>NW_006408604.1:10681953-10694930 GCF_000296735.1 Chrysochloris asiatica
GCTGGAGAAGGATATCATGTTTGGTAAGGTGGAGGATCAGATAAAAAGAGGAAGACCCCCAGTGAAATGGATTGGCAAAGTGGCAGCATCAATGGGCTCAAGCATGGCAACTATTGTGAGATTGGCCCAGAATTGAACAGTGTTTCGTTCTGTTGTGCATAGGGTCGCTATGAGTCGGTACGGACTCAGTGGCACCTAACAACAACAACATAGGATAAGAACTGGACTGCAAACCAAAAGGTTGGAGGTTCAAATCCACCACTCCTTCCTTGGAAATCCTATACAGGGTCTTTGTGAGTTGGAACTGACTCAGTGGCACTTAACAACAATAATTTTGTTTAGGGTACAGAGATAACCTCACCGACAAATTGATGTTTACAATGATATATGAGGGATGAGTTGAAGTTAGCCAGGTAGACACAGGTATAGGAATTTATTCTGCGAAGAGAAACATTAAATCACAAAGACCCATAGGAAAAAGAGCATGGCACATCTAGAAATCTAGAGACAAAAAATATGGTTGAAGCATAGAGAAAAAGAGAGCAGGATAAGAGGTCAGAACAAAACCTGAATCCAGAAAGTAAACGCCTAGTAAGGCACATTGCAGAGTTTAGAACAGATGCAGAGGACCTGGTACACCATACAACAGAGTTTAGATCAGATCCTAAGTCCATGCTGTGCAGGATTTAGAACTTTACACTCTGCAACATGCTAACAGGTGTGTGATAGGTCCAGATGCACATTTAGAGAAGATTTTTCATCTGTAGTGTGGAGAATGGTTTGAAGAGGATAAAGTGTTGAGACAGGGAGAACAGCACAACTCTAGATGATACCCGAACCAAATTAATTGGAGTCAGCTTGTGTAGTGGGCTAAGTGTTTAGGCTGCTAAGGGCAAGGTCAGCCATTCGAAGCCACCATGTACTTTCTGCTCCAGTAAAGATTTACAGCCTCGGAATCAACTTGACAGCACACAACAACAACATCTAGTTTCTGGGGTGTGAGTTTTTTAGAAAAATGGAAACCTCGTTACTTTTCTGAAACATCAATTGAAATATAACAAAATGTAAATCATTTTATGTCCCAACTGTCCTGTGAAGCAGAAACATTGTATGTGAGTGGGAAGAATACATACAGAAGCCACTGGGAGTTTGGACCTTCCTTTCTTAGCTACCTTCCCCAGTCCTACCAAAGGACTTACAGATGATTTCAAAATTGTTTCATGAGGAAGGATGCTAGAGTTGAATTGCCAGGATGATAGGATAAGGATCAGGAATTTTTTCTGTTAAGGGAGAGATATTAAATATTTTAAGCTGTGTGGGCTAGATGGTCTCTGTCCTGACAACCAACTCTGCCATTGCAATGGGAGCACAGACATGGATGACGTGTAAATGAATGGGTGTGGATGGTGTGTGAGTTGAATTGTGCTCCTCAGTGTTGAAGTCCTAACCCTTCCACCAGTGAATGTGACCTTGATTAAGGAAATGGAATTTTTCTTTGCGGATGTTATCAGTTAATGGAGTAGGATGGGCTCTACTTCTAATTCAATCTGATGTTGTTTTATAAAAGTGAGGGACAGACAAGGCAACAAAAACATACACAAGTAGAAGACAGCATGTGGGATTCTTTAACAAGTCAAGGAATACCAAGAAATGCTCAGGGTTACCAGAAGCTGGTAGAGATATCGAGATAAGGAAATTGAGATAAGGAACCATGTTGGAGAGAAGCAAAAACAATGTATATGTCTGTCTGTGTATATATACAAATATATATCCTTGTATGGCTCTGTGGGCTAATGCATCAGACTGCAAAGTCGTTTGAACTGTAAGGTCACTGGATGAAGCTCAACAGCTGCTCCTTGGAAACCCTATATAGGGTTGCTATGGGTTGGAATCAACTCGACGGCACTTAACAACCACTTATGTATAAAGAGAGGTCTTTATCAAGGAAATTCCATCTGGTGAGGTCCATGTGTATAGTCATCTCTTATGCTGTCTAAAGAAGTTGTTTTAAATTAACAAATTATTGATTTTGCAGAATTCTATCATGTGATCTCCAGCATCATTTCTGTCACCAAGGCCATATTTTCCAAATACCTAGGAGCTCTGGTAGCAGAATACAGGAGACAGCTGAGGCTTTCTGCTCCCATAAAGATTTACAGCCTCAGAAACCCTGTACATGGTCACTTTGAGTTGGAACCGACTCCACGGCACATAACAATAACAACAACCAGAAGCTGAAAAAGACAAGAAAGAATCTTCCTCAGAACTGAGAGAGAGTAAGAAAAAGAGAGAACATAGCTCTGCAGATTCCCTGGTTGGAATGTTAAGCCTTCAAACCTGTGAAAAATACATTTCGGTTCTTTAGAGCTGCCTACTTTGTGGTGATTTTGGTATGGCAGCTGTAAGAAATCAAGACAAGCATGTCCCTATAAAGCTTTATTTTTACTGGTCTTTGTTTGCTGGCTCCCTACAATAGAAGATCATTTCAGTGCTTCTTCTATGGGTGCTTCTCTGTATTTTGCCACTAAATAAATAGGGAATGCACATTAAAAAAAAAAAAAAAAAGAACAAAAGCCAAGTAAGTCTTCTGCCTAGAGAACTCACACATCTTGTACCACCCCTGAGGAATAGATGGTGGTGATCAGACTTGTGGCATTGCAAAAGGAGGATAGAAGTGGGCTGTGCTAGACTCTATTTACATAGTGACCTTATTAGGACTTGGAGGTTGAGGAGATGTGGTCCTTAGGTACAGGAATAGGTTAGGATGACTTCTGTGGTCTTGGTTTTGCCATTACGTAGACTGTGATGCAGTAGAAGAGGGGGAGTTGGTTTGAGGAGTGGGAATGAAAAGAGCAGGTAAGATGTGTTCAATTTGTTGAAGTGCCCACACAACAGATAGAGTTATCTATCTAGTAGGAAGTGGGATTTCTAGGTATGGAGCACAGGAAATAGTTCCTGGAGTGGAAATATCATTATGAACGTCGTCAGTAAGAAAATGAAGGCAATAGCTCAGTAAGAAAGAATGACAGAGGTCTAAGAACAAGCCTTGAGAAATACCAGCATTTAAGGGACAGGTAGAGGAAGAGGAACCTGAGAAGCTAATGGAAAGGGAGCAGCTTAAGAGGTGACAGCAGCAGACAAGTGTGGCGTTCCAGAAGCCAAAATATGACAGGATTTTAGGAACGGGAGACTGGTGAGTAGGTATGAGTACCAGGATCCTGTTGTTGCTGTTAAGTGCCATTGAATTGATTCCAACTCAGTGTCTCTGATTAGGGTTTTCAAGGAGCAGCTGGTGGGTTTGAATCACCAAGTTAGCAGTCCAGTACTTTTCCTTCAGCCCCACAGCCCCACACCAGAGCTAGCTACCATAATTGTTGTTGTGTGCCGTGGAATCGATTCTGACTCATAGCAACCCTGTACAGGGTTTCCGAGGCTGTAAACCTTTACGGGAGCCTCATCTTTCTCCCGTGGAACAGCTGGTAGTTTCGAACTGCTGACTTTGCTCCTTACCTACCATAATGTTGTTGTTAAGTGCCGTCGAGTAGATTCCGACCCATAGAGACCCTGTATAGAGTTTCCAAGGAACAGCTAGTGAGCTTGAAACTCTAACTTTACTGTTCAAACGACTTTGCAGTCTGGCGCATTAACCCACAGCGCCACGCCTGCCGTAATAGAGACCCACAAATCAGGTGATTTAAAACTACAGAAATTGATTCTCTCATGATTCTGGAGGTTAGATGCCTAAATTCAAGGTGTTTGCAGACCATGCTCCCTCTAAAAGCTTTAGGGGAGGATTCTTTATTGTCTCTTCATAGCTTCTGTTGGTTGCCTGCAATCCTTGGCAGTTCTTGTCTTGTAACTGCATCAATTCAATCTCTACCTCTGTCGTCTGCATCTGTTTTCTCCTCTCATAAGGACACTGTTGTTGTTGTTATGTGCATGGAGTCGGTTCCAACCCATAGCGACCCTGTACAGGGTTTCCGAGGCTGTAAATCTTTACGGGAGCAGAAAGTCTCATTTTTCTCCCACGGAACAGTTGGTAGTCTCTAACAGCTGACCCTGAGGTTCGCAGCCCAATTCATAACCACTACGCTACACTAGTCAATGGATTAAGGAGCTCTGGTAGCATAGGGGTTACAAATGGGGCTGCTAACCTCAAGGTCAGCAGTTCGAATCTACCACTTGCTCCGCTATGAGTTAGAATCGACTCCACAGCGTACAACAATCCTGCTCCCTTCTTTCTTCCTCTTTCCCTGGCAGTGCCAGCTAATGAGCAGGAATAAACATTCCAGGCTCTACACTTGCAATGATAGGGGAGTTAGGTACCAAAGAGAGAAATTAGATTTCTTTCAAAGATTACCTTGGAGTTGACTAACAACTAAGAAGGAGCAGACTTGTAAATAAGAGGTTTTTCCTTCCATCGGTTCAGACCCCTAAACATGTCCTTTTCATCTTTATCTGGGAGACAAGACCCCTGATGTCCATCTATCTGCCCCAGCTAATCCTGCTCTCCCCTACCTTCTCCTCCAACACTTCCCCTCTAGGGCTGCTGCCGTTTAAAAAAACACCATTGCTGGCTATGCCCAGGCAAACCATTCACAACTATCTAGTCTATCAAAGGAGCAAGAAATAAATCTAATAAATCCCATCCCCTGTAAAGTAAAGAAAATGAAAGCTAGTAATGAGGAAGCCCTGGTTGAGTTTCCCTTTGCTGTCAGGAAAAAGAGGAAGTGCTAATTGCAGCAATAAACCCACGCTGAGGTCCAAGAGGATGAAGATAACTGACTTCCAAACCTAGAACTTTTCTTACTCTCTTTAGTTTCCAGGAGAAATAAGTGGCCATCCATCCTAGAAACTTAGCTCCCAGGCCACTCCCTCTTGGGACAATGCATAAATTTAATGGGGCACCTCTGTAGGGTGTACTGAGAGTGAGGAACAAAGCCCATTACCCTAGCAGAGCATGATGGAGGCCAGTGGGGATTCCACAATGGTAGAGGTTCTCTTGGAGATGGAGCTTCCTGGTACTCATCTAGATGTGGTCAAGAAGTGAAAAAGGGTCTTCACTCTAAACTTTTTCATTATTGCCCTTGGATTTCAGTGATTTATGGTTCTGAGGGTTTATCTTTTAAAACAAGGGCTTCAAACTGGTTCATTCCAGTTTGACCCCTACTGAGAATTTGCATTTCCACTCAAGATTACTGAAGCAGAATCTACTTTTTAACAAAATATATAAAGAATCCCTTAGGAGTTATAAGAATCACCTTGGTATCTTGTTAAAAATTAGATTCTGGTTCGGTTTATCTGGAGTGGAAATGAAGGTTAAATGCTCGGCTGCTAACTGAAAGATTCCAGGTTCAAACCCAAAAGATGAGAGCAATTGCTTCCACAAAGATTACACTCTTGGAAACCCTATTGGGCAGTTCTAAGGAGCGCTGGTGTGTCACTGTAGGATAAGCACTGTAGGATAATGTTAGTTTTAACCACAAGGTCAACAGTTCAGACTCACCAGCCGCTACTTGGAAACCCTAGACAGGGTCGCTATGAATCAGAACCAACTACTGCATCCTATAGGATCACTATGAGTTGTAATCAGCAGGTTTGGTTTGGTTGTTGTTGCTGTTGTTAAGTGTCATCAAGTCATTTCTGACTCATAGTAACCTTGTATAGGTTCTGGCTGGTAGGTCTGAACCACTGACCTTAGGGTCCAGAACATTATCCTGCAGTGCCACACCAGGACTCCCTTTGGTATGGGATGGAAATGTAGATTCTCAGCAGGGATTCAAACTGGAATAAGTGTCTTTAAACATCAAATTTAATCACAAAATTCCTGTTTTAAACATCAGGTTTAATCACAAAACATTAGAGATTAGAGCATTTAGAAGTACCACTGATTCCTAGTCCGTAAACTGGGAAGTTATAGAATTATTTCTTACCTGCATTGTCATAGCAACCAGCATGGAGCTTGCGAGTAATTCCAGCAAAGTCCCAAGCATCTGGTTGGCAAAGAACATTTGAATGTGTGTGTAACTGGTTTATGGAGCAGTGTGAACTCGCCAGGGTGTACGCAGAAAATAATTGTATTTGTTCCAGTCATTGCTCCCATCCATGCCCTGCAGAACCTCCTGTTCCTTCTATGTAGCAGATTTCTCAATAATATTCTGGGCATATTTCATAGCATTATGGTGATTTTTCAGTCTTAAAGTGCAAACCAGGTTAAAATATCTAACGGACTGAAATCTTATCTCTGTCCACCAGCTCCTGGACAGTTGCCATCAAGCTGATTATGACTCATAGTAATGCCATGTGCATCAAAGTATAACTGCTCCATAAGGTTTCCAATGACTAATTTTTCAGCATATCACTAGCTCTTTCTTCCAAGGTACTTCTGGATGACCTTGAACCATCAACCTTTTGGTTAGCAGGCAAGAGTGTTAACTAGTTGCACCACCATGGACTCCAGATACAAAGGCAGATGGATAGATTGATAAAGATAGGTGGATAAATAGATGGATGGGTAGACAGATAGATACATCACAGCTAAGACATTATAGAGCCAAACTAGCAACAGACAAGATAGAAAATGTTCAGGACAGGTAATATCTTAGATAATGTAGACAACTTCATAATTGATATCATACCAGAACTATTAGAATTATCTAAGGGACAGCTTGCTACTACTCCTTTTCTCTAAGACTAGTGATTGACTTGAATATCATTTTCATGAACTAAGAACTTCTTGTAGAGTTAGTGGATAAGAAAATAGCCCCGATTTGCTGATTATGGGCAGACCTTGTAAAGGGGCAACACTTAATGATAGTTGCAACTTGTTGAGTTCTTTCTATATGCCAGGCACTGTGCTGATTATTTTGGTATGCATTATCTAATTTCTCCTTCTGAACTCCATGAGACAGGAACTGTGAATACCCCTATTTTATTGAAAACGGCTTGGAGCAGCTAAGTGCCATACCCAAGATCAAGCACCTAGTAAGATCTGCAGCTGGGAGTTGAACTTAGGTAGCCTGATTTCAGATGTACATTCTTACAATGATAACATCCAACCTTGCCCAGAAGCCACACCAAACACGCAGCATGCCATGCTGACTCCTGCTGACCTAGGGGACTCTCTTGCATCATTTCTCAATATTCAATCCCTCTCTCACCCTTGTGACTATAGCCCAAATCCACAGAGAATGCAAATCAGTGCTGAGTGTCATTCTTTTCACCCCACATTAGTGTCTGTATCTAGCTGCCTCTGGCCGATACAGAATCATATGGCTTTTCATCCACCTGTTCTAAACTAAGCTGTATTTTCCACTAATTAATACTGATCTTGAAGTAGAATTCATTATTGTATAGGTTTAAATTAGGGTGTAAGGAATAGGGATTACAAATAGACACACATAGGGAGCCAAAAAAAAAAAGGAAAGGAAAGGAAAAAAACACAAACTAAAAACAGAAGGGGACAGGGTGGAGGCCTTTGTCACACTAATTTTCTTTTTCTCTCTCAGAGGTCAATTTGAAATATTCATATTATAAGAAAATCTATATGATGTAACAAAATCCCTGGGCAAATTTTAATTAGCTGTGGAAATATTTCTGTTGTGCTCAAAGCATTTTTGGATATGAAACTGGGAGAAACAGTGGGATGAAAAGAGAACAAGAAGCAGACAGAAGGGAAGATGGATAGAGAGAGACAGTCCCGATTGAGGCCCTGTGGGGAGAAGGAGAGAATTTTTTGTTAAAATTCCTCTATCCTGTCCTCACCAGAGTATTACCAGTCAAGCGAAGAAAACCATTGTTAAAAGCACCAGCGACTATGATAGTAAATGTCTGGCCACAAAGCAGGGTTACATATAAATGGATGGAAACAAACAGTAGAGATTAAGGTAATTGAGAGTTGACAAAATGAAATATGATGAACTCAAGCACATGGTCTCCATGTGTTCATTTAGGTGAAAAGAGATAACTCACAACTCCTAGTAAGCAAACATACTGGGTCCTCTAGTAAGGAAATGAGAGGAAGCAGACTGGCATTTCTAATAGCAAAAAACCAAGTCAGTTCTGACTCATGGCAACCCCACATGTTGCAGGGTAAAATTTATGTTGCAGAGGGGGCTTTTCCTGGCTAAAATCTTTACAGAAGCAGATTACTAGGTCTGTCTTCCATGATGCTGCCAGATGGGTTTGAATTCTCAACCTTCAGATTAGTTGTTATTGTTGCTATTCAGTGCTATGAAGTCAGACCCAATTCATAGCAACCCTGTTTAGGGTTTCTGAGGCTTTACATCTTTGCAGAAATGAAAAATCTCATCTTTCTCTCACAAAGTGGCTGGTAGCCTTGAACTGCTGACCTTAGGGTCCACAGTCCAGTTCTTATCCTATGGTGCTGGGCACAAATTGTTTGTGCCACCCAGGGACCTTTCTAATGGTGTTCTTGTTACGTGCCCTCAAGTCAGTTTTAACTCACAGTGACCCTGTACAGCAGGGGTGGGGAACATCCCGCCATAGGTTGTTATTGTTGTTAAGTGGTATTGAGTTTGTTTCTACTCATAGTGACACTGGATAGGACTTCTGAGGAGTGACTGGTGAATTTGAACCACCATCCTTTCAGTCAGCAAGGAGCTCTGGTAGCGTAGTGGTTATGAATCAGGCTGCAAACCTCAAGGTTGACAGTTCAACACTACCAGCTGTTCCATAGGAGAAAGGTGAGGCTTTCTGCTCCTGTGAAGATTCACAGCCTCGGAAACCCTGTACAGGGTCGCCATGAGTCAGAAGCGACTTCACGGCACATAACCACCACCACCACTCACACACACTGTTCATTGATAGTGGTATCTTCCTGACATATGCACAGTAATGCAAATACACTAAGCCATTTGCTATGAGGTATAATAGAGACTCTTTGGGCCATAACAGTGGCCAATAGGTGGTGAGTATCAAATGCTCCTACTAATACAAGTGTCATGTAAGTACACGCTGCAAGGAGAGAAATTTACTATTTCTTATTTGATACAGAGCTCTAGATCACTGTGTTACTGAAGAGGAAAAAGAGGGCTGAAATCTCAATATGGATTGGATTGGTTTCCTCTTCTGAGTACTTTCAAATATCTGCCACTCACACATTCTCTTGGTAATGTGTCATCCTTTATTGACAAGAAGGGCTAAGTCACCCTCACCAAAGCATTGAAGTAAGTCCTACTGCAATGACCATCCATACATATGAAATCTATCTCAATAGCCACCCCTTAGACTTTTACTTCTACTTTCCAATCTCTTAATCATCTTTCTGACTAGATTCTGAAATATTCTTCCTGCTCCACTAACGTTGTACTATGCTCCTGAAGCCCACCTGCTTACCTGCTTATTTATATTCAAAATGATTAAGTACCTGCATTAAGTCTTGTAAGGAATGCAAATGTGGGAATACAATACATAGTCTACTCCCTAAAGAAGCTTGCAAACTATGGCCTTTAATTGTTAAATCCCAGTACTATAGAAATGAAGTCCTGGTGTGGCTCTGTGGGTTCATGCTCCAGACTGTAAAGCCCTTTGAACTGCAAGGTTGTCGGTTCAGGCTCACCAGTTTCTCCTTGGAAATCCTATACAGGGTTGCTGTGGGTCAGAATTGACTCAAAGGCACTTAACAACAACAACTGTAGAAATATTGAGAAAAGCTGTAGTTCTCCTGGAAGCCATGAGTGATGAAAATAGTTAGTGCACTTGACTGCTAACAGAAAGATTAGAAATTCAAGTCCACCCACAGGCCCCTCAGAAGAAAGGCTTGGCAATCTACTTCTGAAAAACATCAGTCTTGAAAACCCTATGGAGCACAGTTCTATTCTGGCATATATTTAGGGTTGAAGTAAGTAGTTTGGTTCATTTAACCCATCCAGCGTTTCACAACTCTCCCTGCCCCCTATCCTGTCTACACCAGTGCTAATGAACACAGAAGTGTATGTGATAGGCTGGGAGTTATAAATTACCTTTCTTTTTTGTTTAAGGAACTTTATATAAATTCAAGTTAGGGAATACAAAATTATTATTTGGATAAATTTAAGTGCTTTATTTAATATTATTTTTTAAAGTAAATATAATTTTCCTGAAATAGTTGGAAACCTTTCATTAATTCAATTTCCTACCAAACATTGGGAGGGTTTTTGATATCATGACTGGTTATCCAGAAGTCCCAGGATCAGACCCCTCCCTGGCCTTTCCTCAGTCCTCCCCTCCTTGGTCTCTGCAAAGCAGCCTCCACTGTGGAGTAGTTGAAGCCTTTGCTTCCTTTGAGTAGGAACTCTGGAGGGATTGCGTTTTGGGTTGCTAACCAAAAGGTTGGTGGTTCAAACTCACCAGTCACATTGTGGGAGAACGATGAGGCTGTTTGCTTCCCTAAAGATTTACAGCTTCAGCGGCCCCATGGAACAGTTGTAGCCTGCCCTAGAGGGTTGCAATGAATTGGAGTTGACCCGATGGCAGTGAGCTGGATTCTTTGAGCAGTATGTCCTACCTTGATTCTCCTCTGATAGTATTTATTCCATCTTAGTTGACATCTCATTTGTCTTCTTGTGTCCCCTAAAGTTCAGACTTTGGTCTCAGTCGCTTCTCTCTCATGCATTCTCTTTGGACGTCATCCACTTTAGTGGCATTCTCTCGGCTCTGCATTCCCTTCCCTGGCCTATGTTCTGACCTATAATCCTATGTCTGTATCTCCTGTACACTAAACCTTTCTACATGAAAGTCCCTCCATTACCTAAAATTCTGTGCATCAAAAATGAAGTTCTACATCACTTTCCAAACAACCCAATCTGAAGTTCCTCCTGAGTTCCAAAGTTTTCTATAGAATATTATCTATTATTCTTAATTAATATTGTTCTTGTTGTTGTTGTGTGCTGTCAGTTCAGTTTCAACTCATCGTGACCTTTTGTTGTTTAAAGTATCATTGATGATATAGGATAGGATGAATGTATAACTAATGTTCTCCCATGTAAACTATCACATAATTCAAAATAAGAACATTTTTTTTTTTTAAAGTGTCATTGAGTTGGTTCCGACTCACAGCGACCCTATATAGGGTTTCTGAGGAGCAGCTGGTGGGTTTAAACTACCGGCCTTGTGGTTCAGAGTCCAGGGTTTATCTCTAGGTATCAGTAAATCTGGTCCATAAAGTCTTCTAGGCTGTAATCCTTAGTGAAGCAGATCACCCAGCATTTCTTCTATGGAGTCATTGGGTGAATTTGAACCACTAACCTTTCAGATAGTTTGGTGCTTAACCCTTGAGCCACCAGGGATCCTTCTTGTTGTTGTTAGGTGCCATTGAGCTGACACTGATTCATAGAAACCCTATGTATAACAGAAGGAAACACAGCCCGGTCCTGGGCCAACCTCAAAATTGTTGCTACACCTGAGCCCATTGCTGCTTCCACTGTGCCAATCCATCTCATTGGGGATCTTCCTCTTTTTCTCTGACCCTCCACTTTTCCAAACATGATATCCTTCACCAGGGACTGGTCCCTCCTGATAATATGTCTGAAGTATGAGAGACAAAGTTTAGACATCTTGGCCTCTAAGGAGCACTCTGGCTGCACTTCTTCCAAAACAGATCTATTGATTCTTTTGGCAACCCATGGCACTTTCAATATTCTCCTCCAACACCATAACTCAAAAGCATCAGTTCTTCTGTGGTGTTCCTTATTCACTGTCCAGCTTTCACATGCCTATGAGGTTGTTGAAAATACCATGGCTTGGGTCATGCGCACCTTAGTCCTCAAACTGACATCTTTGCTCTTCAGTACTTTAAAGACGTCTTGTACAGCAGATTTGCCTAATGCAATAAATTATTTGATTTCTTGACTGCTGCTTCTATGAGTATTGATAGTTGATCCTAGCAAAATGAAGTCTTTTTGGAGAAAACTTCAATATTTTTCTCCATTGATATGGACGTTGTTAATTGGTCCAGTGGTGAGCATTTTTATCTTCTTTACCCTGAGACGCAACCCATTCTAAAGGCCGTGGTGTCTGATCTTCATCAGTAAGTATTTTAAGTCCTCTTTGCTTTCAGCAAGCAAGGTTGTATCATCTGCATATCACAGGTTGCTAATGAATCCTCCTTTAATCCTGATGCCACATTCTTCTTCATACAATCTGACTTCTCAGATCATGTGCTCAGCATACAGATTGAATGAGTATGGTGAAAGAATACAACCCTGGCGCACACCTTTCCTAATTTTAAAACATTTGGCGTTCCCTTGTTCTGTTTGAACAACTGCCTCTTGGTCTATGTACAGGTTCCTCAAGAGCACAATTAAGTGTTCTGGAATACTCATTCTTTACAATGTTGTCCATAGTTTGTCATGATCGAAACAATTGAAAGCTTTTGTGTAGTCAATAAAGTACAAGTAAACATTTTTCTGATGTCAGCAATGATAAGCCTCCTTTCATGTCCTCTTCTGAATTCATCTTGAACACCTGGAAGTTCTCTGTCAATGTATGGTTTCAGCCATTTTTGTATTATCTTTAGTAAAACTTTAACAACTCTATAATGGAGAGCAAGTTTCAGAGTCTTCTGACATCCATTTTCTGGAAGTGCAGGAACCCTCCCCCTAGCCCAAAGAGTTTCTACTGCTTGGGTTCAGGCCATTTGACTGCTGCTGGGCATTTACATGTGTCAACCAGCAATTTCTTCTCTTCTTAGAGAGGAACCAGTGGCAGTTGGAGAATCTGCCAGAATGACGGTAAAACCATAATGAAATGGTGTCTCAGCTGTGAGAGATGGAAACCAGATGCCCTGGGGACAGGGCCATGTGGAATCAGAGACACAAAGCCCAGAAGATGGGAGCTAGAGATATGGATCCAAGAGAAGCACCAAGAAGGCCGGGACTGCAGCAAGCTTATGAGCCTTTGGTCACCAGCTGGCAAATGTGCCTACATGAGTAAAGAAATACCAAAGGCAGGGGGTGGGGGAGTGTAGTGGTTACGAA
>NW_006408604.1:10696030-10706057 GCF_000296735.1 Chrysochloris asiatica
CTGACCTTAAGGTTCGCAGCCCGATTCGTAACCACTACGCTACCAGAGCTCCTAGGTGAGTGGATATTATCTTATCACAGACAGCGTTGTACTTCATAACTGATCTTGATATGTTCTTTTTGATGATAAATGTGATATCATTGGTCTTTAATTTGTCATTACCAGCATAGTAATTCATGTGATTATCAGATTCACAGTGGTCAGACCAGTCCATTTCAGTTCACTAATGCCTCAGATAGGAGTCCTGGTGTGGTGCTGTGGGTTAATGTGCTAGACTTCAAAGTTGGTTTGAATCACAAGGTAGACAGTTCAATCTCACCAGCCACTCCTCATAAACCCTACACATGGTCGCTATGGGTTGAAACTTGACAGCACTTAACAACAACAACAACAGTGCCTAGGATATAGATATTTATGCAATATAGGATTTCATTTTTGACAATTTCAAATTTTCCTAGATTCATACTTCCTACATTCTGTGTTCTAATTATTAATACTGTTTTCAGCTATTTCTCTTCATTTGGAGTTGTGCCCCATCAGAAAGTGAAGGTCCTGAGGGCTTTACTCCATTCACAGTCAGCTCAACTTTGAGGAGACAGCTCTTTCCCAGTCGCATTTTGAGTAGTTCTTTAGGCACTTTAAAATTGCTTCCTGAATATTGATATCCCAGTTAGTTGTAAAAAATTTGAACTAAAAGTTCCTGTCTTATATATCTTTGGATTTCCAACATCTATGGCCAGCTGCTCCTTGGAAACCCTATACAAGGTCGCTATGGGACGGACCTGACTCAATGACACATAACAACAACAACAATGTCCAGCATATGGCACCCTGGTGACACACTGCTTAAGTGCTCGGCTGCAATTGAAAAGTCCGAAGTTCAAACTCACAAGCCACTCCATGGGAGAAAGATGTGGCAGTCTGCTTCAAGAAAGATTTATAAAACCTTGGAAACTGAATGGAGCAGTTCTACTGTGTCCTATAGGAACACTATGAGTCCAGATTGACTGAGCAGTAGCAATTTGGCTGGTTTGAGTTTTAAGCCAGCATTTGGCAAAATCAGGTCTGTGGGTGCATGTAAATATGTGTACGTGTGTGTAAGTGAGGGAGAGTTATTGATTCTTCTAAAAATACAGGTTTGAAATATTCAAGACTCACATTCGACCCATGTCTCGTTTACATTCCCTATTTATTAAGTCACAAAAACTTTGCTTTTCCCTTAGCAGTTTCTCTCTGATATGTCTACCCTCTTTCTGCTGTGGATGAACACCACTCTCCTTCTCAGATCTTTCTGCCTCATGCTTGAACCTCTCTGGTGACCGCCTAAGCAAGCTGCTTTTCTAAGGCCATTGTTTACCCTGTTGCCAGAGAAATTATTCTAAGACATTATGCTCCTATTCAAAATCCTCAGTGGCTCTTAATTGCATGGAGAGTGATATATAAACCCTACAATCTAGCTTTCATTGCCTTCAAAATCTGGTCTTAATCTTTTCTAACTTGTATTTCTAACCATTCAGTTTTCTAATCTTTCATCTGCTGTAACCAAGCTGGTTTATTCATTTTCCTCTGACTAATACATTTCTTGTCCTGCCTCTAACCTGTTGCTTATGCCATCCCCACTCTTTCTCCCCTATAATGTCTTCCATCATCTTTTTAACCAATTGCACCCATCCTTCAAGGAATCCTGGTGTGACGCAGTGGGTTAATGTGCTGGCCTGCAGGGTTGGTGGTTCAAGCTCACCAGTCGCTCTCAGAAACCCTATACAGGGTTGCTATGAGTCAGAACCAAGTTGATGACACTTAACCCATTCTTCAAACATGTACTGATACCCTGTCTTCTGAGGAGCCTCTCAGTCCACCTTCTTTAACCTCCTCAAGCACTTCTTGTCTATATCATTTGTTGGGTAATTAATCACATAATGCCTTATGACATCTCCTGTGCCCTCTTGTCTTAAGCTGCTATTTATCTCTCATAATTTTATTTAACTTTTCACTAATTTATATCTTATCTCTACAACTAGATCATGAACTTGCCAGGGGAAGAGGCTCTTATAATTTTTTGTAATCCCCATAGTATTTAGTATGATTATTTTACTCACAGTAGACTGGCACTCAATAAATATTTAGATTTATTCTCCTCCCATCTTTCAAAGTCCAGTTAAAAGTCACCCCATTCATAATTCCCTCCCTTAGGACTCAAGGACACATTCATTTCCTCCCTCCAAGTTCCATCATACTTATCGTCTGTCTTATTGACTTATTGTCGGAAATATTGTGGCTTTGGTTCCAGACCATTGCAATGAAGACAGGATCACAATAAAGCAAGTCAGACTTTTTGTTTTGTTTCCTAGTTCATACAAAAGTTCGGTTTATACTCTGTTTTAGCCTACAAAATATGCAATTGCATTGTTAAGAAGTTTGAAGTACTGTGAAAATTAACAAACTATAACACGGAGACATAAAGTGAGGCATACTGTTGGAAAAATGATATTGATAGACTTGCTCAATTCATGGTTGCCACAAACCTTCAATTTGTGAAAAATGAAATATCTGCAAGAGGTAATGAAGTGAAGTACAGTAAAACGAGGCACACCTGCATTGCTCAATGAATGCATTAGAGGATATAATCTTAATGGTATCTCATATATAAAATGTGTTCTCTCTCCTAAATATTTTGTTCTTTGAAAAAAGAGCCATTATCTTTTAACTCTTCCATATATGCTGCTGCAGGATAAGCACTGGACTCTGAACTGCAAGGTCAGTGGTTCAAACCTACCTGCTGCTCCTCAGAAACCCTATATATGGGGTCTCTGTGAGTCAGAACCAACTCAATGGCACTTAGCAATATCAAGAGGTACCAAGTAAGTTCTCAATAAATATTTACTCATTGATCTAAAATCATTTTTTTAAATTCCCGTAGGAGAATTTATGCATTTAATCTGCGGTATCAGAGAAGAATATTGAAGGTGCCATGAACTTCCAGAAGTAGGACTGTGCTGAAAGAACTACAGCCAGAAGTCTCCTTGAAGCCAAGATGGTGAGACTTCGTATCTCATGATATCAGGAGGGAGAAGTACATCATGCTTGCTAAAGTGGAGGATCAGGAATCCTGGTTTGGCACTACAGAATAAAGCAATGAACTACAAGGTTGGTTTGAACCACAAGGTTGATGGTTAAAACTCACTAGCTACTCCTTAGAAACCCTATGCAGGGTTACTATGAGTTGGATCTGACTCGAGGGCACTTAACAACAACAACAAAAAGTGGAGGGTCAGCAAAAATGAGGAAGACCCCCAATGAGATAGGCTGGTACAGTGGCAGCACCAACAGACTCAATCCTAACCACAATGGTGAGGATGGTGCAGGACCATTATGAGTTAGAACTGACTCAAGGGCACCTAACAACAACAATAACATAACTGTTAGAAAAGAGGCCTAATAAGGCTTGAATTGGATATAAATATTAGTGTAATCACGATTGGCTATAACTTAGTTTATGAATGGTGGTGGAGGAGGTTATGTGTCATAGAGTTGATTCCAACTCATAACAACCCTGTATAGGGTTTCCGAGGCTGTAAATCTTTACAGGGAGAAAAAGCAAACAGATGGAAAATTTGAACTGCTGACCTTGACAACTCATAACCCACTACACTAACAAAGCTCCTTATGAATAGGGATCTACAATATGACACATAATTTGTGTGTCAGTGTGTCTGCTGCAATGAAGAGATATCAGCCCACTCTCCTGGGCCCAAGTTAGAAATGAGCAACTATTGGGTGCATTGTAAAGGCTCCTTATATAGCCTGTGGCTGACTTGCAGGACATTTGCTTGTTGATTGTTGCTCCTCTAGACACCATATATGCAAAAGGTGATATGTTGGCTAACAAGATATAATATCTCATCTCTAAATCCTTTGCATTTTATTTAATAATAGACTCATTCACTGATTCGTTCCCTACAGACAACATATTAGCAGTGGTTATACAAAAGTAAACAAAGTAAAAATGATCCTTGCCCTGAAGGAGGAGAATAACTAAACAAGTAATTACAAATAGTGGCAAATATGCATAAAAAGATTTGTCTGGAAAACTTAAGGGATGGTTTCTTAAGAGAGTACATCTAAACTGAGGCTTGATGGATGAAAAGGAGCCAGCAAAGTGAAGAGCTGAAGAAATGTGATTTCAGGCAGATGGACTTGCACATACAAAGGTCCTAAGGAGTGTTTAAAGAACTAAAGAAAAGGTAGTGAATGAGGAAGTTATAATGTAAACTTTTTCATCCCTGCTGAGAGCCAATCTCCAGAGTCCCAATTACCCCAACTATCCAGCTATGCTCCAAGAACAGTGACTCTGAAAGTAGAGACAGGGCACTCTGGGTGGGGCTGATAATGGAGGTATCACAGGACAGAAAAGCATTGGAAAGAACCTGAATTAATTCCCTAATTCTGCACTTAGATAGCTCATGGTGACTTCAGACAATACATTTCATCTCTCTGGATCCATTTTATTATATGAAATGTATAATACATGCATGTATCCATCCAGCCATCCATTTTAACATTTGTATATTGAGTACTTTCTATGTGATGAATTATATGTTAGATACAGGAATGTTGTTAGGTGCCTTCCAGTCATTTCTTCCTCATAGTGATCTTATGCACAACAGAATGAAACACTGCCAAGTCCTGCGTCAACTTCACAATCATTGTTACATTTGAGCCCATTACTGCTGCCATTATGCCAATCCATGTCACTGAGTGGTCTTCCTCTTTTTCTTCCACTCTGCGTTTTACCAAGCATGATGTCTTCCTGATATCATGTCCAAAGTATGGGAGACCATGTCTTACCATCCCAGCTTCTAAAGAACATTCTGGCTTTACTTTTTCCAACACAGATTTGTTTGTTCTTCTGGCAATCCATGGTATTTTTAATAGTCTTCTCCAACACCATGAATCAAATGCAACAATTCTTGTACTGTCTTCCTTAATCCTTGTCCAACTTTCACATGTATATGAGGCTATTGAAAATACCATGATTTGTGTATTAGTCCTCAAACTGATGTCTTTGCTATTGGACATTATAAAAAGATCTTGTGAAACAGATTTGCTTAAAGTAATACATTACTTGATTTCTTTACTGTTTCATCCATGAGTGTTGAAAGTAGATTCAAGGAAAATGAGGTCTTTGATAACTGCTGTCATTTTTCCATTTATCATGAAGTCATTTATTGATTCAGTGATAAGGATTTTCTTTTCTCTATATTGAGTTGTAACCCATACTGAAGGCTGTATGTAGTCTTTGATCTTTATTAGTATTTTAAGTCCTCTTTGCTTTCAGCAAGCAAAGTTGTCACAAGTTGTTAATGAGTCTTCCTCCAATCCTGATGCCACGTTCTTCTTCATATAATCCAGCTTCACAGATTATTTGCTCAGCATACAGATTGAATAAATACAGTGAAAGAATACAACCCTGGCACACACTTTTCCTGTTTTTAAACAATTCAGTGTCCTTTTGGTCTGTTCCATCAGCTGCCTCTTTGTCTATGTATAGGTTCTTCATGAGCACAATTAAGTGTGTTTACATACCCATTCTCTGCAATGTTGTCCATAACTTGTCATGACCCACATAGTTGAAAACACTTGTGTAGTCAATAAGAGCACAGGTAAACATCTTTTTGGTATTCTCTGATTTCAGCTAAGATTCATCGGGCATCAGCAATGATATTACACATCCTCTTCTGAATCTGGATTGAACCTCTGGCAGTTCCATGTCAAGGTACTGTTGCAACTGTTTTTTGAATTATCTTTAGCAAAATTTTACTTACATGTGATATCAGTGATATTGTACAATGGCTTCCACATTCCATTGGGTCACCTCTCTTTGGAATGGACACAATCAATTGGTCAGGTAACTGCCTTCCAAATTTCTTGGCAAAGATTTGTGAAGACCTCTAGTGCTGCATCAGTTTGTTGAAAGATTTCCATCTGTAGCCAATGTAATCAATTCATTGTCTCTTGAGCATCTGCTACCTCTTGAAATGGCTGAACATTGACCATTTCTTTTTGGTACAGTGACTCTGTGTATTCCTTCCATCTTTTTTTCCTGCCTCTTGCATCATTCAATCTTTTGCCCACGGTGGTTGTAGTAAACACACCAGTGAGAGTGCAGTGGCTCTATAGGAAACACAGTGGACTGGGAACTACAGGGTCAATAATTCCAACCTGTCTGCTGCTCCGTGGGAGAAAGATGAGGCTTTCTGCTCCCACAAAGATTTACGGCCTGAGAAACTCTATACAGGGTCACTATGCATCAGAACTGACTCAAAGGCACTTAAAAACAACAACAACAGCAGCAACATAAACAAAACAAAAACAAACTTATTGCCACTGAATTGATTTCAACTTCGTGACCTATGGGACAGAGTAGAGCTGCCCCACAGGGTTTCCAAGGCTATACATCTTGATGAAAACAGCCTCATCTTTCTCCCATTGAACAGATAACCTTGTGGTTAGCAGTCCAATGCTTAACCCTTTGTACCACCAGGGCCCCTTGAGCCCATGTATGCTATTGCTAAGTGTCAAGTAGGTTCCAACTCATAGCCACCCTGTATAGGGTTTCTGAAGTGCATCTGGTGGGACTGAACTGCTGACCTTGTGGTTCATAGTCCAGTGCTTATCCTATAGCACCACAACAGGAGTCTTGGTTAAATCATAAAACACATAGTAGAGGGAGAAAAATGTAGCCTCCAGTGGTCTTTCATTTCAATAACAAGGAAAACAGAGGTAGTCCTTCATGAGAGACAGTACAGAGGATTTGGGAAATGAGAACTTTGGTAAGTCAAAATGTAGGCTTTTCCAAGGACAGCATCATTAGTAACATAGACAAATTATGACTATTGTCTTGTTTTTTTAATTTTTTTTTTTTTAATTAGAAAGTTTCCTTCCTCAAATTACTGCTTGGAGGCAGGGCATTGAGAGAAATGAAGTAAAACCTGGGGTGCTTTCTGGTGTGTCCCATTCCTCCAGCCCCTGATGGGGCAGGGTCTGCATCACTGGAGTAGCAAATAGCTAACCTGAGGGAGTGGCTCCTGTGGCTAGTTGTTGATGCTTTTTTTTTTCTGTCTTGCTTACATAAAGGTAAAAGCAAGTTTTAGAACTGGTGGTGGGAAGAGCCTGCATCTACAGTAATGTGTCTGAACCTTTTTTCTGAATTTCTAGCATATTAAAAACTCAAAGACCCTACTTACATTAAAAAGCACATCAGCACATTCACAAAAAGTTTTAATATAACTTAGCAAATAGTTGAGGGTGAGGGTGAAGGGGATTGAGGATGAGAGAGCACAGAAATCAGACTGAGTAAAGGTATACAGAGTACATCATCAGTTTTACATTCAACAAAAAAAATACTTCATTTCATTTAAATGAATGCCATCTTCTCAATGTAACATCACTTCTCCTACTTCCTCCCTGTGATGTTTGTTTCCATTCTTCCTTCTTCCTAAACCTTTCTTAATTTTGTCCTTAGGTAAATGTTGCCCTTTTGATCTTGAATGGTTGACCATTCTATGGCGAGCATACTTCACTAGTTTCTACTGCTTAGATGAAAACTGAGCCACAAGGGTATGTTTAATTCTAGATCTGAAGGGAGGTCAAAGGTCATAGTCTTGGAATTCCTCCAGTCTCTCTCTGACTCATAAACTGGGTCTTTTTTTTTTTTTTTTTTTTTTTTCAATTTTGAGGGCTTCCCCTACATTTTTTCCCACTCTATCCACCACCTTCAAATGTAATCCCTTTCAGAGTAGTTGAACGGGATAGCCAGACTTGATCTAGTTCTTTGGTCTCAAGATTAGAAATTCCTGTGATTTTAGTTGCTGATGTATTTTAGCTGACTCACACACAACAGAAATCCGTGACATCACACATAACAGAAAGAACCACTGCACAGTCCTGCAGCACCCTCACAGTTGCAGGGGGATTTTCATCGACTGATTTTCAGAAGTAGATCACCAGACCTTTATTCCTAGTTCATCTCAGTCTGGAAGTTTCACTGAAACCTGTTCAGCATCATAACACAAGGTTCTACTGAGAGCTGGGAGGTAATCGCCCAGAAATTGAAACCAAGTTTTTTCATAGTAAGCAGGAATTCCACCACTGAACCACAAATATCCACTGCCCCAAGGGCAGAATGAAGTCGTGGACCATCTGCACTAGAGAGATGCTAATTTAAAATTTGGGCAAGCCTCCAGCCCCACACTAGACTGACTGAATCAGAATCTATAGGTGCTACCTTCTAGTATGTGTAGTTTATCACACTCTTCAGGTGATTCATATGCACATTAGAGATTGAGAATCATGCACTAGTAATTATCTGTGAAATCCAGGTTTAAAATTCCTGATTCTAGAGCCACCTAAGAGTGCTTGTTTAAAAATGCAGGTTCACAGGTACCACACTAAGAAATGGAGAAGTAGGTCTTGGGATGCAGGAATCTGCATTGAACCTGGGGATTCTGGTACAGGGATCCTAATACTGCATTTTAAAAATTGTCAGGGAAGAACACCTTTAAAGCTGTGTGTTTGGGAGCTTCCTGCCCCTTTCAGTGTCCCCCATATGTGTAGTGCTGAATGGAACTGATTCTCACATAACTAGGTTTCTTCCATTATGGTCCCCACCCAGGACACTTAACTGTTTCATATCTCATTTTTTTAGATCTAACCCAGCTAAGATAACTCATAAATGGTTAAAGTTTTATCATGGCAGGTAATATAATTTCAAATATGTTTATGTTTAAAGGGTCCTCTTATATCTCAAAGCAGACAGAGATGCTATAGGATAAGCACTGGAGTCTAACATCGAGGTCAGCAGTTCAAACTCACCAGTTGCTCTGTGGGAGTAGATGAGATTGTCCACTCCCATAAAGATTTTGTCTCTGAAAACTTTAGGTAGGCTTGCTATGAATTGGAAACACCTTCATGTAGAGAATTACCTTTGGTTTCCTGATACCTCAAGGCCTTGTAGGAGCCAATGATGATGTGCATCAAAAACAGCTGCAACAGTACATCATCATCAGGGACCTGCCAGAAATTCAAGCCAGTCACAAGAGGACAACATTGTTGTTGTCAGATGGATCTTGGTCAAAAGAAGAAAATGCCAAAAATATGTTTACTTGTACTTTACTGACTATGCACAGGCATTCAACTATGTGAATCATGACAAACATAGCAAAAAAAGGGGGTATTATAGAACACTTCATGAGCAAACTGTACATAGACCAAGAGGCAGTCATTGGAACACAACAAGGAGATGCTAATGGTTTAAAATAATGAAAGGTGTGCACCAGGGTAGTAACCTTTCACTATACTTGTTCAAACTGTATGCTGAGAAAGTAATCCAGGAAGTTGGATTATAGAACAGAGCACCTGGATTGTAGGAAGATCATTAACAACCTGAGGTATGTAGATGACATACCTGTTGGAAGCAAAGAAGACTTGAAATACTTGCTGATAAAGATCAAAGACTACAGCCTTCATTAAGAATTTTACATCTCAATATAAAGAAAATTAAAATCTTCACACCTGGACCACAAATAACATCATGATAAATGAAGAAAAGATTCAAGTTGTCAGAGAGTTCATTTTAGTTGAATCCACAATCAACGTTCATAGAAGCAGCAATCAAAAAATGAAATAATATATTACATTAGTTAAATTTGCTGCAAGAGACCTCTTTACACTGTTAACAAAGAAGTCACTTGAAGGACTATGGTACACCTGATCCAAGCTATGGTATTTTCAATGGCTTCATACGCTTGTAAAAGTTGGACAATTAATAAGAGAGACTGTAGAAGAATCAATGCATTTGAATTAAAGTGTTGGAGAAGAAAACTGAAAACACCATGAACTGCCAGAAGAACAAACAAATCCGTATCAGAAAAAGTAAGGCCAGGACGCCTTAGAAGGGTGGACAACAAGATTGTCTCTCATACTTTGGACATGCTTTCAGGAGGGACCAGTCTCTGGAGAAGGGCAT
>NW_006408604.1:10706870-10707952 GCF_000296735.1 Chrysochloris asiatica
TACCAAACATTCAGGGAAGAGCTGTCACCAATTCTACTCAAATTATTCTAGAATGTAGAAGAAGATGGAAAACTCCCAAATACATTCTATGAAGCAAACATGACCCTCATACCAAAACCAGGGAAGGGCAACATTAAGAAAGAAAACTAGAGACCAATATCCCTCATGAACATAGAAGCAAAAATTCTCAACAAAATCCTAGCCAACAAAATTGAATAACACATAAAAAATTAATACATCATGACCAAGTGGGATTCATATCAGAGATGCAAGGGTGGTTCAACATCAGAAAAACAATCAATGTAATCCACCATCTAAATAATAAAAAGAACCACATAATCATATTGATTGATACAGAAAAGGTATTTGACAAAATGAGTTCATCAGATTAGAAGGCACTCAAAATAACTGGGGAAGAGTTGCCTCCTCAAAGTTAAGTTGACTCTGATGACAATAATGGAATAAAGTTCTCAGGACCTTCATTTGCTGATGGGGCACAACTCAAAATGAAGAGAAACAGCTGTAATATCCATTAATAATCTGAATGTGGAATGTACCAAGTGTGAATCTAGAAAAATTAGAAGTTATCTAAAATGAAATGGAACACATAAAGATTGATATCTTGGTCATTAGTGAGCTGAAATTGACTGGTACTGGCCATTTTTAAACTGAAAATCATCTGGTTTACTAGGCTGAGACCAACAAACTCAAGAGTAATGCCATAGCATTCATCATCAAAAAGACCGTTCCAAGACCTATTTAGAAGCGCTATGTTGTCTGTGATCAGATAAAATCAATAAGCCTTCAAGGAAGACCAGTTAATACCACTATTATTCAAATTTATGCACAAATTACTAAAGCCAGTGATGATGAAATTGAAAAATCATACCAACTTCTGCAACCTGAAATTGACCAAACACATAATCAACATCTTATCATAATTGCTGGTGATTAGAATATGAAAGCTGTAAAAACAAAGACAAAGTGTCAGTAGTTATAAAAAATGGCTTTGGTAATATAAATAATGCTGGATGATAGAACTTTACAAGGCCAATGACTTATTCATTGCATATACCTTTTTT
>NW_006408604.1:10708989-10712282 GCF_000296735.1 Chrysochloris asiatica
GAGGGCTATAAAGGCACAAAGTAGCTGGCTTACAAATTTTCAAGAGGAAGCTTAGTTTCAGAGGGAATGGGGGAAGGTAAAATCCCCACTGACCAATTTCCATCTTGTCAAAATGGGTCAGGTGAAAGGAGATGGGGATAGGATGCTTTTGACATAATAGTGAACAACTGTTATCATGACTAATTGAGATCGTCACAATTATAAAGGTAGAAGATGTGTTACAAAAATGGTGGGAGTGGTTAATCTTACATTCCAGTACACAAGACCCTGGGACCAACAAGAGGGAAGAGCATGGGTAGCATGTGGGACCTTAACCAGAGAAGCAGCAACACCAGAGTTGGAAGTAGAGATGATGGCGTGGAGAGATAGAACATCTGAGAACTCTAGACTAATGGAAAGAGGAAGTCTATGTGCTGATGGGCAGGGGGCTAGTTTGCAAAATGTCCTGTTTGGCTATTTATTCCTGCGTGGTTTTGTGTACATCACTAAAGGGGATTGTAATCATTACAATGAAACAAGATGTGATTGGTTAAATGTAAAACTGATGTTCTTCCATGTAGACTATCACTCAATTCACAATAAAATAAAATAAAAAGTGACCTTAAAAAATATCCCACCTGAATTTAGAGGCCATCTCAAGGAAAAATTTGATGCATTAGACACTAATGACTGAAGACCAGAAGAGCTGTGTGATGAAATCAAGAACATCATACAGGAAGAAAGCAAAAGATCATTATAAAAAAAGGAAAGAAAGAAAAGACCAAAATGGATGTTAGAGGAGACTCTGAAATAAATACACTATCCAGCATAGAGTCACTAAAGTGAATGGAAAAATAAAGAAGTCAAAGAGCTAAACAGAAATTTTGAAAGGACAGCTTGAGAAGACAAAGTCAAGTATTATAAAGAAATGTGCAAAGACCTGGCATTAAAAACCAAAAGGGAAGGAACTTGCTCGGCATTTCTCAAGCTGAAAAAACTTAAGAAAAAATTCAAGAATCAATCAGCAATATTGAAGGATTCTATGCACAAAGTATTGAGTGATGCAGAAAACATCAAAAGAAGATGGGACAAATACAGAGTCATTGTACCAAAAAGAAATTATGGATGTTCAGCCATTGAAAGAAGTAGCATATGATCTAGAACTATGGTTTGAGGAAGAAGTCCAGACTGCATTGATGGTATTGGAAAAATTAAGGCTCTGTAAGTTGATGGAATCCAAATTGAAATATTTTAATAAACTAATGCAGTACTAGAGGCAGTACTCATGTATGCCAAAAAATTTAGAAGATAGCTACCTGATCATTCAATTGGAAGAAATCTATATTTGTGCCCATTCCAAAAAGAAGTGACTCAACAGAATGCAGAAATCATTGGACAAAATCATTAATATCCCATGCAATTAAAATTTTGCTAAAGAGAATTAAAAAATGGGTGCAACAGTACATTGACAGAGAACTTTCAGATGTTCAAGATGGATTCAGACGACGATATGGAATGAGAGAGTTCATTACAGATGTCAGATGGATCTTGGCTGAAAGCAGAGAATGCCAGAAAGATGTTTACCTGTGCTTTATTGATTGAAATGCAAAGGTTTTCGACTGTGTAGATCATAATAAGCTATGAATAACAAAGTCAAGAAAGTGTGTTCCAGAACACCTAATTTTACTTATGAGGAACCTATACATAGACAAGAGGCAGTCTTTTTTTTTTTTTTTTTTAATGTTTTATTGTGAATTATATGATAGTTTACATGAGAGAACATTAGTTTTACATTCATTCTATCATACATCACTTCACTGACATGGTTACAATCCCCTCCATGCATCATCAACCAACCAAAGAGTATAACCTGCAAGCCTACCCCCCACACCCTCCTGGTCTTCAGCACACAGTCCCTCTCCCTCTCTGGATCTAAAGTCCCCAGCTGAAGAGGCAGTCTTTTGAACAGAACAAGGAGATGTCAAATGGTGTAAAATCAGGAAAAGCTTGTGCCGTGGTTGGATTATTTCACCCTACTTATTCAATCTGTATGCTTTGCAGATAATTCTAGAAGTTGGATTATATGAAGAAGAGTGCGGCATTAGAATTGGAGGAAGTCTCATTAACAACCTGTAATACTTAGATGATACAACCATGTTTGTAAGAACAGAGAACTTAAAATTCTTTTTTGATGAAGATGAAAGATCACAGCTTTCAGTATGGGTTGCACCTCAATGTAAAGAAAACAATTTGGATGTCCAAATGACATCATGATAAATGGAGAAATGATTGAAGTTGTCAATGACTTCATTTTGCTTGGTTCCACAGTCAACACTTATTGAAGTAACAGTTAAGAAATCAAAACAAGATGTTGCATCAGGCAAATCTGCAAAAGACCTCTTTAAAGTGTTTAAGAGCAAAGATATCAGTTTGAAGACAAAGGTACTCCTGACCCAAGCCATGGTATTTTCATTTGCCTCATATGTATGTGAAAGTTGAACAAGAAATAAGGAAGACCATAGAAGACCTGTTGCATTTAAGTTATGGTGTTGGAGAAAAATATATAAAGTACCATGGTCTGCCAGAACAACAAATCAATCTGTGTTAGAAGTACAGTCAGTATGCTCCTTAAAAACCAGGATGGACAGACTTAGCCTCTGATATTTCAGACATTTTATCAGAAGGGACCAGTCTTTCTGTAAAAAGACATTACGCTTGGTAAAATGGAGGATCAGCAAAAATATGAAGACCCCCAATGAAATGAATTGGCACAGAGGCAGCAGTAATGGATTCAAATATAGCAACAATTGTAAGGATGGTGCAGGACTGAGCAGTGTTTCATTCTGTCGCTATGAGCTGGAACTGACTCCATGGCACCTAACAATAGCAACAGTCCTTTGAAGAGGAGATCATGTTTGGTAAAGTAGAGGGTCAGAAAAAGAAGAAGACCCTCGAAGAGACAGATTGACACATTGGATGTAATAATAAGCTCAAGCACAGCAGTGGTGGAAAGATGGTGCAGGACCAGGCACTATTTGCATCTGCTGTGTGAAGGGTCCCTTTGAGCTGAGTGACTTGCCAGCACCTAACATCAACAACATATAATCTGCTGACACCCCTCCCTTGGCTCAGCTGCTAAAAAACAAAAGTTGGAGGTTTGAGTCCACCCAGAAGCACTTTAGAAGTAAGCCCTGTCAATCTGTTTCTAAAAAGAAATTGCTATTAAAAACCCTAGGAGTGGAGAGTGAAGCATCCAGCTGATAAGAAGAGAGGGCATATGCACAAGAACACCCACACTTGCAAATAATACCCAC
>NW_006408604.1:10712797-10716530 GCF_000296735.1 Chrysochloris asiatica
AGGGGAGTGATTAACTTTGCAGTCTAGGAGTGGAGGTCCCTGGGATCATCAAGGTAGAGGAATGGAGAGAGGAATCCTACCCAAAGAAGCAGTGATGCCAAGGATGGAGGCAGAGATGATGACGTAGAGAGATGGATGGCTGGGGACTTTGAACCCGGAAAGGTAGAGGGGCTGTGTGCTGATGACTGGGGGTGGGGATGGGGGGGGCGGGCTTGCAGGGTATACCCTCTGATTGGTTGATGATGCATGAAGGAGATTGTAGACATGGCAGGGAAGAGATGTATGATAGGATGAATATAAAGCTAATGTTCTCCCATATAATTAAACTATCACATAATTCACAATAAAACATTAAAAACAACAACAACCTTACAGAGCAGTTATACTTGGACCCATATAGGGTTTCCATGAGCTGAAATCGACTCCTTGACAGCTGGTTTTTAGTTTTTTGGGTTTTTTAAAGAGTTTTGTCCTTGTGTATGCCTGGGGAAACGAGCCTTCTCCAGAATGGAAGATAATCTTCACCTTCCAAATTCATCTCTGCAACAAATCAGTCTCTAATAATATAGAAGTGAGCAGTCCTCAGCGATTTAGTTCTGTTTCTATTTCTTTTTCTCATGAGAGAAGGTTGTTGGAAGTAAAACGAGATTAATGCTACCACCCAGAACAAGTCTTAGAGCCAAATAAAGGGTCTGGCAAGTTTTTGTGCTTCAAACTGAGCAGCTGGAAGGACTGCAGGAGACAGTTTCAGAAAAGCAATTGGTCTCAAGAAAGTTTCCTTGGAAACTTAGCTTTAAATCCGTTTGGATAAGAATCCAGCCCCATTGATTAAACACTGGCTGAAAGACCCTAGTGCAATGATAAATTGCCAAGGAACCCATTTGGGGTAAGTGTCTAATTGGTGCCATAGGATTTGGGGTAAGAACCTGTCTTTCTTCACAGCTTTATTAATGACCTAGAAGTGATTAGAAATGGTACGTTCATGCTCAATTGGGAACTAGTACAAGCAAGAGAACAGTAGAGTAATGATACAAATAGACTAAACAAAGTGGAAAATAGCCCCATGACATTTGGCTTAGAAAAACAAAATTTTAAGTTTTTGTTTTTGTTGTTGTTGGGTTTTTCTTGGTTTGTTTTGAACGGTGGAAAAAAAGGCAAGAGAATCAAAAAGCAAATACTTATGGATCTAACAACCCAAAAAATACTCAAATACCCTGAACATCCAGAGATCAGAGTTATTTTAAGAGTTCATAAAGGACAATGGAAATAACTCAAAGGCCTCTCCCCTCCCCGCTTCCACCATCCTCACATACCAACAATGGTGGTCAAGCCATCCTCCTGAGTATGCCTCAAAAGAGCAACATCTAGGTGCATACTGATTCTTAACATGATGACAGCTCTGTGGCCTGCCATGAATTCCTGACACTGACAAGATAAGGGAAGGGAGCTTGAAGGAAAAGTAGAGAATTGGGAAATTAATGCCTGTTTGGGGAACAAGGATCTTCTAGAGTAGAGCCAAAATGTCTTGGACCTAGTAAGAAAACAGCTAGACAGGAGCACCTGGTCCCAGCTGGAGGATATTTGCTTCTTTTGTAGAATAATCTTAAAGGCATACTGAAGGGAAGCACAACACAGTCTTGAGCTGAAATCTGGGAGGTGGAGAGGATGTAAATAATTGGATAAACATAAAGTACTAAATATTGAATAAAAGTAATCATAGATGTTGTTGTTAAATGCCATCAAGTCAGTACACACTCATAGCAACCTTAGGCCCAACAGAAGAAAACACTGCCTGGTTTTATGTTAATCTCACAGTCTTTGCTACACTTGAGCCCATTGCTGCTGCCATTGTGCCAATACATCTAGTTGGGGGATCTTCCTCTGTTTCGCTGACCTTCCACTTTACCACTCATGATGTCATTCTCAGAGACTGGTCCCTTCTGCTATTATGTATGAAGTATGAGAGACGAAGTCTGGCTATCCTGGCTTCTAAGGAACATTCTGGCTGTTCTTGCAACACAGATTGGCTGGTTCTTCTGGAAGTCCATGGTACTTTAAATATTCTCCTACAATACAATAACTCAAATGCATCAATTATTTTATAATCTTCCTCATTCATTGTCCAACTTTCATATGCATATGAGCCTTCTTAAAATACCTTGGACCAGGTGCACCTTAGTTCTCAAACTGACATCTTCGCTCTTGAATACCTTAAAGAGGTCTTGTGCAGCAGATTTGCCTACTGCAATACGTGCTTTCATTTCTTGACTGCTACTTCCATGAATCTTGATAGTTGAACCAACCAAGAAGTCCTTGACAATTTCAATCTTTTTCCCACTTGTCTTGATGTTGCTTATTGATCCAGTTGTGAGAACTTGTGTTTTGTTAACATTGACGTACAACCCATACTGAAGGTTGTAGTCTTTGATTTTCACTAATAAATAATTTAAGTCCTCTTTCCTTTCAGCAGGCAAGGTTGTATCATCTACATATCACAGGGTTGTTGATGAGTCTTCTTTCAGTCTTGATGCCATGTTCTTCATATAATCCAACTTCTCAGATTATTTGCTCAGCATACAGATTAAATAAATATGGTGAAAGAATATAACCCTGGTGCACACCTTTCCGGATTTTAAACCATTCAGTGTCCCTTTGTTCTGTTTGAACGACTGTCTATGTACAGGTTTCTTATGAGTACAATTAAGTGTACCAATACTCATTTTCCTAAATGTTGTCCACAGGTTGTCATGATCCACACAATCAAAAACCTTTGTGTAGTCAACAAAGCACAGGTAAGCATCTTTCAGTATTCTCTGCTTTCAGCCAAGATCCTTCGGACATCAACAATGACATCCCTCATTCCACATGCTTGTTTGAATCTGGCCTGAATCTCTGGCAGCTTCCTGTCAATGTACTGTTGTAGTCATTTTAAAATTATCTTTGTTGTTGTTTGTTGTTAAGTGCCATCAAGTTGGTTCTGACCCATAGCGACCCTGAACAGGGTTTCTGAGGCTATAAATCTTTACAGGAGCAGAACGCCTCATCTTTCTCCCGCGGACTAGCTGGTAGTTTCGAACTGCTGACCTTGCGATTCGCAGCCCGATTTGTAACCACTACGCTACCATAAACCCCAAATCAAAACATGTAGTCTTTAGCAAACTTTTATTTGTATGGGATATTAATGATATTATCTGATGATTTCCACATTCCATTGGATCTCTTTGGAATGGGCACAGATATGGGTGGCTTCCAATCAGTTGGCCAGATAGCTGTCATCCAAATTTCTTTGCACAGATGAGTGAGTGCTTCCAGTGCCGCATCAGTATGTTGAAAGATTTCAATTTGTCCTCCATCAATTCTGAGAGCGTTGTTCTTTGCCAATACCTTCGGTGTGCCTTGAACATCTTCCTTCAGTATCATTGGTTCTTAATCATATGCTACCTCTTGAAATGTCTGAACATTGACTGTGTCTCTTGGCACAGTGACTCTGTGTATTCCTTTCACCTTTTTTTGATGCTTTCTGTGTCATTCAATATTTTGCCCATGAAATCCTTCAGTATTTCAAGTCAAGTCTTGAATTTTCACTTCAGTTCTTTCAGCCTGAAGAATGCTGAGCATGTTCTTCCCTTTTGGTTTTCTGACTCCAGCTCTTTGCACATTTCATTATAATATTTGACCTTGTCTTCTCGAGCTGACCTTTGAAAATTTCTGTTCAAATCTTGTACCTTCTCAT
>NW_006408604.1:10717323-10727494 GCF_000296735.1 Chrysochloris asiatica
TATTGCAGACAGCATTGTACTTCAAGGTAAATCTTGAAGTGTTCTTTTTGATAATGAAGTTGATGCTTATCCTCTTCAATTTGCCATTCCTTGTATAGTAAACCATGTGATTGTCCGATTCAAATGGTCAATACCCACCCATTTTAGCTCAATAATGCCTAGGATATCAGTGTTGATGTGTTCCTGTAGTGTGTTTGCTGTAGTTTGGTGGCTTGTGGGTTGCTGTGATTCTAGAAGCTACCAGTATTTAAATTACCAGCTGAGTCATCCATGGTAGACAGGTTTCATCTGAGTTTTCAGAGTTAAACAGACTAGGAAGAAGGAGAGATGGACTACTTCTGAATATTTAGTCACTGAAAACATTACGAATCATGATTGAGGTGCCCATTAATACTCAGGAGAAATGAGTATGTCAGTATCCATATTGACTCTCATGAATTCATATATCTGTTTCAATGCACAGACCTAAGCCAAGAAATAAGGGGTCTTAATGTTTACCACAAAGAAAAAATTACATCATAGGAATGATTGAAGCTCAACAGCTATGAAGCAGTTGACTGACAAGTGTATGAGAGTTCTGAGAACTGGAATCCTTGACTCCCACCTCTGCTCCTAAATATATACAGCCACATCAGCTTGGACATAGACCCTTGGTTGATTGAAGTTGGCTAACTGGTGCAGCTAACAAGCACACACAAAAAATGGAAGTGGTTGTATATAATCAAAGTTTATTTCTTTTCACATGAAGTCTGAAACATTGTTCCAGACACACAGGCAGCTCTTTCAGAAAATGACACAGAGTTTCAACAGCTAGCTCTGGCTCTTCCATTTTTAAGACATAGTGTTCAAAGTTACATTGCCCACCTGCCTCAGCAGGAGTGGGGAAAGAGCTTGGAGGATCCTCCTGCCTGTGAGGTAAACAGGACCCAGCCTAGAGGTGCAACCTGGCACTTCTATTCACATTCTGTTGGCTACTGCCCAATAATCACATGATCACATCTAATGGCACCTAATTTCAAGAGAGACTGGGAACCAGTCTAGCTTTGTGTGCAGGAAAGTGGCACCAGTTTACTGAAATACCAGCCAGACACTGTCCCAATCTTCTTCATCCAAAAGATATTCAGCCCCTGCTCTAAGTAGATCAAAATAAGAATGTTTTACTCTCTTTGAGAATAGCTAACGGCCATTAGCAAAGACAAGTCAGGGAGAACAGGAAGAAATTGATGTGCTGAGGTGTTATTTAGATGGAATCATTGTACATGGAGTTTAGAGACTGGCTACATATCAAAGGTTGGCATCAGAAAGGTAAGAGAGGGGCAAACTGGAAACAAGTCTGTGGCTGAAAACACAACTTACACTGGTGACACAAACTCTCACCAGGGGACATTTTTTCTAAGACATTTATGTTGTAGAAAGAATTGTTGTTGTTATGTGCCGTGGAGTCGGTTCCGACTCATAGCAACCCTGTACAGGGTTTCCAAGGATGTAAATCTTTACAGGAGCAGAAAGCCTCATCTTTCTCCCATGGAACAGTTGGTAGTTTCTAACTGCTGATCTTGCAGTGTGCAGCCCGATTTGTAACCACTATGCTACCATAAACCCCAAATCAAAACATGTAGTCTGACATAGGTTTCTTTTAATTTTGGAATTATTTAAATGAAGAATGTTCAGAGATATAAAAATTAAATCATTTTCATTACATATATTGCTAAAATCTAGTTCTGTTAAACCTTGGTAGGCACCCAGGTGACACAGTGGTTAAAGCACTTGACTGCTAAACAAAAAAAGTCAGCAGTTCAAAATGACCAGCTGTTTCATGGGAGAAAGATGTGGCAGTCTGTAAAGATTTATGGACTAGAAATCCTGTGGGACAGTTGTATTCTTCCCTATTAGAGTTGCTATGAGTTGGAATTGATTTGACAGTATTTGTCTGTAGATTTGTTGTACTGCGGTGGTTTGTCATACTCTGGTGTCTGGAAGCTATGCCACTGGAATTTCAAATACTAGCAGGGTCACCCAATGGCTAGGTTTTAACAGAGCCCAAACTAAGACAAAAGGAGCTCTGGGAGCATAGTGGTTATGAATCCGGCTGCGAACCTCACGGTCAGCAGTTTGAAACTACCAGCTGTTCCACAGGAGAAAGATGAGGCGTTCTGCTCACGTAAAGATTTACAGCCTTGGAAACCCTGTCCAGGGTCACTATGAGTTGGAACGTACTTAACAGCACCTAACAACAACAAACTAAGACAGATTGGGGGAAAAGGCCTGGTGATCTACTTCCAAAAACCAGCCAATGAAAACCTTATAACTCACAACAGACTATGGTTCAATAGAGTACTAGAGGATGAGATGATGGCTCAAAACCAGATAAGAAGATGGCACACTGAACCATCATTTCATTTCATTCTATTATCCATAAGGTCACCATAAATGGATAGCAACTACAGTAGCAACAATACCCCAGGCATACTGATATTGTTGTTGTTGTTAAGTGTTATCCAGGTGGTTCCAACCCATAGTGAGCGGCTGGTGAATTTGAACTGCCACCCTTGTGGTTCAAACTGACCTTGTGGTCAAGTACTTATTCTATAGCACCACGCCAGGACTCCAGGCACACTGGTGTTGGTGGTGATTTTGGTGTGCCGTGGACTTGGTTCCGACTCACAGTGACCCTGTATAGGGTTTCCAAAACTGTAAATCTTTACAGAAGCAGAAAGCCTCATGTTCCTCCCATGGAACAGCTGGTAGTTTCAAACTGCTGACCTTGAAGTTTGCAGCACGATTCATAACCACTACACTACCAGAGCTCCTTGTCACAGATAGGAACTGGGAATACACTGGTTAAAGCCATTGTAGTTGTTGTTGTTATGTGCCAGTGAGTCGGTTCTGACTCATGGTGACCCTCTATAGTATTTCCAGGGAGCGGCGGGTGGGTTTGAACTGCTAGTCTTGCAGTTAGTAGTCCAATGCTCATCCTACAGCGCTACAGCGGGACTCTGGGTAAAGCCATTAGATGTGGAATGGTACTAATGCCCTTTCCATAATGCTGACACAGACACTTGAGCTTCCAACCGTAAAAGTAAATCTTTGTGTAAAGTTTTGTCTACTAGAGGTTTCCTGGTAAAACGTACACATTGTGTCCTTAGAGGGAATGATTAATAGCCATTAAACCTAAATAGGGATTTATTTATCGGTCAGATTGTTTCTAATCTGAGAGCACATTGGCAGGATTTGGAGAGGTGTTGGTTCAGGTGGGACCTGGGGGTTGAAGTGAGGACTGAGGGAACCAAGCATGGGGTAGATGGGCTGCTGAGAACCATCTGAGCTATGGGGCTCTGAGCATCTGAGAATCCAAATGAAGAGGGAGGCAACACCAGGAGAGAGGAGGAGACGCCAAAGGGAGAAATTTGAGGGTGTCAAAGCAAACCTTGCCGACTTCACGATTTTGCCATCTGGAGCTCTGAAAACTCAGGTGCATGCAATCAGAGAATCACAGCAAAGCTGGTTTTAGTGCTGTTCTCATAATGTCTGTCTTGCCTTGGTTTACTTAGTAAGCTATTTGTCTCAGAACAACAGGAGGCAGTGAATGCCACAAGTTATTTATATAATATGTTGTTTTTAATTACTTTCCTCTTTCTACCTACAGACTGTTATTCTCTCATTTTTTTAAGGGGGTAAAACTCTCTCCATAGCGAATGCACCCCTGGTCCTGCCTTCTCCCAACCAGAGCTGGGTGTGCTATTGTTCATGAGCTTAAACTGCCTGGTTATTGGTATTCTGAATAGGCCTTCGGTGTTGGATCCCAGTTCCAGAACCCAATCTGGCTGGACTCAGGCAATTGAGGCCCAAAGAAGCAGCCCAGCTGTGAGGACACAGAGAGGATGGGGCTGGAGGGGCAGCAGGGAGCCAATGCAGGCCTTGTATGCCAATTGAGAGTTCAGTGTTATGCCCTAAGCAGTATTCCCCACATTTTCCTGATCATGAGAAGCAGCTAAGATGTTTATTTGTAATATAGATTCTGGGGTTCCACCCCCAACCTGTTGAATCAGAATCTAAAAGGGAAGGACCTGTGAAGTTGTATTCTAACAGCCATTCAGGTGATTCGTATGTTCTGGGAAACCTGGGAACACGTAGGGGAACTTTAAGCAGTCCTGTGAGGTGATCAGATGTGTGCTTTCTGAACATCAGTCTGGAAGGAGGAAGATGGATTGGAAGGTGATGAGACCAAAGGTGTGGAGACCATTTAGGGGGCTGTTTTAATAATGCAGGAGGAAAAAGATGAGAGTCTGAATCAAGATGAAAACCAGTGGGAGAAGGAGAAGCATAAAGCCATTCAACTCTACAGGACTTCATAAACGAGCAGGCAGTTCTTAGAGGTCCACCAATTCATGCTGAGCACCCTCAAGGACAAACCTTGATCTAGTGGGTTCATTAGAATAAGAACCTGTAGGAAGCAAGAGGATTTGTGATATTCTCCTAAAGTCTAAATGTGCTGACACATGTTCTTTAACGTTCTGTTCCATTTCCTGTCAGCCATTCATTCTCTCAGATTGCTTGTCAGAACTTTTTTTCTACCATCAGAACCCCTGCAAGGTTCTAAGCTGCCTTACCTTACCCAGGAATACATGGTTGTTGCAAATGGTAAGCATCCAACTACCAACCCAAAGGCTAACAGTTCAAACCCACCTAGAGGCACCTGAGAAGAAAAGGCCTGGAGATCTGCCTTTGAAAAATTAGCCATTGAAAACCCAATGGAGCAGTTCTAGTCTGCAACCCAGAGGGTCACCATGAGCCAGAACTGATTCCACAGCAACAAGTAGACCTCCTTTCACTCTGCCCTCTAGCCTATTGCTTCTGCTCCTCAAAAGGATTTCTCTAGTCTCCAAGATCAGGCCTCTGGAAAGTTGCAACATCACCAGTTTTCCTGGTGTCCAGGCACAGTGTAGAGGGCATGAAGATCCAGGCCTTTACCCCATTCCTTTCTCTCAGTATAGATTTGAGGGCACTTATATGCTCTACCACCTGGAACTACCTCTTCCTGAGCTGTCTACCTCACTGACTCTCTCACTTTCCTAGCATTTTTCTCTCATGCCCACGCCTCATAATTTTGTATTGCTTCTGTTATTGACTCTGTGACTGAATGTTTTAATTAAGTCACCATAAAATGCCTTTGTGAGGTTGTTTTCCCTAAATCCCACATTCATTGGCCACATCTGTGTTACTTAACCCTCACAGCAATCCCTTCTGTTGTCAAAGGTGGCCTAACAAAGGGAAGCTGGGTTTCCAGTTGGTTTGCTCTGCTGGAGTTTGATCAGTCTGGGTTATCTCAGGTTAGCTAGACATCTGCACAGAGGGCAGGGGTAAACTCCAGTGTGCATTTCTATCACACACAGAGAAAGGGTCCGGAGATTTTTCTCCACTTCTTCTTTTTTCTGTTGTTTTTGTTGCTGCTCTTCTTTTCTAGAGAACCCAGATCTGGCAGCCTTGTGAAGAATGGAACAGGAACTATTTCAATTTCCTGATACTAGGCAAAGAACAGAGTAGGGAGGCATGGAGAGGCATGGGCAGGGAGCAATGGACAGTCTCCAGCTTGAAAGGGAAGAGAAGGGAGCTACGGAGGAGGCATTTTCCCAGTTCCCTGTGAAAGATGGAGCAAAGCAACTGGGTTCTCAGTGCTGTGAAAGGAAACCTGCCCTAGAAGGCTGACTGGGAGGGTCTCAAGCTGCAGTAGCCTCTATGGAAGCCTCACTTTGAGGCTGTATCTGACACCCTCTCCTGCCACCCTACAATGGCTGTGTTTCAGGTTCCCTCCCAGCACACTCAGGCCTCCTCCTGCAATGGACACAATTTGGCAGTGACCCTTTAAGTCCCAGTCCTCTCCCCAACCCCCCAAAACTAATTTACACAACAAGAGATAAAGACTTTTCTCTTTCTGTCTTCTTCACACTCATTTTTCTTCCATGTCTCAGATAAGGGAGGCCGACTTGTTTTGATTATATTTTCAGAGTGAGGAGAATACAGACTCTTTCTGTGAGCAATGCCCACAGTCCCTTTGGGGGTCACTGGGCTTTTTCATGGGTCTATTTTCTTGGAAAGAAAAGAGGCAGTTTCTTAGTTACTGGGAATAGCATATCCTCAGATTGTTTTCCAAGTCTAAGGGGGCCCTGGAAAGAGGAGAGGGGTTGGCCAGTGGTCAGTGCTCAATGCTGCTTCTGAAGAAAGGTTCTCAATTGCATGTGGAAACTCTGGTGTTTGCAAGCCCACCTGAACATAAGCATGAAAGGCTCCATTCTGATGTGGATCCCACCCTGGATCTCCTGTCGGGGCAGCTAATATTAACCATTGCATTGTACCTGCACAACCTGCTCACCTATCAAAACACTTCCACAGCTGTGATTCACATGAACCTCCCAGGCATTACTGTCATATAGGAAGATAGTGATAATTATTCCCATTACACATAAAGAAACAAATGCACAGAGAGATGAAGTGACACCCTACCACCAAGGATAGGAGTGAGCTGGTCATTGAGATGGGACACTAATCTTCTTGATCCCCACCTGCCTCAGTCATTACGTCTTAGCTAAATACCAAGTCCTTTGGCATGAAACTTTGGGGTCAGCTTTCACTCCACCCTCTCTTTTTCTCTTCAATTTCATCCAGCTGAAACTGAAGAGAATGTAGATGCTTTCTTTGTATCATCTTTCTCACTCACCTATTCTTCACATCTCTTATTACTGCTCTGCCTCAAGTACCTTAGTATAATGCCATCGGGACCTTTAATACCTCAGCATTTAGTGTACATCCTAACTGCTTTGAATCCCTCTACAAAATATCTGCCAAATTCACATTCTTATTCCACCATTGGTTTATTGTTTCATTCAATGGTTCTCTCTTACCTAAAAAACACAAGTCTAAACCTCACCATCTACTGTTTAAAGCCATCACTTAGGACTGTCTGGCCTAGCTTGACATCCTTGTCTGGTTCCAAGTCATTCCATCTTTATTAACTGTATCCATACCCCAGTCTACCATAACAAATTACCACAGACCTGGGGGCTTAAGGCAACATAAATTTATCCTTTCACAATTCTGGAGGCTAGGAGTCTGAGATCAAAGGGTTAACAGGGCCCTGCTCCTGCCAGAAGTTCTAAGGAAAGGAACTCTGCCTTTTCTCTTAACTTTTGGTAGCCCCATATCTTTCTTAGCTAGTGGAAGCATAATTCTAATCTCTACTTCCATCTCCATGCGGCTGTCTTCCCTGTGTCTGTCTTTGTGTCGCATCTCTTCTTATAAGGACAACAGTCATATTAGATATAAGGCTCGCACTACTTGTTTGTTGTTGTTTTTGTTGTTAGGTGTCATCAAGTCAGTACTGACTCATAGCAATCCTATGCACAACAGAATGAAACATTGCCCAGTCCTGGGCCAACCTCACAATCATTACCACGCTTGAGCCCATTGATGATGCTACTTTGCCAATCCATCTCGCTGGGGGTCTTCCTCTTTTTCTCTGACCCCTCCACCTTACTAAACATGATATCCTTCTCCAGTGACTGGTCCCTCCTGACAATATGTCTGAATTATGAGAGATGAAGTTTGGCCATCGTGGCCTCCAAGGAGCACTCTGGCTGCACTTCTTCCAACACAGATCTATTTGTTCTTTTGGCAGCCCATGGCACTTTCAATATTCTCCTCCAACACCATAACTCAAAAGCATCAATTCATCTACAGTCTTCCTTATTCACTGTCCAACTTTCACATGCATATGAGGTTATTGAAAATACCATGGCTTGGGTCAGGTGCACCTTAGTCCTCCAGTTGACATCTTTACTCTTCAACACTTTAAAAAGGTCTTGTGCAGCAGATTTGCCTAATGTAATACATCATTTTGGTTTCTTGACTCCTGCTTCCATAAGTGTTGAAAGTTGATCCAAGAAGAATGAAGTCCTTGACAACTTCATTCTTTTCTCCATTGATAAGAATGTTGTTTATTGGTCCAGTGGTGAGGATTTTTGTTTTCTTGACATTGAGATGTAATCCATATCGAAGGCTGTGCTCTTTGATCTTCATCAGTAAATATTTTAAGTCCTCTTCACTTTCAGCAAGCAAGGCTGTATCATCTGCATATCTCAAGTTGTTAATGAGTCTTCTTCCAATCCTGATGCCACATTTTTCTTCATATAACCCAACTTCTCTGCATCCTACTTGATTAATTACATTTACAAAGGCCCTCTTTCCAAATAAGGTCATATTTTGAGGTTCTGGGAAGGGCATGGACTGGAGGGGTACAATTTTTAACTCAGTATACCAACCCTCTCTGCTTCAACTAAACTTCTTGTTTTTCTTCCTACACTCTTATGAGTTTAAGTCTGTTGTTTAAGTCTATTGGTTAAAAGTGCAAGAATCTAGGTGTCTCCAAATTATAAATAGGGTCAGGCTTACTGGTCACATAAAGACTGGTGGAACTCGACAGACTATGGCTCTTAGTCAGCTGTCAGGTCCGGAAATGGCTTAATTTTCAGTCAAACAATAGGCAGGTCAATAAGGGGAATGAGATTATAAAGTTATTTTAAAGATAGGTGCTTATCACAGTGCTTGTCCACTGCAAGTGCTTGGAAATATTAGTTATTTTTATGATGTCTCTCAGTTTTCCTCATGCAATTCCTCTGCCTGAAACATCCTCTATTTTCTCTACTTATCCTTTCTTGAAACCTCCTTTCTTCCTAAAGACTTCCTTGGAAGCCCTGTAATAACATTAACAATAATGATAATACAGAAACCTGTGAGAGCCAGAACTTAACTGAATTGCCTTATTTTTCTAGGTCTCAAAAGTTTCCCACCTTTAACAGGGTACAATCTTACCCCTTTTCTATCACTCTCTGCTAGAGATAAATGGTGATGTTTTCCTTCTCTGACAGGTTTTCACCTTACACAGGTTCTGGATTTTACACTTTTGTAGCCTTTCTCACATTACAAACACTGTTGCATGTACTTGGTAAATATTAACTCATCTATTTTTCATTTCAACCCTGGTGCATTACTATTAGTTCCATTATAATGTGAGGAAACAGGGACTCAGAGACATTAAATAACTCTGCCAAGTTCTCCCAACTAGGAAGTAACCCAATCCCCAGGAACTCTTGCTCTCTGGACACTCCCTGAGTTAATGTCATCTCTCCCTGGGCTTATTGAGGTCAAGGACCACCCCCAAATGCATTGCCTCTTACGTGGCAAATGCTGGCAATGAATGGTTTTGCTGAATGAGGATGACGTGCTCCAAGCATCTTCCCCTCTCCTACTCAAGACCAGGCTCTAACATTTCAGTTCCTGGGTTAGTTCCTATCATTGCTATCAGAAATGACCACAGACTCAGTGGTACAAGACTTTATAGACTTAAGACCTTACAGTTTGGTAGATTTGAAGTCTGATACAGGTCTCACTGTCTCAAGGTATATCTAGAATTGTGTTCTTTTTGGACATAATAATCTGGGGAGAATCTGTTTCTTTGCTTCTTCCAGCTTCTAGAGGCCGCCCAAATCCCTCATGGACTCCATTTCCCATCTGTAAATCCAGCAATATCACGTCACTCTGTGATGGCAATGGACCCACCTGGTAAATCCAGACTAATCTTCCTATTTTAGTGCCCCTTTGCCATGTAAATAGAAGGGGCTTCAAAATGCTCAAGGAAAAAATCGATTATCTTTGAACCCCATTTTTCTACAAGCTTTTTGAGTCCTTCTCATATAACATATTCACAGGTTCTGAGAATTAAGACATGGCAGTCTTGGGGAGCTGTTCGTCCTATCACAATCCCATATGGAATTTGAAATAAAAGCAATGCCTCTTTGGAAACTCTATACAGGGTCATGATGAGTAGGACCAATACAGTGGCACTTAGCAACAACAGTTCTAGAATAAAGGAACACTGGTCGAGTAATGGTTAAGTCCTTGGTAAAGAACCAATTTGAACTCACCAGATGCTCCATGGGAGAAAGATACAACAGTCTGCTTCCCTAAAGACTGACGGTGGCGGTGTGATGTGGAGTGGGTTCTGACTCATAGCAACCCTAAATAGGGTTTCTTAGGCTGTTAATCACTATGGATGCAGAAAGCCTCATTTTTCTTCCATGGAAGGGCTACTAGTTTTGAACTGCTGACCTTGAGGTTA
>NW_006408604.1:10730656-10750291 GCF_000296735.1 Chrysochloris asiatica
TATTGGTTCTTTTGGCAGCCCATGGCACTTTCAGTATTCTCCTCCAACATCATAACTCAAAAGCATCAATTCTTCTATGGTCTTCCTTATTCACTGTCCAGCTTTCGCATGCATATAATAACCTGGAAATCTGTTGAGCAGTTCTACTCTGCCCTATAGGTCACTGTGAGTCAATATCGACGAGACCGCAGTGGGAACTATATCCTAGAATGTTGTTGCTGGTAAGTGTCATGAATCACTTCTAGTTCATAGTGACCCTGCATAGAGTTTCCAAGGAGTGGCTGGTCATTCCCAGACCAGTACTTATCCTACAGCACCACACCGGAGTCCTAATCCTAGAATAAGTATAGAAAAATCTTATGAAATATTTCTTCCCCCCATAATTACCACCTCACTGACTTTATAGAAAATGAAAAATATAAAAATTTTTTCCAAAGCCAAATCCTTGGCTGCCCCTGACAGTACTCTTAAGTGTGTGCCTACTCTGGCTCCTGGATGATTCAGCACTGACCGAGGTTTTCCAAGGTGATGAGTAGAGGGCCAAGACACAACTGCATACCATCCCAACTCTCTCTCATTGCCCACCACTTCCATGTGCTGCCCCCTCTGCCAAGCACCCCCGCCCCCCAGCTCTTGAGGAGAAGGGACAGGAGAAGATAGGAAAAGAGTAATGCAGAGCAGAACATAATAGAACGACCATCCAGAAAGGAATGGATGAGTTTAGATCCACAGAAAAGGTCATCATAAATGGGTATCCCACTTCCTAGTCCCCATCATAGCTGGCTGAGATGACAGCGGGACACAGATTAGCAGAAACCGTGGAAGCCAGGGAACAAAGTTATAACAGGCCAGTGACAGCAGGCAGAGAATGATTGGTGGGATGAACGCATGCAGAAGATAAAGTCATGGTCCTATTCACATTAAATGCTTTTCAGTTTTTATCGTAATTAAATGTTTTTAAAATGTTAATGGAATAAATTGAACTTGACTTCCCCATTTTCTCCAGATCCTGCAATTATGCTCAAGGCCTGTCTTGAAAGGATGCCAGAGGGTGATGGATTAACTCTGAAATAAATCAAATTTTCCTTGCTACAGAGTTAGGGAAATACAATAAGTATTCCATCCTGCCTCTGGTGATGGAATAGTTGCATTGCCTGCTTCTGGACCACTCTCAGCTAGGAGCAGCGTAAGGACTTAAGCCTGCTGATGTAGTATCAGAAACCAAACTTCATTAGAGCAATAAACTTCTGTTGCCACAGTGCAGTGGGTGAATGGGCCTGGGCAATGTGTCCGCCAAACTGCCTTCTCATGCCAAAACTTCCTCCCAGTAAATATCTAGCTAGCGAGCTCTTGGAAATGAACTGGGCATGGTGCCAGCCAGACTTCCAGCTTGCCAGAGGGGGTGTTGCAGAGGGTCAGGCACCTGTTTGCTGCACTCTCCCTGGTGTGGGGTTTTGTGAAGGACTTTGCTGACTGCGGAGGTCTCTGGATGGGATCCCGTCAGAGCCAGCTCCCAGGCCTGAGTCAGCAACAGAAATGCTTGAAATGGAAAGACAGAGACCAGGATCTGGGCTTTGAAAGAGACTGAACAGGACCCTAGACCCCTTCTCAGGGTCATCAGTGAAGTAGGATCTAAGTGTATTAACTATAGAATCTTCCCTCCATGATACAGGATTTGGGGTAGGCAAATAAAAATAAAATACATGCAGTCCCCAGTTATAAATGTCTAACTTGAATAACTCCTACTTGCCATTTAATGTTATATAAATTTACCCTTATTTTGAAAGGATTGAACCAATCCCTAATTGCAGTCCAATACTTTATATTACCGTGTCATCGTATGTATATGTTATATATACTATGTTGTTGTTGTTAAGTGTCATTGAGTCAGTTTTGACTAATAGCAACCCTATATAGGATTTCCAAGTATATAACATATACTATATGTTATTGTTAGGCGACATCAAGTTGGTACTGACTCATAGCAGTCCATGAACAACAGAATGAAACACTGCTCAGTCCTGTGCCAAACTCACAATCATTGGTGAGCCCATTGCTGCTGCCACTGTGCCAATTCATATTATTTGGGGTCTTCCTCTTTTTCTCTGACCTTCTACTCTACCAAACATTATATCCTTCTCTAAGGACTGGTCCCTCCTGATAATATGTCCAAAGTACAGGAGACGAAGTCCGACCATCCTAGCTTCCAAGGCTGTACTTCTTCCAACACATATATGTTTGTACTTTTGGCAGCCCAAGGTAGTTTCAATATTCTCCTCCAACACCATAACTCTAACACATCAATTCTTCTATGATCTTCCTTATTCACTGTCCAACTTTCATACACATGTGAGGTTATTGAAAATACCATGTCTTAGGTCAGCCACTCCTTAGACCTCAAACTGACATCTTTGCTCTTCAATACTTTAAAGAGTTCTTGTGCAGCAGATTTGCCCAAAGCAATATGTCGTTTGATTTCTTACTGTTGCTTCCATGAGTGTTGATGGTTGATTCAAGCAAAATGAAGTCTTTGACAACTTAAACCTTTACTTCATTTATATGGATGCTGTTTATTGGTATAGTGGTGAGAATTTTTGTCTTCTTTATATTGAGATGCAATACATGCAAAAGGCTATGGTGTGTGATCTTCATCAGTAAGTATTTTAAGTCCTCTTTGCTTTCAGCAAGCAAGTTTGCATCATCTGCATATCTCAGGTTGTTAATGAGTTTTCCTCCTATCCAGATGCCACATTTTTCTTCATATATCTGAGATTATATGCTCAACATACAGATTAAGCATGGTGAAAGAATACAACCCTGACACACACCTTTCCTAATTTTAAATCATTCAGTGTACTCTTGTTCTGTTCTATTCAAATAACTGCCTCTTGATACAGGTTGCTCATAAACTCAATTAACTATTCTGAAACACTCATTCTTTGCGATACTATCCATAGTTTGTCATTATCCACACAATCGAAAGCCTTTGCATAACCAATAAAGCACAGGTAAACCTCTTTCTGATATTCTCTGCTTTCAGCCAAGATCCATCTGACATCAGCAATGGTATCCCTACTTCAACGTCGTCTTCTGAATCCAGCCTGAGCCTCTGGAAGTTCTCTGTCAAAGTATGGTTGCTGCTATTTTTGTATTATCTTTAGTAAAACTTTACTAGCATGTGATAGCAATGATATTGTACCATGATTTCCGCATTCAGCCTGAACTTGCACATGAGCAGTTGATGATCTGTACCACAGTCTACCCCTGGTCTAGGTTTGTCTTCACCATCTCTTTCCACAGATGTAGTCAGTTTGATTTCGGTGCATTCCACATGGTGAGATCCATGTGTATAGCAGTTGTTTCTGTTGTTTAAAAATTTATTTTCATTGGTCTTACAAAATTCTATCATGTGATCTCCAGCATTGTTTCTATCACCAAGGTCATATTTTCCAATTACTGATCCTTCCTCCTGTTTCCAACCTTTACATTCCAATTGCCAGTGTTTATTAATGCATCTTGATTGTATGTTTGATCAATTTCAGACTGAAGAGGTTGGTAGAATTCTTCTATTCCATCCTCACTGGCTTTAGTGATAGGTGCAAAAGTTTGAATAACAGTGTATTGACTGATCTTCCTTGTAGGTGTATGGGTATTATCCTATCACAGACAGTGTTGTACTTCAGGACATATCTTGATATAGATATGTCCTTTTTGATGATGAATGTGACACCATTCCTACTCAATTTGTCATTCACCAGGTAATAAACTATGTGATTTTCAGATTCAGAATGGCCAATACCAATCCATGTCAACTCACTAATGCCTAGGATATCGATGTTTATGTGTTCCATTTCATTTTTTGACAATTTTCAACTTTCCTAGATTCATACTTCATACATTCTATGTTCCAGTTATTAATGGATGTTTTCAGCTGTTTCTCTTCACTTTGAGTTGTGCCCCATCAATAAATGAAGGGCCCAAGAGCTTTACTCCATTCACGTCATCACAGTTAACTCTACTTTGAGAAGGCAGCTCTTCCCCAGTCATATTTTAAGTGCCTTACAACCTGAGGGGTTCATCTTCCAGCACTATATCTGACAGTGTTCTGGTGTTCTTCATCATGTTTCAGGATTCAGTATTCTTGTGCTGACCATGTTCCACTGCTATTATAAGGTTTTAAATGACAAAATATTTGGAAGTAGTTTGTTTCTCCTTCTTCCTTGTTTGTCTTCATCTGGAAGCTCAGCTAAAACCTGTCCACTGTGAGTGATCGTGCTGGTATTTAAAATACTCATGGCATAGCTTCCAGAATCACAACAACATGCAAGCCACCACAGTACGACATACTGACAGGCAAGTGGTGGAATATACTATATAAAACATATGTAATATATACATATAAACACATTTATTGTTGTTGTTATGTGCGGTTGAATCAGTTCCAATACTAGTCTATTTCTGCTCACTAATGCCTAGCATAGTGATGTTTATGCATTCCATTTCATTTTGACAACTTCCAATTTTCCAAGATTGACACTTTGTACATTCCATGTTCTGATTACTAATAGATATTTGCAACTGTGTCTCCTCATTTTGAGTTATGCCTCACCTTCAAATGAAAGTCCCCAAACTTTATTTAATTCATGTCATCATTGTCAACTCGACTTTGATGGGGCAGCTCTTTCCCAGTTGTATTTTGAGTGCCTTCCAACCTAAGGAGTTCATCATCTGACAGTATTCTGATGCTAGTCATCATGTTTCAATACAATATTCAATATTCTGGTGCTAGCTGACAGTGTTTCACTGCTATTCATAAGGATTTCAGTGGCTAAACATTGAGAAGTAGTCTGCCTCTTTTTCTTCTGAGTTTTCCTTAATCTGGAATCTCAGCTGAAGCCTGTCCACCATGGGCGACTCTGATGGAATACAAAATACTGATGGCATAGCACGCTAACATCACAGCAACATGCAAGTCACCACAGTGTTACAAACTGAGAGGCAAGTGCTGGATAGATACACATACATAAGTATGTATACATATATAATGAATTATATAATGTGTGTGTATATAAAATAGAGAATGTTCTACTCAGCTTCCCATCAATCGAAGTCATAGGTAATAAGTTTGAATAGAATATAACAAAAGAAGGAGTTCTGAACCAGACCACTATAGACCATTTCCTCCACATTCATAAAACAATACCTTTGGGGCCTAAATAATAAGCTCGTTGCCAATTTTAGTCTTACCTCAGATCAATTTATATATTCATGTATCTACCCCATGTGTTATCTCTCTTCTCCACAACCAGATCACAAGTGTCCTGGTCACTCAGCTACTGAAAGTCTTCATGTCTTATGTCCTATGTGTCCATGATATATGTCTTATGTCCTATGTGTCCATGATATATCTGTCTAATATGTCTTATGTCCTATGTGTCCATGATATATCTGTCTAATATGCCGTTGCCACAGATCCTAGGGGTTTTTTTTTAGGTGTTCCTAAATGAGCTATGGGTCGGACCTGACTCGATGGCACTTAACAACAACAACATAAGCTAGTAGAAATTTGGCTAAGATTTAATATCAAATTCACAGGTTTATAGTTAGTAGAAAATGCCCTTTGTGGCACTTTGAAAATCAGAGTCATCTATAGGGACAGAATGACTAGAAGTACCAGAGTATTCTTCCATCACTTGAAGCTGAAGCCTGTACTCTGATAAAATGGAGACTGTGGCAGACATTTGAAAAGGAAGATGATCTGGGGTAAGGCTAAAATTGGCAACATTTTCTCCTCTTCACTGACTGGACCTCTTCTTGTCTTTACTTTTAAGCCTACTGTCTTTTCTGACATAGGCCTGCCCCTCCTCAGAAGTCAACACTAACTCCAAGTTGGATGTCAAGCTTCAGCCTCTTATATGGGACCCAAAGAGGCATTGGTGAAGTAAACATTGGAGGAATAAGTTCATAACACCATGCCTCTGAATTGTCCTTGTGGGGGCTCAGCACTGCCTTTTGGTGTTCGATACAGTGGATAGATTGAGGGTGAAAGGAAATCTCAAAAATAGCATAGGGTCTAGGATTTTCATTGCCCTTTGGATAATTCTATCATCCTTCCAATCTTCAGCCAGTGCTGACCTCAATCTCCACCTCTGAGGCCCTGAGTTTGTGTCTTTAGCACTATCTTTACGTATCCAGGTCACGTGCTAGGAATGTGAGTCAGTGGACCAGGCTTACGAAACAATGGGAAAGGAATGAAGGGAGCTGTCCACCCCAGGAGAAAACAAATAAAAAACAAATTAAGTTTTATAAGATTAATAATACCTGTTCCACCTTCCTCATGGGAACATTTTTTCTTGTTTGTGCCCTAGAAAAAAAGGGTTGCTATTGCATGGGTTGTTGCTGTTGTTGTTGTTAAGTGCCATGGAGTCAGGTCCAACTCATAATGATCCTGTATAGGATTTCTGAGGAGTAGCTGGTGAGCTTGAACCACCAACCTTGCAGTTCAAACCAACCTTGTAGTCCAGCACATTAACCCACATCACTGTTGGATGGGTGGGGGATGATGGCAAACAAGGGGAGAATAGGGGGCAGTCATTCCTAGAATTTAAGTCTTGAGGCAGTTATCATACTGCTTTTGGAGAGAACGAGAAGAGGACAAACTAGTTTGCCAGCTGCTTCTGAGAAAAACAAAAAACAAAATCATAATGAGGCCTCTTGTTCTTGTTAAGTGCCAGGGAGTCAGTTCTGACTCACGATGGCCCTATTCTATGGCACCACACCAGGACTCCAAGGAACCCTCCTGGAAGTAGGGAAATCTAACCTGTTGCCTCTCCCCCTCAGTCCCTTTACAGGAACGTTTGCAGTTCTTCCCATCCTCACCTGATCCTGAGAGTCGCTTGTGATCCATGTTAAAAATAGTCCCTGAGCAGTGTTCCTTAACTTTGGTTGTACATAACAATTATACAGGGAGCTTTTAAAATCCTGATGCCCAAATTACCCCCCACCCCCAAAATCCCCAAACAAACCAAAACTAAATCCATTATCTATGAATCAATTCCTACTAATGGTGACCCTATAAGTACAGGGTTGTTGTTGTTGAGTGGGTTCTGACTCATAGCCATCCTGTATAGGGTTTCCCAGGAGTGGCTAGTGAATTTGAACTGCTGACCTTGTGATTCAAACCAACCTTGTGGTCTAGTGCTTTATCCCACAGTGCCACACCAGAACTCCATAGTACAGGGTAGAATTGTCCTATAAGATTTTCTAAGCTGCAGTCCTTACAGAAGTCAGCTGCCAGATCTTTTCCCCTATGGAATTACTGGTGAGTTGGAGTCACTGACCTTTCAGTTAACAGCCAAGCTCTTAACTACCACACCACTAGGGATTTTAGTCATACCCCAACCAATTAAATCAGACTCTCTGGGATTTAGACCCATCAGTATTTTCTACAGTACCCTCCTTGGCCCTAGTATTCAGCCAAGGCTAAGAACCATTATTCCTGAGTCTCACCAGAAAGCAAAAGAAATTGGATTTTCTAGACATAGGGCCTAGAAATTCATGTTTTTAACAAGTGCCTCACATGATTATAATGATTAAGTAAGCTGGGGGTATGCTACTCTACTGAGAGCTTTCCTTGGAAAGTTGGCCTTAATACTCCTCATTTAAACTTTGTTTCATTTGCTAAAATTGGAGGCGAGAAAGGTGGGGTACCTCACTCAGCACTATTAGGATGGGCCCAGTGAAGCCCGTGACTGGGGTGGGAGTCACAGTTAGGAATTCTGGAAGGGTAATTACTCGGGAGCCTGACACACTGAGAAATGAAGCAATTTCCATTTCAAACAGAAACCTGAGATGAGATCAGATGCCTTTCCCAGCAGCAGGAAGAGCATCTCTGCAGCAGAGACAGCACAGTTGGAGAATTTTGCTCCGAGGACTAACACACAGGCCTACCCCTGACTATTGGTGTCTTAGGCATCTCTAAAGATGCAAAACCAATGACACCTATACATATGTCTATATGTTATTGTCATTAAATGTCATCCAGTGGGTTCACTAGGACTCCGTAAGTATATAGTTGTTTTGTTAAATGCCATTGAGTTGGTTCCAACTCATAGTGACCCTGTATAGGGTTTCTAAGGAACAACTGGTAGGTTTGAATTGCTGATCTTGTGGTTAACAGTTCAGTTCTTATCCTACAGTGCCATACCAGAACATTATATGTAAATATACAAATGGGTTTCAGAGAGCTTTAGATCAAGAAAGGGACTCATACAGTTGTAGAGGCAAGCAAGTTCCACGTCCATGGATCAGACATCAAGCTGGAGGCTTCTCCTGACTCAGGTATCTGCAGAAGTTGCTGAATCCAATATTGGCAAGCTTCGGGCTGCAGATACAAATGAATCCAAGGTCAGCAGGTAAGATAGCAGACTGCTAATGAATTCCAGTATCCACAGGCAATACAGCAAGCCAGAGGCCAGATGATGAGCCAGATGCATAATCCAGACCCAACAAAAAGTCAACCAGATTTTCTGAAGCATCCACATATATTGAGAGCAGGCTTGCCCCTGAGGAAATTTCTTTGTAATTGATTGACTGCCCATAGTAGATCTCATCTACTAATACACATAATACAAACCACTGAGAACACTGGCCTAGCCAAGCTGACACAAAACCTTAACTATCACACTCTTTCCAGGCCCACATGCCATGCTCCTTCTTTTTCCACCCCAAGTTCCCACCTACACCATATGGGCCACATGCACAAACCTGCAGACACTCCAACTCCTATACTGAAATTTCTTCCATATCCCCAAAGTGCCATCCCTCTGGCCCAAATGCAAACTCCAGTTCACCCTCTAGAAAACAGGTTCTAGAATGAGGCCCACAAAAGCTCTGTATTGGACCTGAAACCACTTGGACAGGTAATTCTGGGTTTCAGGTATAGAACATGGTCTAGAGAAAGGTGGTGGGCCTTTGTATAGGCTCCAGTCAGATATATCTTTGGCACAGCAAACTTCTTATTTGATGGGAAGGATAAAACTAGAGGAGACTAGTATAGGACCTTGGAAAGCACAGGGCCCAGGACAGGGACTTGGTTGCCCAAATCTGAGGATAACATTACCAAAGAACAGACAAAAAGGAAGTTCCTATGTCCAAAGACTTAGTATCCTGACTGGGCCAGTCCATGCCCCACCAAAGATTTGAACTTCTTTCTGGTATACCCTATTCATTGACAGGAGGTCCATGCAAGACCCACAGGCTTTTACTACCCAAGTCATAGAAGAGAACTAAGACCAAGTCTTTCTTGTAGTCTTCTCCTGTCCAACTGATATTCTTCTACTTCTTCTAGATTCTTTTGTTGTCAATGTTTTATCACCCCAATCTTTTTGGACAGTATGCTGTAGGTGCTTCAAGTCCCTTTTGTGTCCCTGATCCCCTGATCCAGACTGTGTCTATACCCACCTACTTTCCTCTACAAACTTCTCACCTACATGTCTTCTCCTTGGTTGAGTCCGTGCCAGTAGGCAGCCTCTCCTGTCCTTCAGTCTTCAAATGCACCTGTGTGTCTCAAGGTTCCTAGTTCAAATTACTCACTCCTTATCATTTTTTGCTAGTGTCTGCATCTAAAATTCAGTCTCTTGACCTTCTCTTTTACTTCCATCCCATCATACTTGAGAAGGTTACCAGGCAGTGCATCTGATGTCTCTTATAAATAATACCAGAACTTATATAGCCACATAATTGTCATCTTCCAAGTAGTGACCTGGAAGGTGGGTGCACTTATTTCAATAACGCTTTCTCTGCCCCAAATATTATTACAGTTTTTCTTTTGAAATTGCTTTTGGGAATCTCAGCCCATTCATTTTGAGTATCCTACTCTTGACAATACTCTATCCTTTGTTCATGGATTTAAAGGTTTGAAACAAAACTCTTATTTTCTTTGTAGCACTGCTAATATGAAACAAGCTATTAATAACTGAATTAACAATGAAAATGAAGGATAAAATCTAGAAGTTGATCCTGAGGAAAAATCTTGGAGGTATAAAAATGTTAAGTGATGTACATTTCCCTAATAGTTTAATAAATGTGGATATTGACTAAATGTCCAACTATCACAAATTGGATAAATATAGTAAATCTATATAATAGAATAAGGAGTCCTGGTGGTATATCAGTTAAGTGCTCAGCTGGTAACAGGAAGGTCAGCAAGAGAAACCAGCCACTTCACTGAAGAAAGGTGTGGCAGTGTACTTGGGAAACCTTAGGAGGCAGTTCTCCTTTGTCCTATAGGACGACTATGAATCAGAATCAGCTCAATGGACATGGAATGAGAACATGACACTGCTGATGTCAGACAGATTTGGGCTGAAACCATGTCTGGCCTCAAATAAAGCTTCTGACAAGAAACATGTTTACTTTTGTTGTATTGATTATGCAAAACTATTAGATTATGTGGAGTATAAAAATTTATGAATAGCATAGGGAACAATGGGAAATCCAGAACACTTGATTGCTCATGAGGAATCTGTGCATCGACCAAGAGTCGGTCATTTGAACAGAACTAGGGGATACTGCTCTGGTAGCGTAGTGGTTACGAATCGGGCTGCGAACCTTAAGGTCAGCGGTTCGAAACTACCAGCCGCTCCACGGGAGAAAGATGAGGCTTTCTACTCCCGTAAAGATTTACACCCTCGGAAACCCTGTACAGGGTCGCTATGGGTCGGCTCCGACTCGAAGGCACTTAACAACAACAACAACAGGGGATACTGCATGGTTTAAAATCAGGAAAGTTTTGTGTCAGGGTTGTATCTCTTTACCATACTTATTCAATCTGAATGCTAAACAAATAATCTGAAAAACTGGTTCTATGAAGAAGAACATGGCATCAGGATTGGAGGAAGTCTTATTATCAACCTGTGATATGCAGACGACATAAGCTTGCTTGTTGAAAGGGAACATAAGTTGAAGTACTTAATGATGAAGATCAAAGAGAAGAGCCTTCAGCATGGATTACACCTCAACATAAAGAAAACAAAAACCCTCATGAGTAGACCAAAAAGCAAAATCATACTAAATGGATAAAGGATTGAAGTTGTCAAGGATTTCATCTTACTTGGCTCCATAATCAAAACCCACGGAAGCAGCAATTAAGAAATCCAACAATATATTGCACTGGGCAAATCTGCAAAAGACCTCAATTTTAAAGTGTTAAAAAGCAAAGATGTCACTTTGAGAACTTTAGGTGCACCTGGTATTTTCAGTCACCTCATATACATGCAAAAGATGAACAATGAATAAGGAAGACTGAACAAAAATTGAAGCATTTGAATCATGGTACTAGCAAAGAATATTGAATATACCATGGACTTCAGAAGAATGAACAAACCTGTCTTAGAGAAAGTACAACCAGAATGTTCTTTAGAAAGGAAGATAACACTTTGAACATGTTATCAGAAACAACCAGTCCCTAGAGAAGGACATCATGCTTGGTAAAATAGAAAGTCAACATAAATAAAGGAAGACCTTCAATGAGAGAGATTGACACATTGGTCGTAACAATGGGCTAAAGCATAGCAGAAAGTGTGAGGATGGCAAAGGACCAGGCAGTGTCTTGTTCTGTTTTACATAATGTCACTGTGAATTGGAACTGACTCAACTGCACTTAACTACAACACAACTATTAAGTAAATTGAATGAATAGTTTACAAACTCCGAAAAAAGAAAAAACTTCTGATCCAGAGAGTTTGACCAGAGAATTCTACTAAATATTATTTATGAATTGGCAGCACTGTTGTGCAATCTTTTTCAGAAAACAGAAGAGGAATTGTGACCAATTAGTTTTATAGCACCATTATTAATGGCCCCAATACAAAAACCAAAGGCAGTACAGAAAAATGAAAGAAAACTACAAACCAGTGTCCCTCATGAATGTAGATGCAAAAATCTTTTACAAAATATCATCAAATACAATTCAACAATGTATGAAAAGAAATGTACATCGTGACCAAATGGGGTTTATTCCAGGAATGGAAGGCTGTTTGAATATATGAAAAGCAATCAATGTAATTCACCACACTAACAGACTGGAGAAGAAAAACACATGATTCTATCAATAGATGCTGAAAAAGCATTGACAAAATTCAACACTCATTCATGATAAAAATTGCCAGAAAACCAGGAATAAAGGGGAACTGTCTTAACTTGATAAACAGCATCTACCAAAAACAAAACAAAACATAGTCCCACCTAACAGTATACATAAAGGTCAAAGGTTGAATGATTTCTCCCTAAGACCCAGAACAAGGCAAGAAAGTCTGTTCCTACTACTCTTCTTCTACATAGTGCTAGAAGTTCTCACCGATGCAATAAGGTTTTAAAAAGAAAGAGAGACAAAAAACATAAAGGAAAAGAACCTATATCTTTACAGGCAATTTAAAAAAATTTAAACCAATTATCATTGTGTCTGACTCTTGACAAACTCATTGGGTCAGAGTCGAACTGTCTCCAGAGGGATTTCAGTAGCTGATTTTTCCCAAGTATATATCCAGGCATTTCTTCCCAGGTGCTTCTGGGTGGACCTGAAACAGTTAGCAGCCAAGGGTACTAATCATTTGCATCACCCAGACCCCAATTTATCTAAAGCTGACAGAGCGATTTCATTTTAAAAAAGAGTCAGGGCTATGGTTTGGCAAATGATACAACTTGAAAGTAGAAGACAGTGAGTGCCTCGTTCAATTTTGTACCTGTCTTGCCTTACACTGGTACCATCCCTGTTTTGAAATCTCACTGTTTGTAAACTAGGGATAAAGAGAATGCTTGGGGAGATGGACAACATGTGGATCCCCAGACTGAAGGTCATGAAAATTCTGCTGTGGATTTCCTCGCTGGGTGGAGAAGAGTGAACATCAAGGCTTGGTATACACAAAGCAACTGAGAGTCTCATAGGTTTTTCTGGTATAAGCATATTAAAAGCAATAATGGGCATGGTCTTTTAAAACTCGGCTGAAATGTTTCCACCACTCATGGTATTTTTTATAAGTATTAATGAAGTACCTACTATGTACCAAAGGATCCCTGGTGGCACAATGGTTAAATGCTTGGCTATTGACTGAAAGGTCAGTAATTTTAATCCATCAGTCTCTCTGGGAAAGAAAAGACCTGGTATTCTGCTCCTGTAAAGACTGTTTTGTTGTTACTGTTAAGTTCCAACTCATAGTAATGTAAGTACAATAGAATGGAACACTGTCCAGTCCTACATCATCTTCATAACAGTGTAGAAATGACTCAGTCATTGTGTCAGTCCTTCTCATTAAGTGATCTCTTCTTTTTTGCTGACCCTCTACTTTACCAAACATGATGTCCTTTTCCAGATACTGGGCCCACCTGAAAACACGTCCAAAGTAAGCAAGATCAAGTCTCAGCATTCTTGTTTCTAAGGAACCCTCTGGCTGTACTTCCTCAAAGACAGATTTGTTCTTTTGGCAGCCTAAGAAACCCTATGGAGCAGTCTACTCTGTCATACAGAATCTTTATGAGTAGGAAGCAAACTCTATAGCCAACAACAACAACAACAACTATGTGCCAGGCATTTACTAGCAGCTGAGAAGACTTCAGTGCACAATATAGTCTCTTCCCTCACAGTCCTTTCGTCACTGTGAGATCATATGATTCAATTTAATAAGTTCCCCACCAAAATGAGTCTGGGCTCAAACAGGACGTCTGACTTCAGACAATAGTTTTGTCTCAGCATTTTAGTTTCTATCTCATTTTGTCCAATTTCATAGACTTTGATATGGGGACAATCAATGGAATTGCAAAGTATTACGATGGAGGAATATGAAGGAGAAACCAAAGGCATCTTCCTTCCTGATGAAATGACTGATTTCATTTCTGTAGGGGCAATGTGTCATTGTAGTTGAAAACCTAGTGCTTTGGCAGTAGGATGACTTTGTTGTAAGTTCTTGGCTCTTCCCTTAATAGCTTCCATAGGATTCAGTTGTCATATATGTAGGATGGGCACAAGACAAGGTTATTGTCATGGTTAAATATAGTTAAATCATCCACAAAAGCATTTAGTGCCATTATAGGAATAGGATAGATGATGAATGACACATAGCTGCTATCATTATTATACTGAAGCCTCCCAGGGTTGCAAAGTACTTTTTCACAAATCACATCCGGATACCACTTAAGAGCAAAGATCTGGTATATCTGACTATGATTATGCACAAAAAAGTCACAATTGGAAGTATCTTACAGGCAAATACAACTCTTAAGTTGTCTGTTTCTAGGGCCTAACTAGAGCTGGAGGCTTGGTAAACACTTGTGGATTTTAATTAGATTTGAAATTCATGGATCCCAAGGCTGTGCACTGAGCTATTGAGGTAGAGGTTGGGAGTACTGATAACTAAGACAGTTCTCTTAGGGTGCAAAAGAATTAGACTCTGAGCAACTAAACAGTTCCACATAGAATGATGAAATGCATGTCAAAATCGATCCATGAGATGGACTGTGAAAAACATTATCAATGTTCTAATCCATTAATTAAACACATATTGTAGTAGTTGTAGCTTACTCTATGTCTCTGATGTACCAGACACTGTGTGCTGGACCTTGAGCTTCTAGAAATAAATATTGGAATAGTGGTGGTGGTTATGTGCCGTGGAGTCGGAACTGACTCATAGTGACCCTGCACAGGCTGTAAATCTTTGCGGGAGCAGAAAGCCTCCTCTTTCTCCTACGGAACAGTTGGTAGTTTTGAACTGCTGACCTTAAGGTTTGCAGCCCGATTTGTAACCACTATGCTACCAGAGCTCCTTAAATATTGGAATGGGTGTATTTAAATATCTACAGTCCAGCAGGAGACAAATAATGATCAATTCTAGTATAAATAGGTACTATTTGAGAAATACGTACAGGACATCAAAGAAAGACGGAAGGCTTCTTACATAATGGTCAGTAGGGAAAGGATAAATAGGTACTATTTGAGAAATACGTACAGGACATCAAAGAAAGACGGAAGGCTTCTTACATAATGGTCAGTAGGGAAAGGATACGCCAAGTCTTAGTCAGCATGAGCTAGATGATTGGAGCACCTCATAATTGGCCTCTTTTAGGGAAAGAGACAGGTTGTTTAGGATAGCGCCACAGCAAAGGTCTGAAAAGCAGAAAATGGTTGTGCATGAGGAGAGACCAAGGACAGACCAAGACCAGGGGGTCCTCATGTGCCTTGCTTAGGAGCTTATGGTTTATCCTGTAAACAATAGGGATCCCTAAAAGGGTGTAAGCAGAAAAGTGACAATCAATTTTATTGTTTAGAAAGACATGGGGAATGATTTGGAAATGGGAAAGGAGATGAACTAAAGGTGGAGATACCAGATGGGAGTCAATTTCCATGATGATAATAAGACCTTGAACTAAGGCAGTGGCAGAGGGAAAAACAAGGACGAGGATGGGTCAACTGATTTTTTAAAGGTGGAATTCCTAGGACTAAACAAAAGCCCAAAGCTAACCACGGCCATCCAGTCAGTTCTGACTCACACTGACTTGATAGGCATAATAGAGCTCCTCCCAGAGGGCTTCTGAGCCTGTAAGGTTTTATGGAAGTAGACTGTCTTATGTTTCTCCTGTGGAGCGCCAAGTGGATTTGAACTGCCAAATCTTTCAGTTAGCAGCCTGATGCTGAACCCACTGTGCTACCAGACCTACTTTCCTAGCCATTTGAACTGTAAGGTCGGTGGTTCAAGCTCACCAGTCGCTCCTCAGAAACCCTATACAGGGTCACTATGGGTCGGAACCAACTTAACAACAAGTGACTGATAAGCCAGCTGTCAGAGTCAATTCCATAGGAGAAGAACTTGATCTCAAGGCTGGTGGTTCAAAATCACCAGCTGCTCCTTGGAAATTCTATACAGGGTTGCTGTGAGTCAGAACCGATTCCATGGCACTTAACAACAACAACATGTGTCAATGTCGAACTCTGTTCCATAATGACTGATTAGGAGGATTTAGATAGCCAGATCTTGGGTTTTATAAGCTGTTAACCAAAAAGTTGGAGGTTTTAGTTCACCCAAAGGCACACTGGAACAAAGGCTTAATGATCTACTTTTAAGAAGTCAGTTATTGAAAACTCTATGGAGCACAGTTCTATTCTGAAACACATGGGTCACCAAGAGTTGGAGTGGAATCACCAGCAACTGTTAGTGACTGAAACGATGTGGGTAGGAGGAACTTGGATTTGAGTTTGGTTGACGGCATTAAGGATTAAGTGGCAAGATTGATACAAAGTGGTAGAGTCGTGAAGTAGGCAATAGTTGTGGAGGCAAAGAAGCACAAGAGTTTTAGAGATGGGAATGCAAACCTGGAAGAGAGGCAGGCAGATCTGAGGGAAACATTATTTCATCTCCACTCCACAGGCTGTCCCAGGACTTGTTTTGTGCAGCCATGGCAGAGCTGGGTGCCTGCTACACAGGTGCATGTGACTCTCCTCATTCTCTGTACTACCCTCTCTAAGGGCTCTCACAAGAGCCCACTGTTGGCTGAGCCACATTCAGAAGTCAAACTTGATAATTGATGCTGTAATCTCCTGGATTCCCTTATTAGCAGCTGCTAATGACTGGTGTGTTAACAATTCAATTAGGGCTCTAATAGGCCCATTGTAAACTGCATGCCTTCAAAGGGAGGGGAAGAGCTGGAAAGGATGACTGGAGCCAATGTGAAGGTCTGCTTACTGCCCCTGGCTGAGGTACACTGGGTCTAGATGGGCACTCTGCAGAAGACCAGCCTGCTGACTGGAGATTGGATTTCAGAAGGAAAGAAGTAGGCTTCCAGGAAACTGAGATTCCTCTGCTGCAGGAAAAGTTTCCCTCCTAACCTGAAGTCCAGGTCTGGACTTTCTGCTGTGACCTATACCCTCTTCCAGGCCTACATGAAAAACCAAACCAGTTGCCATGCACTCAATATGAGTCATGGTGATCCCATGCGTTTCAGTGTAGAACTACACTCCATAGGCTTTTCAAGTCTGTGACCTTTAAGAAAGTGATTGCTAGGCCTGTCTTCCAAGACACCTCAGGGTGAGTTTGAACTGCCAGTCTTACAGTTAATAATCATGTGCATAACATTTGGGCCACCCAGAAACTCATGGGCCCTTTAAAAACCTTTTAAAGTGCAAGAACGATTTGATGTAAGATGGGGTTTCTGCTGCTAAGATGAAGGGTGACACGTAGAAGGACTGATTGAGAGTATTCTCTAGGAACTGAGAGAGACCTCAGTGATCCCACCATAAGAACTGAATTCAGCCAACAACCTGAATGAGCGTGGAAGGGGAGTCTTCTCCCAAAGCCTCCAGACAACAGCTGGCCCAGCCAACCCCTGAAGTCATCTCTGTAAGATCCTGTGAGGAGAACCCAGGTGAGTCACCTGGACCTCTGACCTATAAAACTCTGAGATAATAAATGGGGGTTGTTTGTGATACTTTCTTGCACAGAATGGAAAGAAAAAAATAAAATAAAATGAATGCCAGTAACTCTGACCCTGTTGCTATCCTGTCCATTTTGATAAAGAGATGGTATATTAACAATCTGGGCTATTCCAGAAACTGATTTATCAAAAGGGAGAGTCTAGTGCATGGAAAGATTTCCAGATTTGAAAGTCAGGAGCCTGATTTCAGTCCTCACCTTAGCAGCATGTGACCCGGAAGAAGATACCTGGTGGGCTGCTATTGCTTTAACTCTGAAATGAAGGGTAGGACTCAACCAGTGGTTATCTATCCCTGCTTTTAGGAGCTCCTTGGGGATTGTGCAAGTGAGAGGTGAACAAGCCAGTCTCTATTTCAGAGGGACAAGCTCTGATTTGAACTATGCAAACACAGGGCTTCCTAGGCAGATCTCATTAGTAAAAGGGTGTCTGTTGCCAAAATGAAATTTGAAAACCAATGGGCTGCATGATTATGAGGGTGCCATCCAACTCTTAGACTATTCTAACATGAAGATAATGTTCAATGGGGCAGCAGCTACAGCTGCAGAAAAATGGGTGTGCTTGAAGAATGGGATCAATATCACTGAAATAAAAATGTAGAAGTTGTTGGACTGATGTACGTTCTCAACAACAAAATAAAATAAATTATAATAGGTAATGTATCTAAGTATTATAAATATCTTAGTCATACTGTGATGGCTTGCATGTTACTGTGGTGCTGGAAGCTATGACACCAGTTTTTGAAATAAAAGACTAGGAAGAAAGAGAGACAGGCTACTTCTGAATGTTTAGTGGTGGTAGTGGTTATGTGCCATGGAATCGGTTCTGACTCATAGCCACCCTGTACAGGGTTTCTAAAGCTGTAAATATTTACAGGATCAGAAAGCCTCATCTTTCTCCTGTGGGATGGCTGGTAATTTTGAACTGCTGACCGTGAGATTAGCAGCCCAATTTGTAACCACTATCCTACCAGAGCTCTGAATGTTTAGCCACTGACAACCTTATGAGCAACAGCAGAACATTGTCAGATATAGTGCCAGTAGATGAGCCTTTCAGGTTGGAAGAACACTCAAAATACAACTGGGAAAGAGCTACCTGATCAAAGTACAATAAACCATAATGACATGAATGGAGCAAAGCTTTCAGGACCCTCATTTGCAGATAGGGCACAACTCAAAATGAGAAGAAACAGGTGCAAACATCCATTAATAATCAGAACTTAGAACACACCAAGCATGAAACTGGAAAAATTAGGAATTGTCAAAAATGAAATGGACTGCATAAAGACATTAGTGAACTGAAATGGACTATTTATTAAATATTCTGAATAAGACAATCATATGGGATACTATTTAGGGAATGACAGATTGAAGAGGAACAGTGTCACTTTCATCATCAAAAAGAACTTTCAAGATCCATCTTGAAGTACAATCCTGACTGTGATAAGATAATATCCAAATGCCTACAAGGAAGACCAGTGAATACCACTATTATTCAAATTCACACACCAACCACTAAAGCCAGTGAGGATGAAATTAAAGACTTCTACTAACTTCTGGGAGCGCAGTGGCTCTATAGGATAACTACTGGTCTGTGAACAACAAGGTCAGTGGTTTGAGCCCACAGGCCATTCTGTGGGGGAAAGATGAGGCTTTCTGCTCACATGAAAAGATTTAAAGCCTCAGAAACCCTATACAGGGTTGCTGAGTCTAAACCAACTCCACAGCACTTAACAACAATAACAACAAACCAACTTCTTTACTCTGAAATTGATCAAACATGCAATCAACATGTATTGATAATTACTGGTGATTGTGATGCAAAGTTTGGAAACAAAGAGGAAGGATTAGTAGTTGGAAGATACAGTCTGGGTGATAGAAATGATGTTGCAAATCACACGATAGAGTTTTGCAAGGCCAATGACTTTTTCATTGCAAAAACTTTTTAAAACAACTTAAAAGGTGACTACACACATAGGTTGTATCATTTGCATATCGCAGGTAGTTAATGAGTCTTCCTCCAATCCTGACGCCACATTTTTCTTCATAGAACCCAGCTTCTCCTATTATTTGCTCAGCATACAAGTTGAATAAGTATGGTGAAAGAATACAACCTTGTCACACACCTTTCCCAATTTTAAAACATTCAGTGTTCCCATGC
>NW_006408604.1:10752356-10755920 GCF_000296735.1 Chrysochloris asiatica
GACATGTTGTCAGGAGAGAACAGTCACTGGAGAAGGATGTCATGCTGGGTAAGATGGAGGGTCAGAGAAAAAGAGGAAGACCCCCAACAAGATGGATCAGCCAGGTGGCATCATTGATGGCGTCAAGTGTGGCAGCGGTGGTGGGTTGGACCAGGATCGGACATTGTTTCGTTCAGCTGTGCATGGGGTTGCTATGAGTCGGTTTCAACTCGATGGCACCTGACAACAACAACAACAACACACATAGGCCTCACCAGATGGAATACACAGGAATCAAATTGACTATATCTATGGGAAGAGATGGTGGCAAATCTCAATATCATCAGTCAAAACAAGGCCAGGGCCAGTCTCTGGAACAGACCATCAATGGCTCATATGCAAGTTCAGGCTGAAGCTGAAGAAAATTAAAATAAGCCCATGAAAGTCCAAATATATTCCACCTGAATTTAGAGACCATCTCAAGAACAGATTTGATGTTCTTAATGATCAAAGGTATTAATGATTGAAGACCAGAAGAGTTGTGGGATGACACCAAGAATATCATACAAGAAAGCAAAGGGTCATTAAAAAGACAGAAAAGAAAGAAAAGACCAAAATTAATGTCAAAAGAGACTTTAAGACTTACTTACTCTTGAAGGTAGAGAAGCTAAAGCACATGGAAGAAATGAGAAGGTAAAGGAGCAGAACAGAATATTTCAAAGGCAATCTCAAGAAAACAAAGTCAAGTATTATAATAAAATTTCCAAAGACTTGAAGTAAGAAAACCAAGAGGGAAGCACACACTCAGTATTTCTCAAGCTGAAATAACTGAAAAAAAAAAAAAAAAATCAAGTCTTAAATGATCAGCTACTTTAGGATAATGCACTGGACCACAAGGTCAGTTTGAACTGCATGGTTGGTGGTTCAAACTCACTAACAGCTTCTAGGAAACCCTATACAGGTTGACTATGAGTCAGAATTGACTTGATGGCACTTAACAGTAATAGCAACATGGGAAAACTATTGAATGATGCATCAAAAGAAGATGGAAAGTATACATAGAGTCATTGTACCAAAAAGAAATGGTCGATGGTCAACCATTTCAAGAGGTAGCATATGATCAAGGACCTATGCTACTGAAGGAAGAAGTCAAAGCTGCACTGAAGGCATCTGAGAAAAACAAAGCTCCAGGAAATAACAGATTACAAATTGAAATCTTTCAACAAAGTGATGCATCACTAGAGGCACTCACTCATCTATGTCAAGAAATTTGGAGGACAGCTACCTGGCCAATGGATTGGAAGAGATCCATATATTTGCCCATTCCAAAGAAAAGTGACCCAACAAAATGTGGAAAACATCTAACAAAACATTCATATCACATGCAAGTAAAGTTTTGCTAAAGATAATTCAAAAATGATTGTAGAAGTACATTGACAGAGAACTTCCAGAAACTCAAGCAGGCTTAAGAAGAGGATGTGGAATGAGGGACACCATTGTTGATGTCAGATGGATCTTGAGTGAAAGCAGAAAATACTAGTAAGATGTTTACTTGTGCTATATTGACTATGTAGATCATGACAAACTATGGATAGCATTGCAAAGAACATGTATTCCAGAATACTTCATTGTACTCATGAGGAACATATGCATACATAGACCAAGAGGCAATTGTTAGAGCAAACGGATGCTGAATAGTTTAAAGTCAGAAAAGGTGTAGACCAGTAAGTATCCTTTCACCATACTTACTCAATCTGTATTCCAAGTTAACCATCTGAGAAGCAGGATTACAGGAAGAAGACTGTGGCATCAGGATGGGAGGAAGGCTCATTAACAACCTGCGATATGCAGATGATACAACCTTGCTTGTTGAACATGAAGAGGACTTAAAATACTTATTACTGATATAGATAAAAGACTACAATCTTCTGTGTGGATTGTACCTCAGTGTAAAGAAAACACAAATTCTCTTACCTGGATAGCATCATGATAAATGAAGAAAAGATTGAAGTTGCCAAAGATTTTATTTTGTTTGGGTCCACAATTGACACTCCTAGAAACAGCAGTCAAGAAATCAATTGCAACACATAACAACAATAACAACCACAAGAGGGGCGGCATGCATTTGAGGATGAGCTATGGGGACACTAGCCTTATCAGATGCCCTGATATCACCAACTATCTCAACTTCTTTTGTTCTACTGGTCTGAACTTCTGGGAGCTGGAGACAGATGCCAGTTCAAATCATGACTCCATGTTGAAATCCTGATGTTGAGTAAATAAATAAATCTCTTAAATTATCTGAGCTGCAAGTTCCTAATCTATAAAATGGTGATATCAACTAGTTTGTAAGATTGTATATTTTAGTGTGGTCTAAACTGGTAGAATGTGTAGACCCAAAATGTAATGTGTCAAGAACACACATAACAGAATGAGTTTGACAGAATAATTGAGAGTGATATTCATCATATTTTACATATAAAAGTACTTAATACTGAGAAGGCTAGGACTCAGCAGCTGCTCTTAGACTCATCAGTGTGAATTAAGTGGGTTTCCTTAGTTGAAGTCGTGTGAAGGTGGCCAGCAACAACCCATATGCTCACGTTTCATAGCTGTTTTCAATCTACTTCCCTTAAATATCTCCTTTGGATACATCCTCCTTTCCTAGATTGGCCACTGCATCTTGTCAGTCCTGTTCTCTAGTACTGAAGTACTTAAGTGGAATTATGCCAAGCAAGTTGTCAGCCATGGCAAATTTACGGCAAAACATGTGCAATCTTCAGCATTAAAAAGTGCAGTTCCCCTGAATAGCTGTTAATATTTTGAAAATTGTCCCCTGTCACTTAAAGGGGGAGTCCTGATGTGGTGCTGCAAGTTAATGTGCTGGACTGCAAGGTCAGTGTGTACCACAGGGTCAGTGACTCAAGTTGATCAGCCGCTCCTCAGATACCCTATACAGGGCCACTGTGAGTCGGAACCAACACGATGGCTCTTAACAACAACAGCCCCTTCAAGGGAGTACCGGAGTGGCACCATAGGATAAGCACTTAACCTCAAAGTCTGTTTGAACCACAAGGTCAGAGTTTCAAGCTCACCAGTCACTCCTCAGAAACTCTATACAGGGTCACTATAAGTTGAAACTGACTCAATGGCATTTAACAACAACAACAGCCCCTTAAAGTACTACTGTGTATTAGACTGAAAGAGCAAGAACAAAGACAATAGCAAATTAAAATAATAATTCTACTCATAAATTTGCACAGATATGGAAGGGCAGCCTCTATTAACTAGAACCATGTTGTTGTTTTTTAATAACTCCCACTTTCAATGGACTAGAGTTACCATAGATATGGATGTTGTTGTTAGGTACCCTTGAATAGATCCTATGCACAACAGAATGAAACACTGCTTGGTTCTGCACTGCCCTCACAACTGTTACACTTGAGCTCATTGCTGCTGCCACTGTGCCAATCCATCTCATTAGGCGGTTTTCATCTTTTTCACTGACCCTCCACTTTACCAAGCATGATGTACTTCTCCCAGGACTCGTTCCTTCTGATAACATGTCAAAAGTATGTGAGATGC
>NW_006408604.1:10756540-10758904 GCF_000296735.1 Chrysochloris asiatica
CATTCAGTATTCCCTTGTTCTGTCCTAACAAGCACCTCTTAGTCTATGTACAAGTTCCTCATGGGCACAATTAAGTGTTCTAGTATACCTATTCTTTGCTATATTATCCATAGTTTATTATGGCCCACAAAGTTAAAATCCTTAGCATAGTTAATAAAGCACAAGTGAATATCTTTCTGATAATCTCTGCTTTCTGCCAAGGTCCATCTGACATCAGCAGTGATATCCCTAGTTCCATGTCCTCTTCTGAAACCAACTTGAGTTTCTGGCAGTGCCCTGTTGATGCACTGCTGCAACCACTTTTTAATTATCTTCAGCAAAATTTTACTTGCATGTGATATTAATGATATTTTGATGATGTCTGCATTCTATTGGGTCTTTTTGGAATGGTCACAAATATGAATCTTTTCCAATCATCTCGTCAGGTAGCTGTCTTCCAAATTTATTGGCATAGATGGCAGTGAAGATTTCAATTTGTATTCTGTCAATTCCTGAAGCCTTGATTTTCACCAATGCCTTTAGTGCTCCTTGGAATTGTTCCTTCAGTAGCATCAGTTAGTTAAAAAAAAAAAAACCAGTAAAAGGAAATTTTGTGGTTTTTTTTAAATTTTTTCATCAAACAACGACTGATTGTGCACATTTTGATGAAAATTCATCAAACCTCAAACCCAGAAACTTGTTGCTACCCTGGATTGTACCCCATAAGTAAGCATGGGCCACTGACTGCCAATTTCTACATGGGTACAAATTGGTTTTAGAACTGGGCTTGAGAGCATGCCACTATGCCAGCACAAGGGATACCAGATGTCCTGGTGTGGTCCTGTCACTGGACTGCTAACCTAAAGGTCAACAGCTCAAACCCATTAGTGGCTCCTGAAAAACCCTATACAGGGTAGCTATGGGTTGGAACCAACTCGACAGCACTTGACAACAATAACAACAAATGACTATTAAGGCTTCTGATATTTTAACAAATTTCCTCTAAGAGGAAAAAATGAATAATCAATGCCAACATTTTACACATCTGTGGGACAACTGTGGTATTAAGCTATATCAACCTATTCCCAGACCTGAGATCCCTAAGGAATAGAAAAAAGGAAAAAATGAATACATTTAGGAGGAAGTAGAAAGGAGCTGTTTAGATTGCAAGAAGTTTCTGCTCTAAGTTAGGGGTGGAGAATGAGGAGAAGAGGAAGGGAATTGAAAACAGGGATCTAGTTATCCACTGCCTCAAGTCCATTCTGGCTCATAGTGACCCTATAGGAAAGTGGAATTGCCCCGTAGAGTATCCAAGACTGTAAATCTTTATTGAAGTTAATTGCTTTATCTTCTCCCCTTAGAACCAATTGTCAACCTTTTGGTTTAAAATGCAATGCTTCATCCACAACCGCTGTTTTCCAGATGAGACTCACCAATGATGGCTCAGCTAGTTAGGGTCAAAGAAAGTTCAGACCTCTATGAGCTGTCCTCTAAGCCCATTCAAGAGGTGTAGCCTCCAAATATCTGAGTTCAGTTGACCTTTGTAGTGACTGAAGTTAAACCATCATGAAAAGCCTCTGCCTCTTTAGTGCTATCTTCAGATTGATTTTCCATCTATCCCCATGTAATCAAAGGGCAGCATTCTCTTCTCGCCAGATGTAAATAAAATGTACTGCAGTCACCCTGTTCTCTTCCCTTTAGTCATCTTGAATTTCCCTTTGATACCCATGCAATGTCCAGACCTCAGAATAGTACAATCTCTTACTTATCTCTGACTCGCTCCCTGGGACAGCCTAAATGCTCTCAGGCATGTTCTGTCAAATTGCATGAGCTTCTACTTTGGGCGTCCCAAAGTTCAGCATAGTTCAGCAAGTTTAGAGGAAGAAACACTGGGAGGGGCCAGGAGCTGGAGTTTAGAAAGAGGACTAGGACTGAGAAGAGGGACCAGAAAATACAGGAAGCTCTGAAACGTCAATTCCAGCTGATGTTGTTGTTGTTAGGTGCCACTGAGTTGGTACCAACTCATAGTGACCCTATGCACAGCGGAATGAAACACTGCCTGATCCTGGGCCAACCTCACTACTGGTGCAACGCTTGAGTCCACTGATGCTGCCAAATGGCCAATCCATCTCATTGGGGGTCTTCCTCTTTTTCTCTGATCCTCCACCTTACCAAACATGATATCTTTCTCCAGTGACTGGTCCCTCCTAACAATATGTCCAAAGTATGAGAGAAGAAGTTTGGCCATCCTGGAGTCCAAGGAGCACTCTGGCTAAACTTCTTCAAAAATGGATCTATTGGTTCTTTTGGCAGCCCATGGCACTTTCAATATTCTCCTCCAACACCATAACTCAAAAGCATCAATTCTTCTATGGTCTTCCTTGT
>NW_006408604.1:10760784-10772627 GCF_000296735.1 Chrysochloris asiatica
AGGGCTAGGCAATTCAGCATTGTTTTTTTATTGTTAAGTGTCATTGCCATTGAGTCAGTTCCAACTTATAGTGACCCTGTAACAGGGTTTCTGAGGAGCAACTGGTGGGTTTGAACCACTGACCTTGAAGTTAGCAGTTCAGTGCTTATCCTACAGCACCACACAATGGGTGGTGGTTGTGTGCAGTGCAGTCGGTTCCAACTCATACTGACCCTGTATAGGGCTTCCAAGTCTGTAAGTCTCTAGGGGAGCAGTAAGCCTCATCATTTTCCCATGGAACTGCTGGTAGTTTCTAACTGCTGACCATGAGATTGGCAGCCCAAATGGTAACCACTAAACTACCAGAGCTCCTTCACCACACCATTGGTAGTGGTGGTGATGGTGGCTATGTGCTGTGGAGTAGGTTCCAACTCATAGCGACCCTGTATAGGGTTTCCAAGTCTATAAATCTTCTACAGGAGCAGAAAGCCTCATCTTTCTCCCGCAGAACTGCTGGTAGTTTTGAACTGCTGACCATGAGATTAACAACCCGATTCATAACCACTATGCTACCAGAGCTTCTTCATCACACTATTAGCCAGCTTTGAAATGCAAACCTCCTTTCCTATTTAAAAGCTCTTTTATCTACCCACTTGTCATTCTCAGAATAGGAAATTCAGGTGAGAATTCTTAACCCTATTTTTAGCTGAAGAACCCTTGCTCCAAAGGCTTAAATGACCAAGTCCTCAGTGTTGCCGTCCTTTCCCTGCATTCCTGCACCTTGCTTTTGCAATGATCCTTGTTTTGTCTGATTTTTTTCCAAAATGATGACAAATTACAAGACATGCAAACTCCTCAGGTTCATTCACAATCTGCCTGGACACCACAGGCTGCTGGCCTCCTGCAAGTTTGAAGGGGGCCTGCAATGCTCCTGTTTTTCACTGTCATGTTTAATAATTCCCAAGAAGAGCAGAACACAAGATCTCTACAGCCTCTGCTCTTTCCTAGGACAATCAAAGACATAGAACATTACATCCACAAAAGCATAGGACCCTGCCACATTTTCCCACATAGCAATCAGGATACTGGGGCTACAAGAGCAGCCTGGAAGAAGAGAGAAATTTAAAAGGCCATGGACACCCCATCATAATTCTAATTGGATACAGAGAGAAAGAAAGTACTGAAGTCCTGCCCTCTCTTTTTGCTGAAGAAGGAAAATTAAGTCAAAAGACAAATGTATTATATACATTGTTGTTAAGTGCCATGGAGTTGGTTCTGACTCATAGGGACACTGTATAGGGTTTCTGAGGAGTGACTGGTGAGTTTGAACCACCAACCTTGTGGTTCAGTCCAATACCAGGACTCCATATACATAAGAGATTCCTTAAATTCCCCACTGCAGTTATCTATCCTTAGGAGATGAGGAATTATAAAACAGAAGTAGGGTTAAATATTGGACATTTACCCCAAAGAATATTGTTTTATATTCTTTGTACCCCCGAGAAAGAAGAAACAAAAATCATAATTTGTTTTGTTCTTGTGAAGTGCCGTTGAGACGATTCTGACTTATATCAACCTTGTATAAGATTTCCAAGGAGCAGCTGGTGAACTTGAATCACTGATCTTGAGATTCAAACTGACCTTGCAGTCCAGCACACTAACCCGCAGCACCTCACCAGGACTCCCCGAAATCATAATAGTTCTGTATTTAAGATTCAGAGAAATGAGTACGTTTTAACTAAAAAAAAAATAAGAGACAATTTTCTGAGTTGTCACATAACCAGAGAAATATTTTGATTTCTCTTAGTCAAGCACCATCTTCTTAAATAAGATATATAGTTTGGCCAATAGTTACAAGTAGACTTCTTGAGAAGAAAGAATTCTCAGAATGAAAGAAAAAAAAAAAACAACCCACTTTTGATGAGAGCCTTGGGTGAGGTTGGCTCCTGATTGGTTGGGGGAGAGGAAGAACAGAAGTAAGAAAAGAGTGGAAGTGAAAACCACCACAGGACAGTTGCACTCCATCCATGAAGTTAGGATGCTGCAGAGCATGTCTTCGTTTTGATGCTGCTTTGAGGCTCAATACAACACTGATTATGTCCCTTACGAAATAAAAAAAAAAAAAAAGGGGGGGGGGCGAGGGGGTACTACACCTTTCTTCATTGTTGTTAAGTGCCATTGATTCAATTCCTACACACAGTGACCTTGCATAGGATTTCTAAGGAGCAGCTGGTGGGTTTGAACTGCCTACCTTATGGTTCATATAGTGCTGATCCTATAGCATCACACAAGGAGTTCACACCCTTGTTAGTGCACTTGAATTGAAAATGGACTCTAAGATTAGAACCAGAAGCAGAAGACTGATTCTGTTTCTTCCTCAAACATTGATTGCTGAAGAGTTCATTCTGACTCATAAGGAACCCATGGATGTCAGAGTAGAACAGTGATCCATAGGATTTTTGCCATGCCTTTCTTCCAAGGTACCTGTGAATGAACCCAAACCTCCAGCCTTTGGGCTAGCAATTCAGTGCTTTAATCATTTGTACCATCATTTCTTCTCTAGTCCCCCCATTTCCAACACCCAAATAATCAGGCCAGTTTTTCTCATTGGGTCTGGAGTTTACAATATGCAATTGAAACATTGGTGGTCTAGTGAGGATTTAGGTAAACTGGCACTTAACTGAGCATCAGGGTGACACATATGGTTAAGCACTTGGCAACTCAATGAAAGGTTGGCAGTTTGAATCTACCCAGAAAGTCATTCAGAGGAAAGACCTGCCAATCTGCTATGCAAAGTCCCAACCATTGAAAATCCTATGGAGCACAGTTCTACGCTGCAACACACAGGGTCACTATGAGTTAAAATTTACTCCACAGCAACTGTGTCTGCTTTGGACCTTAAAAATCCTAGAACCACTTGCAACAATGTGAAGACACACCCATGAACTACTCCTCCTCTCCTACTGGTTCCTGGAACTTCTATTACAAATCTAAAGGGATATCCCTTCTCCTCCTAGCTCTCTCTCCCTCTGGTGACTCTTTCTATAGAATGACTGTCCTGCAAGACCCACTCTCAGACCTGACTTCTGGGACAATCAACCTACTTTTGGAGAGAGTATGCCATCTTCAGAGCATAAACTGCACTTAAGTTGCCAAATTCAGGGTAAGCATAGGCATTGTCCAGCAAAAGAGATGATTCTCTCTTATCCCTAAGCTCTAGAATTCTCATCTACCTCCTAGACCCATTAACTCAAATTTCAGCTTTATGTTTTCTTTTCAATGTGGAATGTGTATTCTTCCCTATCTCAATTACTGTTCCATATTCCTTGTGACATAACCACCAAGCTGAGATTCTAGAGTTCTGAGTTGGATTCCCAAATCTGCCATGGGTGTGTCATGACCTTGAGCAAGCCATATGACCTCTCTAGACCAGAGCTTTCTCATAATGTAAAATAAGGACTCTAAGCTATACTACCCTTCAAGTCTCTGCAGCTTTAGTTTTATAAGAAAAGCAGTTGCTTCCTTCTCTGAGTCCCCATGTTACGTTGTTCACCTTCTCTGTATCCTCATCACATTAGGGTTTATTAGGGTGTATCTCTTTACAAAGCTATTTCCCCACTAGACTGTGAACCCCTCCAGAATGAAGACTGTATCTTAGTCATCTTTGTATCTTGAGAGGAGGGGGGAGATGAAAAGGGATCTGCTTACTGAGTTTCTATTAACTGGTTACTCTATATTACATAAAGTATTTCTTTTACATTTCAAGCTATGAACATTATTTTACAAGAACCTGAGATGAAGAAACTGAGAAATTAATTTATCCAGGACAGATTTTGTGAGTAGCAGGAGCAGAAATGGAATCTAGGTTTGCCCTCCTTTGCAGACTAACCCAGGACCTAGCTTGGAACAGTAGGTTTCCATTAAAATTCGACAAATAACTTATTTTCAGCTGCCATCAAGTCAACCCTGGACTACTGGCAACTCCCACACAATGAGATCAGTTTCAGATAATACTGTTGTGTCCTAGAGAATTTTAATTGGAGGCTTTTGGAAGTAGTTGGCCTTTCTTCCTGTCTTATGTCTGAAACTATCTTAGTCTGGAAGCACTACTGAAGCCTGTTTAGCTACATAGCAAAAATGCGCTGGTCTGCAAGATCAATTTGAACCGCAAAGTCAGCAGTTCAGCCCACCAGCTGCTCATAGGAAACCCTAAACAGGCTCGCTACAAGTTGGAACCAACTCAGCTGCACTTAACAACAACAACATGACAAATGGGTGTCAGCTGTGCTTGAGGTGTGTTGGGAGTTGAACCTCGGTCTCTCACATGGAAAGTGGGAATTCTATCCACTGAAACACACTATTAGATGCTCAATGAATACTCATTAAATGGATGTTAAATCAATTCCTTTATTTGACTTCTGCTCAGGGCAGGATGTGTCTTTGATCCTAATCTGAATAGGGTTGGGACATGCATGAGGTAAGAGATGAGAGTGCAGAGTACAATTTTATTTCAAGGACCTAGAAATTCTTTAATTAGGAAGAGGGCATGAAAGAGCTCTTTGTTGTTGTTGTTGTGAAGTGCCATCAAGTTGGTTCCGACCCATAGCGACCCTGTATAGGGTTTCCGAGGAGCAGCTGGTGAGCTTGAACTGCCTGGTGAGCTTGCAGTTCAAACAGCTTTGCAGTCTGGCACATTAACCCACAGTGCCATACCAGGACTCCGGAAGAATTTAATACTCTTACTGGGTATTAAAAAATAATATTGAAATATTTTCAAGGTAACTCAAGGTCTCAGGTACTTCACCCTGAAGAATAAACTAAAGCTGTAATTTTCATTATCATTCAACCTACAAATTCATAGAGGACGCAATTGTTTTCACTGACCTGAAAGGTTACAAGTCTTTCTTGCTCTGATGCACCTCACAATTATGCACAGGTGAGCAGGCAGCAAAATCTATATTAAAGCCTCAAAGTGAGAGGGTCTTCTACCACAGAAGCCGCAAGGTGCTTGGCTCAATTCCCATGGAAGACACAGTGGTTCCTGTCATGTGGCCAGAAAAGCATTAATACTGGAATTGAAATAGATTACTTTCTTTAGGGTGCTCTAACCTGGTACCAATGTCTGAGAAGGCTCTTTGGTTCTAGTTAATTTATCTTAAGCACAAATAAATTCTAGGAGCCAGCTGAGTTAACGTTTGCCTCGGGGGAGAAAGGATAAAGAAAGGAGATCATCTGTTCATGAAGATGCCTCCGGATTATGCCTGAAGCTCTTAACCCATTCAGGATCCACATACATCTCTCACTGGAGTATGTGTTATTATTTCAGCAAGATGTTCAGTGGATAGAAAAGGGTTGGGTGTTCATTCCTACCTAGTATTTAGTTAATGCCTGTCTGCAGGCAAAGTACCAAATAAATAGCACATTGCATTTATTTCTTTTTAAAAGTACTGTTGTGATATCTGGTTGGAGGATGGAGCTGCTCAATATCCCTTTATGAAACTTACAAGCAACAATTCCTAATACTCCAAAAAGACGGACTGTGCTCTGAGGACTCAGACCTATAAGGATCCCGAACTTTGGTTGTCTTTTCTCTGTTTAGCCGTATAATGAATTTAATTTATCCATCTGTGCCTCAAACACTTGAGTGCCTGTCATAAGAGTCAGCCCAACACACTAGCTAAGAACATAGACTCTGGGGCCAGAGTACATCAGCCTGAATCCCAGCTCAGCCAGTGATTAACTGTTCTCTGCACCTCAGTTACCTGACCTGAAAAAGGGGTAATAATTGTACCAATCTCAGAGAGCTGTTGGGAAGCTTAAATTAGCTCATATGTAAAGCACTTAAAACACACTTAACGAGTTAATCTATCTTTTACTATTGCATGCTAACTGCTGTTGCCAAACCTATTAATGTTGTTAAGATCTGTATTAGTAATTTATCTAGTGCTGCTGTAACAGAAATACCACAAGTGAGTGGTTTTAACAAACAGAACTTTATTTTCTCATAGTTGTTACTGTTTTTAAGTGCCACCTTGCAGTTAGTAAGCCTGTGCTCATCCTATAGTGCCACACCAAGACTACTGTACTCATAGATTGTTGTTGTTAAGTGCCATTGAGTTGGCTCCAGAAAATAACCACCCTGTAGAAAGTTTCCAAGGGGCAGCTGGTAGGCTTGAATTGCTGTCCTTGTGGTTTGCAGTCCAGTGCTGATCCTACAGCAGGAATTTGGCTAGCTAGAAATCCGAATTCAGGAAGCCAGCTCAAAGGGAAGGCTTTCTCTCTGTTGGCTCTGGAGAAATGTCCTTGTCTCTTCAGTTTCTGCTTCCTGGCTTTCTTGGAGCTCTCCATGTGTTTTAGTATCTGCCTTAACCCATCTCTCTGCTGACTTGTTTAATCTCTTTTATATCTCAAAATACATTGACTCATGATATATTCCACACTAATCCTGCCTCATTAACATAACAAAGACAGCCCATTCCCAATGGGGATTATAACCAGGTGCATAGAGGTTAGGATTTACAAAGCATATTTGGAGACACATAATTCAATCCATAAGAAGACTAGAAGGATGAAGATACATTTACTGGATGTGCTGGGTTTCATAGCTAGGTGAAATGGACAAAGAACACTCACACTAGAGCTTTGGGGAACTTTGCAGTGAATGCAACGGTTATCCAAAAATTTCTACATGTACCACAGTGGATAAACCACAAGATTTAACGCCATTGTTTAAAACATGTTTTAAAGATTTTAAAATTTAAGTTATATTTTAAAATCACATACTTGTGTATTAAGAAATCTGTCTCTAGCATATTAAATCTTTCATTATATGAATCCCTAGAACCAAGTAACAAAAAAATACATAAGTTGATTTAAACAGAGGGCTTCTGTTAATGGCAGCTGTGGGTTAATGCGCTGGACTGCAAGGTCTATTTGAACTGCAAAGTTGGCAGTTCAAGCTCACCAGCTGCTCCTCAGAAACCCTATACAGGGTCGCTGTGGGTTGGAGCCAGCTCAATAGCACTTAACAACAACAATGAGCCTAAATCTTAACTTTGCAAATATCCTCCAAACACCAAATAGACCAAATAAGTGAAGCAAATATAGCTAAAACCTATACTCACAGAAGCCTTACTAGAAATAGAGTGTTATCGATCAGGTGATTAAGATTCTTGTTCAGCAAATATCAACTTTCTTTCCCCTCCCTAAAAGTTTGTTCCCCCACCCTCCCCAAATTAATATTGACCATGGTGATGTGACTTGCTTTGCCAATGCATGTTAGAGCATGTGACTCAAATAAGGACTTGAAACATTCTTCCATGGTTGAGTTTGGTCTTTTTTCCATAAGAAGAACATGTTTTATTTAGGAATTGGTCCAAAAAGGATGGCAGATGCAGGAAGAAAACCTGGATCCAAACTGTAGTCAAGCCCAGTTGAGTCCAGTCCAGATCTAATGTATCCAAATCAACTCACAAAAACATAAGTAAAGCCTTTGGTTCATAACAAAAGCACTGCTTGGAGATAATTTATGCCAATAAGCATATGCATCAAGAAAGAAGAAAGAACCAAAATCAACACCTTCACTCAGAATCTCCAACAATTCCCTGGTGGATGCTACCAAATATTCAGAGAAGAACTGACACCAATTCTACTCAAACTATCCAAGAATATACAAAAGGATGGAATATTCCTGAATTGATTTTATGAGCTAAGCATAACTCTAATACCAAAACCATGCAAAAAAAAAAAAAAGATTAAAACAAAAAACAATAAATAAAAAAAAAAAAGAAAACTATAGACCAACATAACTAATGAATATAGAGACAAAATTTCTCAACAAAATTCTAGCCAATAGAACCAATAACATATAAGAAATAATAAAGCATAGACAAGCAGGATTCATACCAGGTATGCAAGGATGGTTCAACATTAGAAAAGCAACGTAATTCACCACATAAAGAAAACTAAGGGGGAAAAAAACCCCACTTGATTATATCAATTAGTGAAGAAAGGCATTTGACAAAATATAACATCTATTCCTGATAAAAGCACTCAACAAAATAGAAATAGAAAAGACATTTCCCAGCATAATTATGGGCATGTATACAAAACCAGTGGAGTCCTGGTGCTGTTGTTGTTGTTAGGTGCCATCAAGTTGGTAGCGACTCATAGAGACCCGATGCACAACAGAATGAAACACTGCCCGGTCCCAGGCTAACCTCACAATCGTTATCACACTTGAGCCCATTGATGATGCCATTTTGCCAATCCATCTCACTGGGGGTCTTCCTCTTTTACTCTAGCCTTCCACTTTACCAAACATGATATCCTTCTCCAGTGACTGGTCCCTCCTTACAATATGTCCAAAGAGCACTCTGGCTATTCTCCCAAAACGGATCTGTTTGTTCTTTTGGCAGTCCATGGTACTTTCAATATTCTCCTCCATCACCATAACTCAAATGCATCAATTCTTCTACTATCTTCCTTAGTCACTGTCCAACTTTCACATGTATATGAGGTTATTGAAAATACCATGGCTTGGGTCAGGTGCACCTTAGTCCTCAAGCTGACATCTTTGCTCTTCAACACTTTAAAAAGGTCTTGTGCAACAGATTTGCCTAAAGCAATACGTTATTTGATTTCTTGGTTGCTGCTTCCATGAGTGTTGATGGTTGATCCAAGAAAAATGAAGTCTTTGACAACTTCAATCTTTTCTCCATTGATAAGAATGTTGTTTATTGGTCCAGTGGTGAGGATTTTTGTTTTCTTTACGTTGAGGTGCAATCCATACCAAAGGCTATGGTCTTTGATCTTCATTAGTAAGTATATTAAGTCCTCTTTACTTTCAGCAAGCAAGGTTGTATCAATCTGTATCACATATTGTTAATAAGTCTTCTTCCAATCCTGCTGCCATGTTTTTCTTCATATAACCCAGCTTCTCGGATTATTTGCTAATCATACAGATTGAATAAGTATAGTGAAAGAATACAACCCTGTTGCACACCGTTCCTAATTTTAAACCATTCAGTGTTCCCATGTAGCACTGTGGATTAATGCAATGTGCTGGACTGCAAAATCAGTTTGAACTACAAGGTTGGCAGTTCAAGCTCACCAGCTGCTCCTCAGAAACCCTATACAGGGTTGCTATGGGTAAGAATTGACTCAACAGCACTCAACAGCAAGAGCAACATATAAAACCACTGGCTAACATTAGTATCAATGGAAAATTTGAAAATATGCAGGAACCAGACAAGGATGCCCTTTATCACCTCTCCTGTTCATTATTGTACTAGAAACATTAGCCAGAACAACAAGGCAAGAAAGGGAAATAAAAGACAAAAAATTTACTAGAAGATGTAAAACTTTCTTTATTTGTAGATGACATGATCCTATACATAGAAAATCAGAAAGACTTAACAAGAATATTACTAAAAATCTTCAGCAAAGTGAAAAAGTACGAAGTCAACATACAAAAAGTAATTGAATTCCTTTACACTAACAAACAGAATTATGAAAAACAAATCAGGAAAACAGTACCATTTATAACTGCCACTCAAAAGATGTAATATGTAGAAGTAAATCTAACCAGAGATATGACTGAAGAGTAGAATATTTCTGGGAGGATATCAAGGACATCATACATAAAGAAAATAAAAAGTCATTGAAAAGCCAGGAAAGAAAGTGAAGACCAAAGTGCATGTCAAAAGAGACTTGAAATTTGCTGTTGAGCATAGAGAAGCTAAAGCGAATGGAAGAAATAAAGTGAAAGAACAAGAATTTCATGGGCAGCTTGAGAAGACAAAGTCAGGCATAATAATGAAATAAGCAAAGGCTTGGAGTTAGAAAATCAAAAGGGAAGAGCATGCTCAACACTGCTCAAGCAGAAAGAAATTTTTAAAAAAAATCAAAACTCAGATTGTAGTATTGAAGAATTCTATGGGCAAAATAATGATGCAGAAAACATCAAAAGAAGATAGAAGGAATACACAGAGCTACTGTATCAAAGAGAATTTTTCAATGTTAAATCATTTCAAGGGGTGCCATATTATCAAGAACTGCTGGTATTGAAGGAAGAAGTTCAAGCAACACTGTAAACACTGGGGGGTGGGGGGGAATATTCCAGGAATTAATGGAATACAAATTGAAATGTTTTTAACAAACTGATGCAGTGCTGGAGGCACTCACTCATGTTTGTCAAACAATTTGAAAGTCAGCTGCCTGGCCAACTAATTGGAAGTGTTTCATATTTGTACCCATTCCAAAGAAAGATGAACCAACAGAGTGGAAATCATTGAGTAATATCCTTGATATCACATGAGAGTAAAATTTTGCTGAAGATAATTTTTAAAATATTGCAGCAGTACATTTACAGGGAGCTGCCAGAAATTAAAGCCAGATTCAAAAGAGGACGTAGAACTAGGGATATCATTGCTGACATCAGATGGTTCTTGGCTGAAAGTAGAGTATATCAGAAAGATGTTTACTTGTGCTTTATTGGCTATGCAAAGGATATGAGTGTATGGTTTTTACAAACTATGGACAAAATAGCAAATAATGGTTATTCCAGACACTTAATTGTGTTCATGACGCATCAGTACATAGACTAAGAGGCAGTCTTTGAACAGAACAAAGGAATAACGAATGGCTTAAAATTAGAAAAGGTGTGCAATAGGGTTGCATCCTTTCACCATTATTCAATCTGTATGCTGACTAAGTAACCTGAGAAGCTGGATTATGTAAAGAAAAACATGGCATCAAGATTGGAGGAAGACTCATTAATAATTTGTGATATGCAAATGACACAACCTTGTTTGCTGGAAGTGAAGAGGACTTGAAATACTGATAAAGATTAAAGACTACAACCTTAAGTATGGATTGTACCTCAGTACAAAAAAAACTCAAAAATCCTCACCACTGGACCAATAAACAACATTTTTATCAATGAAGAAAAGATTGAATTTGTCAAGGACTTCATTCTTCTTGGATCAACTGTCAACACTCAAGGAAGCAGCAGTCAAGAAATCAGTGATGCTTGAGTGCCATTAATGCTCATCTCAGCCATAAAAGGCAGAAAACAACAAATGCTGGTGAGGGTATGAAGAACCTGGGACCCTCCTTACTCTGCTGTGGGACTGTAAAATAGTATAACCACTGTGGAAAACAGTATGCCAACTACTTGAAAAATTAGAAATAAAATTATCATATGATTCAGCAATTTCTCTATTGGTATATATTTTCAAGAAATAAGAGGCTTGGCATGAATATGGGAATATGCACACCCATGTTCATTGCAGCACTATTTACAATAACAAAAAGATGGAGAAAATCTAAATACCCATCAATAGAAAAACTGTTAAACTGTGGTACATTAACACAACAGAATACTACGAAACATTGAAGAATAATGACAAATCTGCAAATGAACTCAATCCTGTGACTGTATATTCAAACAATAGACAAATCCATTTTTTTTTGCTGTTGTTAGGTACCATCGAATTGGTTCAGACTCAATAGCTACCCTATGCACAACAGAACAAAAAACCTTCTAATCCTGCACCATCCTGACAATTGCTATTATGTTTGAACCCATTGGTGCTGACATCATGTCAATCAATCTCATTGGGGATTTTTCTTGTTCACTGACCCTTCACTTTACCAAACATGATGTCTTTCATTGAGGACTGGTTCCTCCTGACAACATGTACAAAAGACAAACTCCAGCCATCCTTGCTTCTAATGGGTATTCTGGTTGTACTTCTTCCAAAACAGTTTTGTTTGTTCTTCTGACAGTACATGGCAATATTCTTTGCAAACACCAAAATTCAAATGCATTGATTCTTCTATGGAATATTTTATTCATTGTC
>NW_006408604.1:10774455-10781270 GCF_000296735.1 Chrysochloris asiatica
AATTCCTGGTGCCTTGTTCTCTGCCAATTCCTTCAATGCACCTTGGACTTCCTCCCTAAGTATCATTGGCTCTTGATCATATGCTACCTCTTGAAACAGTTGAACATTAACCATTTCATTAACATTAACATTATAGATAATATTATCTATAGTTTGTTATAATACACACAGTCAAATGTCTTTGCATAGTCAATAAAGCAAAAGTAAACATCTTTCTGATGGTCTCTGCTTTTAGCCAAGATTCAGATAACATCCCTAGTTCCACATCTTTTTTAAAATTAGGCTTATGTTTTTGGAGGCTCCCTTTTGATGTAATCCTGCAATAATTTTAAATTATCTTCTGCAAAATTTTACTTGCGTGTGCTTTTAATGATATTGTTTGATGATTTCTGCATTCTGTTTGGTCACCTTTCTTTGGAATAGGCACAAATATATATCTCTTCCAATTGGTTGACCAGGTAGCTGTCTTCCAAATTTCTTGGCATACATGCATGAGTGAGTACCCCCATTGCTTCATCAGTTTGTTGAAACATTTCAATTTCATTAAATGAAATTCTGGAGCCATGTTTTTCACTAAAACTTCAATGCAGCTTGGATTTTTTCCCTCAGCATAACTGGTTCTTGATCACCCTCATGAAATAGTTAAACATGGGCCAACTCTGTCTATCCTTTCATCTTTTTTGGATGTTTCCTGCATTATTCAATATTTTGCCTTTATTTAATATTGCATTCTGAGGCTTGAATTCTTTCTTAATTTCCTCCAGCTTGAGAAATGCTGATCGTGTTCTTCCCTTTTAATTTTCTAACTCAAGGCCTTGTACATTTCACTATAATACTTTGTCTTTTTGAGATTCCTTTTGAAATTTTCTGTTTATCCCTATTACTTCTTCATTTTTTCCAGTTGCTTCAGCTTCTCTGTGTTCAAGAGCAAGTTTCAGTCTATTCTAACATCTGCTTTAGTCTTTCCTTTCCTTGTTTTTTTAAGGATTGTTTTTTAATGACCTTTTGCTTTCTTCACATTTGATATTCTTGATGTCATCCCAGAACTGTTCTTGTCTTCAGTCATTAGTGTGTAAAGCATCAAATCTGTTATTGAGTTGGCCTCTAAATTCAGGTGGGATATTCTCAAGGTCACATTTTGGTTCTCGTTGATTTGTTTTAATTTTCTACAGCTCCAGCCTGAACTTGAAAAGAACAATTAATGATCTATTTCACAGTCAGTGCTGGCCTTGTTTTAACTGATGATATTGAACTTTTCCATCATCTCTTCCCACAGATGTAGTTAATTTGATTCTTGTGTATTCCATCTTGTGAGGTTCATGTGTATCATCATCTTTTATGTTGCTTAAAAAGAAGATATTTGCAGTGAATAAATCATTGATCTTTCAAAATTCTATCATGTGATCACCAGCACCATTTCTATCATGAAGGCCATATTTTCCAATGATTGATCCTTCCTATTTGTTTCAAACGTTAACATTCCAATCTCCAGTAGTTATCAGTACATCTTGATTGCATGTTTGATCAAGTTCAGACTGGAGAAGTTGGTAGAATTCTTCAATTTCAGCATCATTGGCTGTAGTGATTGGTGCATAAATTTAAATAATGGTTGTATTAACTGATCTTCCTTGTAGCCATATAGATATTATTTTATCACAGGCAGCATTGTACTTCAAGATAAGCCTTGAAATGCTCTTTTTGATGATCAATGTGATGTCATTACTCTTCAATTTGAAGCTCTATCATAGTAAACCATATTACTTTCTGAATCAAAATGTCCAATTCCAGGGTATCTCAGCTCACTAATGGCTAGGATGTTGATATTTATGTGTTCCATTTAATTTTAATAACTTCCAGTTTTCTTAGTTTCATAGTTTTCCATATTCTTATTACTAATGGATGTTTGCAGCTGTTTCTCCTTAGTTTGAGTTGTGCACCATCCATAAATGAAGGTCCTAAAAGTTTTGCTCTATCTACATCATTATGGTCAACTCTACTTTGAGGAAGTAGCTCTTTCCCAGTTGTATTTTAATTGCCTTCCAACCTGAGGGGCTCATCTTCTGACATTATATCGCACAATGTCCTACTGATACTCATAAGGTTTTCAGTGGCTAACCATTCAGAAGTGATCTGTTTCTCCTTCTCCCTAGTCTGTCTTACTCTTGGAGCTTCCTTGAGCCTGTCCCCCATGGGTGACTCTGCTGGTATTTAAAATACCAGTGGCATAGCTTACAGCATCACAGCAACACACAAGCCACCACAGCATGGCATACTGAAAGATTAGTGGCAGGACAAGTCTTTAGGGGAAACAGTAACCCTAGGGAGTTCTGCAATCCTTAAACTAATCAACATTTAAGATCAATAAGGCAGCATAAGCCCAAGGATAAAATTCAGAAGACAGGAAAGGTTAGGAAAAAAGAATGAATAGAAATAGTAAACACAGGGAAGAAGTGGAATAAATGATATTACATTGTGGGAATGGTAATCAATGACATGAAACAAAATGTGTATGAATTTTTCATTGGAAAATTGATTTGCTCTGTAACCCTTAACCCAATTCATAATAATAAATTAAAATTTTTTAATGTTTTATTTTCCTGAATTTCAGGTTGATTGTTTTACAATATATATATTCTGTCATAGACAGAAATTAATACCAGAAATGGAAGGCTACTGTCAACAATCCTTAAGATAATTGGTCTTGAGTTGGGGACTGGACAATAGGCAATGAGGAAACTGTTATATACATGTGGGAAATAGTGATTTATGTGTTCCAGTGGCAAATTGTTTGGTTGAACATAAGCTGCAGTTACTTGGAAGGCAGAAATAATACACACACACACATACCCCCTAGAGTAAGTCAAAAAGTACTGCTACTTGTGTCCCACTTGATACATGCATAGGCTTATTCCAAACAAAACAGGTCTCTGATATCACTGGATGGCTGCAGGCAAGTTTTTTCAGTATTTCTCTTAGTCTCATTAGAGTGGCTTTAAAAAACATCCAACCAAAACAGTGGCTACTGAGACTGTTTGTTGTTATTGTTAAGTACCATCAAGTAGGTTCTGATCCATAGCGATTCTGTATAGGATTTCCGAAGAGTAGCTGGTGAGCTTGAACCACCAACTTTGTACTCCAGTGAATTAACCCACAGTGCCATACCTGATTTCATTAGGCCAATGAAATTCAAGGCAGAGAGTTCAGCTAAAAAGGCTATGGCATCTGTGTTTTAGAATTCCAAAGGAGTAATCTTGATAACCTCAAGGTCAGCAGTTCAAAACTACCAGCTGTTCTGTGGGAGAAAGATGAGGCTTCCTGCTCCCGTAAAGATTTACAGGCTCGGAAACCCTGTACAGGGTCGCTATGAGTCGGAACTGACTCCACGGCACACAATAACAACAACAACAACAATCTTGATCTATTTTCTTGAAGGACACAGGTCAATCACATGGACTTATTATGAAGAAGTGTTTTTAAAAAATTAAAACAGCATTGGTGAGAATAAAGCCAGGAAAGTTGCACCTACAATTTTTTTTTTTTTTTTTTAATCATGACAATGCAACTGCTCATTATTCAAGGGTAGCAAGAATTTTTCTAAGAGAATTTCCTTTCTAAGAGAATCTACCTATAGCCCTGATCTTGCTCCTTGAGACTTCTTGTTCCCCAAACTCAAAGAATATTGAAAAGGAAGATGGTTTGGATTTCTCAACGATGTCAAAACTGCCATTTTGACATGGTATAAATCAAAAAGTATAAAAGTCTTCATATAAAGTTTAGAGAGTTAGAAGTACCACTTCAGAGGTTTATAGACCTAAATGGAGGATATGTGGAGAGAAAAAAGCTTTACATTCTGATATTTTTATTTAATTAAATGTTTCTATGATTTTGTAGCAATGCTTTTTAACTTGTCCTCTTATAAGGGTATAACTTTTGACGTTGGTGTTGAACAGAATCAAATCATTAAAAAGAAATGACTCCCAAAGGGCAGAGCCAAGGACAGAGAGGAACTATGGACTGAGGACTGCTCCCATAGGGCAAGGTCCACTCAAGGAATATTTCTACTACCAACATTGTAGAATCTGGCAACAATTTGTGCCCAGTAGTAGTGGAAAATTTTCGATAGACCAGCTATAGCAATGTGATTGCTATTTTTGGTCTTTTCAAATTAGAGTATTTGTTATGTTGTGGTAGGTGCCATAGAGTCAGTACCGACTCAGAGTGACCTTATGCACAGCAGAACGAAACACTGCCTGATCCTGGGCCAACCTCACTACTGTTGCCATGCTTGAGTCCATTGATGCTGCCACTTTGCCAATCCCTGATGCTGTCACTTTGCCAATCCATCTCTCTGGGGGTCTTCTTCTTTTTCTCTGACCCTCCACCTTACCAAACATGATATCCCTCTCCAGCAACTGGTCCTTCCTGACAATATAGCTGACGTATGAGAAACAAAGTTTGGCCATCTTGGCCTCCAAGGAGCACTCTGGCTACACTTCCTCCAAAATGGATCTGTTGGTTCCTTTGGCAGCCCATGGCACTTCCAATATTCTCCTCCAACACCATAACTCAAATGTATCAATTCTTCTACGGTCTCCCTTATTCACTGTCAAAAAGAACATACCCAGATCAGCCATGAAGTACAACGCTGTCTGTGATAGGATAATATCCATGTGCCTACAGGGAAGACCAGTTAATAGCACTATTATTCAAATTTATGCACCAACCACTGAAGCAAGTGAGGATGAAATAGAAGAATCCTACCAACTTCATCAACCTGAAATTGATCAAATATGAAATCAAGATGTTGATCATTACTGGTGATTGGAATGCAAAGGTTGGGAGCAAAGAGGAAGGATCAGTAGTTGGCAAATATGGCCTTGGTGATAGAAATGATGCTGGAGAATGCATGATAGAATTCTGCAAAATCAATGATTTGTTCATTTCAAATACCTTCTTCAGACAGCATAAGAGATGACTATACACATGGACCTCACCAGACGGAATACATAGAAATCAAATTGACTACATCTGTGAAAGAGATGATGGGAAAGCTCCATATTATCAGTATTTGTTATCGTTAAGCTTCTTTTGGTCATCATTTTATCTTGGGTATGTATACAGTGGTGCTGGTGGATATATATATATATATATAAAACTTGTCTTAGTTTAGAGTTCTTTGGATCTAGAGGATATATATTCATATTTGTTGTAGATCATGAGATCCTGGACTTCAGTCCTCTGGTCATGATTGGATGAACTTTGGGAACTCTTGGGATGGAGTAAGTGCATTTTGAGTATATGATGGCTGTAGATATGAGCAAAAGGAAAGACTATGATAAATCAGGGTGTTTTTTCTGAAAATATTCACTTTCTGTCTCCCCCAACTTCTACGAGGAATTTATGATTTTCTTTTCCATGGATGTTGGACTCAGTCTTATGACATTCTTTACTCAATGAAATGAGTTGCAAATAGAGATTTAAAATGTGCTCTCAATGACAGATGAGTTCTTGCTCTCCCTTCCGCCACTTTCATTTAATAAAATACTTTTGAGTAGCCACTAGTTCAGGAAGAATGAAAGACAGCTGGGACAGTCTTTCATGGAGTAGAACTAGATCCGATGCACAGTTTGTGACTAAGTCCAGTTTAAACAAATCAAATCCAAGTATGCCTGAATATAGATAAACAAGAAACAAGTATTTAATATTACATTACACTTGAATGGTTTCTTACACATTAATAGCTTAATAACTATGAATTGGAGTCCTGGTGTAGTGTTGTTGGTTAATGAGCCAGACTACAAAGCCATTTAGACTGCAAGGTCGGTGGTTCAAGTTCACCAACTGCTCATAGGAAACCTTATACAGGGTTGCTATGGGTCAGAATCGACTCAATGGCACTTAACAACAAAAACTATGAATTGGAGGCCTGGTGTGGCACTGTGGCCTAATGTGTCCAACTACAAAGTTGTTTGAACTTCAAGGTTGGTGGTTCAAGCTCACCAGCTGCTCCTTGGAAACCCTATATAGGGTCACTATGGGTTGGAATAGATTCTATGGCACTTAACAACAACAACAAGTATGAATTATGAGGTATTTCATACTGTTATATATATATTTTTCATATGTAATATTCATTTATTTACTACTTTTGGCTATTGAAAATGCTTAGAAACCAAGAATAGGTAACAATGAACCTCTCTAGTGCCTAGATTGCAATCATGAAATACAATTTCACTAAGAACTATAGATTTCAGGTCTCAGGTTAGAAATTCACAGCACAACCTGGGAACATTTTTCATACCAGAGAGCAAGAAAGTCATCAAAGACATGGTCATGGCAAAAGAACTCAGTAACCAACTTGACTGAGCTCCAACAGTCCAAAGATCGAATATTTTGAGCTTCATTAAGTATATTAATTGCAATGGACTTAAACCCTTGGTTTACATTTAAATCTATACTTTACAATGATAGTGAAAAGAAATTGCTCTCTTTCAGAGAAGGAAATAATAGAATTAGGATATCATCATTTGAATCACCTAGTGAATTAGTGAATCTATGCTTTGACACCAACATATTATGTACCTCCCAATGAAAGAGCACACAACCACCTATAGTATTGCCAAATAAATTGAGCCCAAATCAAATCAAGCCTTCATATTCAGATGCCAATTAATACGATATAAGGAGAACAGAGGAACATGTTGAATGGTAACATGAGTATATATATATATATGTTATCAGTAAATTCTAGAATGAGTAAAATAGGGGAAATTGCTTAGATTCTACAACAACAACAACAAATGTAAGTCATAAAC
>NW_006408604.1:10782150-10788792 GCF_000296735.1 Chrysochloris asiatica
CATTGAGTTGCAACCCATACCTAAGGATTGGATCTTCGATCTTCATCTGTAAGTTTTTTAAGTCCTCTTTGCTTTCAGTGAGGAAGGTTGTATCATCTACATATCACAGGTTCTTAATGAGTCTTCCTCCAATCTTGATGTCATTGCAGTTTGAAAACTACTAGAATAGAACTAATAGAAGAGTTTAGACTCTAGAAAGTCACAACTAGGATCAAATTCCCATTTTGCTGATTACTGGCTGTGTGATTTCTGAGTCCCAGTGTCCTCATCTCTAGAATTAATACAATAATAATAACTACCTCATAATGTCCAATCTGTCAGTTTGTTGTACTTTGGTGGCTTTTGAGTTGCTGTGATGCTGGAAGCTATGATACCAGTGTTTTAAATAACAGCAGAGTCATCCATGGTAGTCAGGTTTGAGTGGAGCTTCTAGACTAAGACAGACTAAGAAAAGACAGACCTACTGAATGTTTAGCCACCGACAACCTATGGATAATAGCAAAACATTATCAAATAAGTGCTGGAAGATGAAAACATTATAAATACCACAAGACCATTGTTTTATCTAGTAAACAAATTATGATATTTAGAAATGGAGTCCTAGTATGGTGCTGTGAGATAATGTGCTAGACTGCAAGGTCAGCAGTTCAAGCTCACCAGACGCTCCTCAGAAACCCTATACAGGGTTGCTATGACTCGGAACTAATTTGACAGCAACAACAATTGCAAGATATAGTGCCAGAAAATGAGCCCTTCATGCTGGAAGGCACTCAAAATATGACTGAGAAAGAGCTGCCTCCTCAAAGTAGAGTTGACCTTGATCGAATGGAGTAAAGTTTGGAGGAACTGCATTTACTTATAAGCACAACTCAAAATGAAGAGAAACAGCTACAAACATCTATTAGTAATCAGAACATGGACTATACGAAATATGAAATAGGAAGTTGCCAAAAATGAAATACACTGCATGAACATCGACATCCTAGGCATTAGTAAGCTGAAATGGACTGGTATTAACCATTTGATTCAGACAATTATCTGATTTACTAAGCCAGGAACAGAAAACTGAAGAGGAGTGCTGTTGCATTAATCATCAAAGAGATCATTTCAAGATCTATCTTGAAGTATAATGCTGTCTGTGATAGGATGCCTACAAGAAAGATCAATTAATGCCACTATTACTCAGATTTAAACAGTAACCACTAAAGCCAGTGATGATGAAATTGAAGAATTCTACGAACTTCTTCAGTTTGAAATTGATCAAACATGCAATCAAGATATATTGATAATTACTGATGATTGGAATGCAAAGTTTGGAAACAAAGAGGAAGAATCAGTAGGTGGAAAATAGAGCCTTGGTGATATAAATAATGCTGGAGATTACATGATAGAATTTTGCAAGGCCAATTACTTATTAAAGGCAAATACCTTTTTTAAAACAACATAATAGCCTTCTGTAACCAGGACCACATCAGATATAATACACAGAAATCAAACTGTCTACATCTGTGGAAAGAGACTGTGGAAATGGTCCATATCATCATCCAAAAGCAAGCCAGGGGTAGACTGTGGAACAGACGATCAATTGCTCATATTCATGTTCCAGCTGAAGCTGAAGATAATTAAAACAAGTCCATGAGAACCAAAATATGTCCCTGAACATATCCCACTTGAATTGAGAGACCATCTCAAGAACAGATTTCATACATTGCACAAAGACCAGAAGAGCTATGGGATGACCTCAATAATATCATTCAGGAAGAAAGTAAAAGGTTCATAAAAAGACAGAAAAGAAAGAAAATACTAAAACTGATGTCAGAATAGACTCTGAAACTTGCTCTCCAGCATAGAAATGCTAAAGTGATTGGAAGAAATGAGGAAGTAAAAGAGCTAAACAGAGAATTTCAGAGGACAGCTCCAGAAAACAAAGTGAAGTATTACAATGAAACATGTGAAAATCTGGAGCTAGAAATCAAAAGGGAAGAACACGCTCAGCATGTCTCAAGCTGAAAGATCTGAAGAAAAAATTCAAACCTTGACTTGCAATATTGAAGAATCCTGGTATGTCACTGTGGGTTAATGCGCTGACTGCAAAGTCAGTTTGAACCACAAGGTTGGTGGTTGAAGCTCACCAGCTGCTTCTTGGAAACCCTACACAAGGTTGCTATGGATTAGAACTGACTCGAAGGCACTCAACAATAACAACAACAATGTGGGCAAAATGGAGTCCTGGTGTGGCATTGTGGGTTAATGTGCTTGACTTTTGTGAAAAACAAGACTTCGGGAGTTGACAGAGCACAAATTTTGAAATATTTCAACAAACTGATGCAGCACTGGAGTCACTTACACTCCTATGCCAAGAAATTTGGAAGACGGCTACTTTTACAACTGATTGGAAGAGATCCAAATTTGTGTCCATCCCAAAGAGAGGTTACCTAGTAGAATGCAGAAATCATTGAACAATATCGTTAATATCACAGGCAAGTAAAATTTTGCTGAAGATAATTTAAAAAATAGCTACAACAGAATATTGACAGAAAACTGCCAGTAATTTAAGGCAGAATTTGGAATGGCAGATTGCTGATGTCAAATGGATCTTAGCTGAAAGTAGAGATAGATGTTTACTTGTGCTTTATTGACAGTGCAAAGACTTTTGACTGTGTGTATCATGACAAGCTATGGATAATATTGCAAAGAATGGGTATTCCAGAACATTTAGTTGTGCTCATGAACAATCTATAAATATACAAGAGACAGTTTTTTTTTAACAGAACAAAAAGATGCTTAATGGTTTAAAATAAGGAAAGGTGTGCATACATGTTATGTTCTTTCATTACACTTATTTGATCTGTATGATGAGCAAATAATATGAGACGCTGGACTGTATGAAGAAAAGTGTGGCATCAGGAATAGAAGAAGGCTTATTAACAACCTGTGATATGTAGACAATACCACCTTGCTTTCTGAAAGCATAGAGTATTTGAAACACTGATGGAGATCAAACACCACATTCTTTAGTATGGGTTGCACCTCAATGTAAAGAAAATAAAAATCCTCACCACTGGACCAGTAAACAACATCCATACAAATGGAGAAAATATTGAAATCATCAAAGACTTCATTTTGCTTGGTTTCACAATCAACACCCATGCAAGCAAGAGTCAAAAAATCAAATATCACATTGCATTAGCCAAATCTGCTGCACAAGACCTCTTAAAAGTATTCAAGAGTAAAGATACCAGTTTGAGGACCAAGGTGCACCTGACCCAAGTCATGGTATTTTCAACATGCAGGTGAAAGTTGGACAATGATTAAGAAAGACCACCGAAGAATTGATTCATTTGAATTGTAGTGTTGGAAAAGAATATTGAAGGTGCCATGGACTGTCCAAAGAACAATCATGCCTGTGTTGGAAGAAGTACAGCCTGAGTGCTCCTTAGACTTCGTCTCTCATACTTCAGACATATTATCAGAAGGGACCAATCACTGGACAAAGACATCATGCTTAGTAAAATGGAGGGTCAGCAAAAAAGAGGAAGAGCCCCAATGAGATGGATTGACACAGCTGCAGTAGCATTGGGCTCAAGCATAACAACAATTGTGAGGCTAGTGCAGGACCGGGCAGTGTTTTGCTGTGTTGTACATAGGGTTATTATGAGTCATAGCTGACTTGATGGCACCTAGCAATGGCAGCAATGCCTCATAGTGTTGTTGTTAGGTATAGATGAGATAATCTACATCAAATACTCATGAAACTGTGTGATGCATAGTAACCACTCAATAAATGCATTTGTTGTTCTTAAAACTAATGGAGGTTTTTAGTTGTCTAGATATCTTTTTTCATGGACCCATTAGGGACCTCTGTGAAGCCTCTTTTGATTTCTTTTGCAGCTATTAGAGTTCGTTTTCTTTTTGCTGCTCCAATTATAGTCGTGCAAGCATTCTGCCTTCATTTCTTTAAGTGCCAAGTGTTTGGGGAAACATAGGAAAATGAAAAGTGTTATAGATTTCCTAACTATATTAAACCAATTTAACTTACTGCCCAAGTGCCACAGGGACCACCATGGCAGTAACTGCTAGATTGATGAGGACTAGAGAATTTATAGGAATTCATTTAGCACTATGGCTAATATGCCTACCACTTCCCCAGGTATCAGGTGATGATACCTCCCAGGCTGGGTCAATATTTGGAGATGTGGTCTCTAAAGCAATTTCTCTTCTCAGTATAGTTTCCATGGATACATATGCCAGTTTATTACAGATACATACAGATAGCTCAAGCCCATCTGTATTCACATGCTGACTACTCTAATGAGTGCCAGTTTCCTACTGACATGTCTTACATCATTGCCTTTGTCCAAATCTGTCAATAGGTAGGGGATCTACCCTCTGAGATGGGATGTTTAGAGTTACTTTAGTCTAAGGTGCATGTTGAACAGAAAGTGAAAAGGTTTCTTTGTTTTACAAGCATCTCCCCTCCCCACACCCTTCTCTTCTATTTGAAACATAAACACTCTGCCCCCAATTCCCCTACCTAAATCTTCACAGTCATCTCAGCCAAGAGGTATAAGTGATCTAGTCAAAGAAAAGGTGGACAGGTCTAGATCAAAGGTCATAGCAACATTTTTTGGGGGGATTTTCTAATTATTTTGCTTGCTGACTTTCTAGAGGGTGAAAGAACAATCACATCTGCTTATTATGAGAGTGTTTTGAGAATGTCAGCCAAAGATTTAGCAGACACATGCTTGGAAAAAAATTGACCAAGATCCTTCTCCATCATGACAATGTTCTTGCCCATTGCTCTCATCAAACAAGGGCAATTTTGTAAGAGTTTCAATGGAAAACCATTAGTCATCCAGCTTACTATCTGCTTTTGCTGCTGTCCTGACTTCTTTTTGCTTTCCTAATGTTAAAAAGTATTGAAAGTATCCCCTTTCTCCTCCTGTGAAGATTTTTAAATCCTTGGAAACCCTATACAGGGTTGCTATGAGTAGGAACCTATTCAATGGAACTTGACAACATTTTGATTCAGTTAGTAACATTAAAAAAAAAGACTGCGTTGTCATAGTTAAATCCTAAGGACCCTCTATTCTTTTAGGGATGGACTAGTGACTGATATCATTGCTTATAAACGTGTCTTAAACTTAATGGAGCTTATGTTGAGAAATAGTTTATAGTTTTTAGTTTTATTATTTGGTTCCATTTTTCTATGAACTTTTTAAATTCCCCTTACGTTTTAGTTATCTAATACTATTATAACAGAAATTCCACAAATGGATGACTTTAAAAATCAGAAATTTACTTTCACAATTTAGAAGGTTAGAAATTAAAAATCAGAGTGTTTGATCTTGGGCAAGACTTTTTCTTTGTCGGCTCTGGGGAAATGTCCTTGTCTCCTTTTAGCACCTGTAGATCCAGCATTCTTTGGAGATCTCCATGCATCTTGCCATCTATCTTACGCTGGACCTAGGAGCTTCTCAGTGCAGGGACCCCAGGTCCAAAGGATGCTCTTCACTCCAGCACTTCTATCTTGATGGCACTAGGTCCCTCTGAGCTCAACTCACTTCTTGCTCCTTTTATATCTCGAAAAAGTTTGTTTCAGGATATAACCTAACCCTGTGGATTGACCTCGTTAACATCATAGAAGTGAGGATTTACAACACATGATAGCTACATCATTTCAGGGCTGTTCACATCAAATCATATCATGGGGCTTATTGTATTCTATTAGAGCTCATCATGGAGGTGACAACTACATCTAACTGTTAAACCACAGAGAATCTTGGTCCAGCCAAGTTAACACAAAACATTAACTATCAAATCTCATATAACAGAATAAAATTAATTGCTGTGAAGTCAGCTTCAACTCATGGCAACACCGTGTATCATAGTGGAACTACACTCCATAAGTTTCAGTGGCTGACTTTTCAGAAGTAGATGGCTGACCTTTCTTCCCATAATCCTCTGGCTAGGCTTCAATCCCTAAACTGGCAGTAAGTCAAACATGTTAACCCTTTACACCAAGTACTAGTAGCCTCCTTTATCTTTTACAATGAATTTAAGCTCACAGTGACTAAAGGACTTGCCACATTCTCATCTGACAGAAAACAGATGTATTTCCAAAATGCATCTTATGTCTACAATTTCCTTCCACATGTCTTGCAAACACTGCATTCTCCTGTGAGAGAATTTGATATAATTTATTTATATATTTATCAGTTTATGAACTTTTTTAATTTGTTGGTTGATTTATCTTTTAGAAAATGTTATGGTATTTGTTACAAGGAACTATGTGACAGAAAGAAAATAGGTAACTATGTAATTAAATAAAACCATTTAAAATAATTATTGGGCACATTTTTAGCAACTAATGAAACCAGATTCGTAATCTGTATACAATCATCATTGTAGAAAACATGTGTATTTACTTCCAACACTCTGCTATCAGATATGCTGGCTCTTTACAATATTCTTGGGGAAATCTTCATTTCATTTTTCAATTCATTTATAGTTAAAATATTTTTAAATATTCCAAATGTTCAGAGAAGTACAAAGTGCAAAGGCTAATATAATGAACACGTGCATATACCACCTAAATTTTAATGTTCACCCCCCAGCAAGAGCACCAAGGAGCCAGCCAGC
>NW_006408604.1:10790210-10817461 GCF_000296735.1 Chrysochloris asiatica
TTTTAATGTTCACATTCAGACTTTTACTATTTTGAAATAAAATGTTACAGATAAAATGGAAGCTTCTACTTACTGTCTCCAAGGAGCCATGGTAGTGTAGTTGGTTATGTATTGGGCTGCTAGCCACAACATCAGCAGTTTGAATTCACCAGCCATTCTGCTGGAGAAAGATGAAGCTTTCTGCTCCCAGAAAGACTGACAACTTCAGAAATCCTACTCAGGGTCACAGTGAGTCTGAACCGACTCTAACACTCAAAGCAGCGGCAGCATTCTCTCCTTCCAGTCTTATTTACCCCTCTTCTACCCCAGAGTAAACCACTACTCTGAGGAAGCAGTATGTTTCTTTTCACTCATGTTTTAAAATATTTACTGTTCATATAGTTATCTGTAAATAACATTCATTATAAAAATAAGAAATATACAGATATAATAATATAATGGAGTTTTGGTTTTGCACTAGAGGATAAGCTCTCCACTACAAAGTCAGTTTAAACTACAAGGTCAACACTTGAAACTCACCAGCCACTCCTCAGAAATTCTATACAGGGTCGCTATGAGTCATAGCCAATTTGATGGCACTTAACAACAACAACAGCAATAATGATAGATATTATTCATGATATTTTAAATATTTACATAAAATCACATCATCATCCTGTAAATGTCTTTACACAACTTGCTTTTTCACGCAATGTTATGTTTTTGAAATCTATATTACAAGAGTCTTTTTGCTTTTGAGTCAATTCCAACTCATAGCAACCCAATTAGAACCCTATAGAACTGCCTCATAAGCTTTCCAAGGCTTTGACTTTAATGGAAGCAGTCTGCCATAGCTTTCTCCCATGGAACGACTGGTGGGTTTTGATAGTTAACCTTTCAGCTAGCAGCTGAGTGCTTTAACTGAATAACCACTGCATAACTAGGGATCTTTGAGGTCTGTAGTATATTGTTGTTTTTAAGTGTGATAGAGTCAGTTCTGACTTATAGCAACCGTGCTTGAACTACCAACCTTGTGGTTCCAAGTGGTGATCCTACAGTGCCACATTAGATTAGATTAATTCACTTTCATTTGTTGTATCTATAAGTATGCTATAAACTTACTTATACTATCTTCTTTTTCTTTTTCTTTTCACTCTTTTTCTATCTTCTATTCAGTCAGTGGAGTCCTGTTGTGATGTTGTAGGATAAGCACTGGGTTGCTAACTGCAAGGTTTGTGGATCAAACTCAGCAGCTACTTAGAAACCCTACACAGGATTGCTATGAGTTGGAACTGACTCAACGGCACTTAACAATGACAATTCAGTCAGTATAATTGCTATATCCTACTTTTCCTCAGTTTTTGGTTTGGAACCTATAGATTATGTTTCTATTCTTTTGAATGTCATCAAAAATTTTTTAAAATAAAGCATTTAGCTGTATATTTTTAATGAAGTCCAAAGTCCCTTGGTGGTGCACATAGTTAAGAATTTGGCTACTACAGATGATCTGGGAGAAAGATCTAGAGATCTATTTTTGAAAAATCAGCTACTGAACACCCTATGGAGCACAGCTCTAATCTGACACTCATGGGGCCGCCATGAGCTGTAATTGACTCAGTGGCAACCAGTTAAAGTGGGTACAAAAGTTTTTTTTTTTTACTATATATCGTATGCCTCTTAGAATCCTGGTGTGGTGGCCATAGGATCAGCATTGTGTTGCGAACCACAAGGTTGGCATTTCAAACCCACCAGCCGCTCCTCAGAAACCCTGTCCAGGGTTGCTCTGAGCCAGAACCACTAGAGTTGATTCCGACTCATAGTGAACATATATAGTGTGTCTGTGGAGCAGCTAGTGGGATTGAACCACCAACCTTGCTATTTAAACTGACCTTGAGGTCCTTTGCATTATCCTACAGCACCACACCAGGGCTTCAACAACAACAACAGTATTGTGTTAAGTGCCTTGGAATCTGAAGCCTCTTTAAAAAGACAAACCCTTTAACCTTGTTTTAACTAACTGCTGAAGACCATGCTTTATTGCTCTAATTATAGCATCCTGGTGTGGCACGGTAGGATAAGCACTGGACCACAAGGTCGGTTTGAACTGAAAAGTCAGAGGTTCAAACTCACCAGGCACTCCTCAGAAACAATACACAGGGTCGCTACAATTGGAATCTACTCAACAGCTCTTAACAACAACAGCAGCAATTGCTGTAATTTACTTCCATCCTATTTGTTAACACAACTACAATTACTATTTTAAAAAATAATCCATAGTTAATTAAAGTGGCACAAATATTGTACCAATGTCTGGGTTCATAATGTTCCTTGCTGTCTTCTAGCTTAGGGTTTTTCAACAGCGATACTGTTGACATGTGGGGCCAGATTATTCTTTCCTGTGGAGTGATGTCCTGTGCATTTGAGAACACTTAGCGGTATCAGCAGCCTATCTTCAGTAGATGTTAATAGCACTCCCCGCCACAAGTTGAGACAATCAAGAATATCTCCAGACATTGCCAGATATTCCTCCTGGGCAGCATTGCCTCAGTTAGAAACCACTATTCTAGGTGAGCTATGTCATTGTTAGTGGTTCCACTAGGGGGCCGTGGAGAGGGGTGAGGGCCATAATCTCAGTGAATCTTTACTTTGCCTTCACAATTGAATTTAAATCTAGAGTTCTTTAACCCATTGAAGCATTTATTTTCCCTTAACACTTTGGAGAAAATACTTTAATGACTCTTCTTACCTACTGTTACTAATGAGTGGCATGCTGACCTGGTACCCGGAGTCCTTCCTTCTGAACTGATTATTTGTTTTTCCTTCTCTGTTGTTGTTATTACATGCCATAGAGTGGGTTCATAACAGTTCTATGCATAACAGAACAAAACACTGCTTGGTCGACCCTGTGCCATCCTCACAATCGTTACATTTGAACCCATTACTGCTGCCACTGTGTCAATTTATCTCTTTGGGAGTCTTCGTCTTTTTTGCTGATCCTCCACTTTACCAAGTATGATGTCCTTCTCCAGGGTCTGGCCCCTCTTGATAACATGTCCGAAGTATGAGAGACCAAGTCTCGCCATCCTGGCTTCTAAGGATATTGATCTTGGGTTTGTCATCTCTGCAGCTGTGTGAGTCAGAAGGAACCTCCAGCCTAATATCTGACCCCTGGACCTAGAACTTGCCTGATTCTACAACTGTGTGAATCTTGAGAGAAACCTCTCTGCATATACACATACATAAGTGCCTCTTGTTTTGCTTCTCTAGTGAACTCAATCTAATATAGGCAACAAGGGTTTGAATTCTTACTGTGCAACTTCTAGTAATGATACAGCCCAGATAGAAGCCTGGGTGACACAAATGGTTTGTGATCAGCTACTAAACTAAAGATTGGTGGTTCAAGTCCCCATAAGGGCTCTGCAGAAAATTTTTTAAAGCCTGGAAACTGCATCTGTATAGTTGTTGTTGTTAAGTGCCATTGAGTTTGTTCCAACTCATAGTGGCACTGTTTAGGGTTTCCAAGGAGGACCTGGTGGGTGTGAACCAATAAGCTTGTGGTTAGCAGTCCAATGCTTATCCTATAGTACTATATTAGGATATAACTAATAAAATCCTATGGAGCAATGCTATTTTGTAATACATCAGATTAACATGAATCCGGGGTCAACTTCACAACAGCTAACAACAACAATAACATGACCCAGATATGGACTTAACTCTCTGGACTTGTTTCCGTATCAATAAAATGGGTATACTAAGACCAATGGGAATAGCAAAATGAGGATTCCTGGTGTAGTGCTGAGGTTAGTGCACTGGACTGCAAAGACAGTTTGAGCCACAAGTTCAGTGGTTCAAATTTACCAACCATTCCTCAGAAACCCTATACACGATTTCCATGAGTCAGAACCAACTCGATAGCACTTAACAACAACAACAACTACAAGACCAAAATGCAAATAGAGCTGTTATGAGGGTTAAACGCATGCTCGTCACATAGAAAACTCTCAATAATGGGTGATCATTTTATTTTTATTATCATAATTACTACACACGTCCAGCACCCAGGCTTGGCTCAGCTGCTGAGCTGTTTGTTCACTCCTACTCTCCATCTGCTTCCATCAAGAGCAAGGATGGGAGAGCCGCAAGAAAGGCAGCCTCTGGGTTATGACTACACGGTCAGGTGTGGTCAGGATGCTGTCCAGCCCCATCTGCCCAGACACCTGCACAGGCAGGGCGCAAACCTGGGCTGTGGACTCGGCCTCACCAGGCCAGGTACCTACGCTGCTAAGGAACAGTTCTGATCAGCAAGATGTAATTTATCCAAGTGGCTGTGGTAGAATTCTTCTGATTTTGTATTTTAGAAAAGCTATCCCGAGGTCTACAATCTAGTGTTGCAACTGTGATTCACCCAGAAGCTCACAATCTCCACTTCCCAGACAACAGGAAAGTGTGTGGAGTCACCATGGAACCCATCACCCTTCCTCTACATGGGTGGTGGGAGGGGACAGGGGAAGGAACGGCTCCTTCCTGTCACCAGTCCCTCCCTGGCCAGAGCTAGTCACAGATGGAGAGCACCGTCTGTCTGTCTGCTGCAGCCCAGACGCCATGTTCTCAACAAACCCAACACTGATTAACAGCGAACCTGGCTTACACGGCTTCCCCTTTGAAACTCTCTGTTCATTCATTGTTCTAACCATCTTTCTGGCCCCACCCCCAAACCCTCTCCTCATTACCTGCAACATCCTCACAGCTTATCTTATTAGAGTGAGGGAGAAAAAAAAAACCAAAACACCATAAAACTGGCCCAGTGAACATCTGGAAAGCATCTGTCTGCCATCATGTAACTGATTGCAGGTGGTGCTGGGGAGAGTTAATAATACTAATGAATAAACCTAATTGATTATTAAGCACTATTAACTTGGCAATAATACCACCTTGGAATTCTGCCAATTCCTGCGACTTAGTTACAGGGAATCCTTATTTTGCCAGGGAACAGGAAATACAGGACAGATCAAACTGTCTCAACTAGAACACTGCAGGGGACTCGGGATACCAATAGTGGTAAATGTGAATAATAGTAGTCTTTAAAATTTATAAACGAATTGCATACCCAAGGATTCCTAAGTACCTGGGCCAACTGAGTTCTATCATGAAGTTCTCTACCATCTCTTCACAATAACCATCATCTACTGCCCCTGAGGAGTCCTGGTGTGGTGCTGTAGGATAAACACTCGGCCACATGGTCAGTTTGAACCTCAAGGTTGGTGGTACCAATTCACCAGCTGTTCCTGGGAAACCCTATACAGGGTCTCTATGAGTCAGAACCAACTCAGTGTCACTTAACAACAATATTAACACTGCCCCCTGGAGAATGGAGGGGATGAATGGTAGGCTAGAGGTGGTGGTTTAGACCTGGAACAAATCCCAAGGATTCTTCTCCCTCTTTCTCCCATAAAACTAGAAATTCAGAAAATTAAATATGAAAGACACAATCCAGAAAAGGATTATACGTGGTGTGTATGGGGGAGGAATAGTTATTTGGTAACATTCTCAGGGAAGAAAATGTTGTTATATCATTTATCCTTTTAAAAAGTGGACTGTGAAGGTTTAAACAGTTGTCTAGGTTCCCATTCAACAATTTCTACACAAGTTGTTCAGTGGCATTGGTTCCATTTTTCACAGCACATGAATATTTTTCCAGCCTTCTCTTCTGGTTGTTTCTCATTTACTCTTTTAGCAAACATTTTTTGTGAGCCTATCATAATGGAGGCATTGTAACAGGTTTTGGAGACAGGCACAGTTTGTTCCCCTAAAGTTCATGATCTGGTAAAGAGAGACAGATGTATGTAAACAATGTGCATTTCCTGCAATCTCGGCTGATTAGATACACTGAAATGGCCTTTCTGCTACCAAACGACAAAGGCACAATGCACTTTGTGGAGCATTACCAAACTCACAAGAAAACTCCAATAATTATTCACATCAGCCCTCCCCACAACCCTAAGACTAATCAGAACTGGTTGTTAGATATAGATAGAGCTACAAGCAAATGAGAAAGATGGAGTTGTTCTAAGGGTCATTTCTGTGGTGCTGTAGGATAAGCACTGGAGCACAAACGTTGGTTTGAACTGCAAAGTCATTGATTCAAACTCACCAGCTGCTCCTTGAAAATCCTATACAGGGTTACTATGAGTTGAAACAGACTCGATGACACTTAACAACAACAAATATACATATCAGGTGTCCTGGTGTGATGCTGTAACACAAGCACTGGACTGTTAACTACAAGGTCAGTAGTTCAAAACCACCAGCTGCTCCTAGGAAGCCCTATGCAAGATGAGTTGGAACCAACTCAACTATACTGTACAACAATAATACATTTATCAAATAGCCCTAGTGGTACAGTAAGGATCCCAGATGTCACAGGGGTTAAACATTGGGCTGCTAACCACAATTAGGTGAGTGATTCGAATCTTCTCAGAAGAAAGATGTGACCGTCTGCTCCTGGAAAGATTTATAGTATCAGAAATTCTATGGGGGCAATTCTACTCTGTTCAACTGAGTCACTATGGCTCAGAATCCACTTTATGGCAGTGACTTGGGTAGCACAGTAGTTAAAGTGCTCGAATCCACCAGTCATTCTGCAGGAAAAAGATGAGTGTTGTTGTTAAGTGCTGTTAAATTGGTTCCAGCTCATAGTGACCCTGTATAGGGTTTCTGAGGAGAAGCTGGTGAATATGAACTGCCATCCTAGCAATTAGAAGTCCAGCGCTTACCTTACAGCACCACACCCTTGGAAACCCTATATGGCTGTTCTACTCTGTTCTAAACAGTTGCTATGAGTTGGAATTGAATTGGCAGTAGTGAGTTTGGGCTTTTTTTTTTTTCTTTTGATCCATTATTAGCAATGGGCCAGCAGCAAGATGGGAGAATTAAACCTGAGACACCGATATTAAGCCAGGACCTTGAAAGGGATAAGGTGGTCATAGATCAGTAGAAGATTCTTCTTCCCAACAGAAGTAGAAGCAGATCTTCTCTGAAGGAAATTATTCCTGACTTATGTTCTCATTATTCCTACAGATGAAGAGCAAGTAAAAATGAGCTCATACTAAAAACCACCATGACTGAGACTTGGAGTCACCAATACTAAGATTAAGCAGAATCTTTGTTGTCATCCAGGCAAACTAGAGCTTACAGCAGAAGAGTAGCTAGTTCATGAGTTTTCCAGGCTCTTGGCATCAGGAAGAGACGAGGACATGGGTTCACAGTAGCTCTGGACAATAGTACTTTCTACTCTCTCTGTTTTGGGGTGTTTTTTTTTTTAGGTGAGGGCTGGGTATGAAACAAGTCTTATTTGTGGGGGAATACAAATTATGGGTTCTCATGCCAAGTAGTTTAGATAAGAAACTAGTTGTTCAGAGCTGGCATTCACAGATCCTGGGACACCACAGTGCCTTACAAGTTGAGTTCAGAATAACTGCTCTGGATTGATCAGAGAAGGGAGAAACTCCTGATCTCATGATAAATCAGAGGCCTTTTGGCTAGGAGAATAGGAGTTATTGGTGTGCTGCTGTAGGATAAGCACTGGACCACAAGGTGGGTTTGAACCGTAATGTCAGTGGTTCAAACTCACAAGCCACTTTCTGGAAACCCTAGACAGGGTTGCCATGAGTTATAATTGACTCAATGCACTTAACAACACTCTAGTAGTAGTATGGACTATGGATTTTAGTCAGGGGACACTGAGACAGACACCAGCGGGAGGCTATTATGAACAGTGTCAGTGGACATGGCCAGGAATATAAGAATATGAGTGAGATTTAGAAGCTTGAGTACACAAAGACCTGTGGGATCCATTGGTGTAACCTAAAGTAGTTATAAACCAGTTGCCATTGAATTGATTCTGACTCGTGGTGACCCTATGTGTGTCAGAGTAGAATTGTGCTCCATATGGTTTTCAGTGTCTGATTTTTCAGAAACAAATCACCAGCACCTTAACTCTTTGCACCAAAGACCTTATCCAAGTGATATTATTGTTGTTAAGTGTTGTCGAGTTGGTTCCGATTCATAGCCACATAGTACTAGAATAGCGACTCTTGGAGGAAGAAGGAGGGTTCAAGTGATAGGAGGCAGCTAGCGGCCTCATGGCTATTACGAATCCTATAGAGATGAGAGAAAATCAAGCAGGCATTCAGTGACCAACAGGATCTGGATGAAATGACCAATGTCCGTGACATTTAGGATTCATTACTGAAATCCAGTTTCACTAAGAGTTGAAAGAGAAAAAGAAGAACCTGCTTTTGAAAGTTCCAGTTGTGTGATGGTGGGGTAGGAAAGAGTGGTGTGGTGGGTCACTTAAGGAGACCAGCAGTATTTTTTTGAATGACAGGCCAGCACTGAGGAAAAACTGGTGATCCTAGGAGGGCAGGGACCATGCCAGTCTTGTTCATCACAGCATTGCCAGCAACAGCAGTGCCTGGCTCGTAGCAAGCAGTACATATTGGTTTAATATGTAGAGTGAAATAGAGGGAGGTCAAAGTTATGTTGCAGATGGGGTGAATATATATGGAAAGAGCTTAATTTCTACTTTGAAGCCTCTATTCTTAGTGATTGAGAGAGGAGGAGATGGGGCAGAATTCAAACTCAACAACTGAAAATAATTCAGTATCCTCTGGTTTTAAAGTCTCCTTCTGGTTGAATTTAATCCCTTTAGGGTAAAGCCATTCAGTAACCAGTGCTTGTTCTTCCTTGCCCCTCCCCTTCTCTTTTTGCAAGAAGGAATCTAAGGGCCCAAATATTTAACAAGTTTTGTGGTGTCAGTGGTGGTGGTGGGGGAGTAGGGAGACGGGCACCTTCAGACCGTAAGTTGTCCTCTGGCTCTTGCTGGATCCAGTGCTAGAGTGTCCACTGATAATAAATGTCTTGTTCTTTTCTCTTGGCCCACTGGAAGCCGCTGTAATCCTTTTGCTGACTGATCATTTTCTTTGGCTTCTGCTGGCCCTACACTTCTTCTGAGACCTGGCTTTGTCACTAACTTGGCTGATCTACCCTTCAGTTAAGAGTGTCTTACTTTGGACCTTGCTGCTGTTAACCTATGCCTTAGTTTCCTAATGCTGTTGCAAATACCATAAGTGGGCGACTTTGAAACACAGAACTTTAATTTCTCACAGCTCTGGAAGGTAAAAGCCCAAATCCAGGACTCAGCCATGTTGATTTCTTCCTTGTCTTTAGTCATGGGCATTCCTTGGAGACCTCTGGCTTATAGAGGATCCTCATATGGCTTTTGTCTTCCTGTGTGAGTGTCTGTGCCTGTCTCCAATTTTCTCTTTTGTAACTCAGAAGGTTTGTTCTCACCAGCATTAGCAATGAAAACCCTGTTTCCAAACAGGATTACATCCACAGGTATGTTGTTGTTGTTAGATGCCAGATAGTCAGCTCTGATTCCTAATGACCCTATGTACAACAGAAGGAAACACTGCCTGGTCCTGCCTCAGCCTCACAATCATTCCTATGTTTGAACCCACTGGTGCTGTCACTGTGTCAGTTCATCCCATTGAAGGCGTGACAATGCCGGATAATGCATGGGGCTGAAAAGTCAGTTTGAACCGAAATGTCGGTGGTTCCAATCCACCAGTCACTCCTCAGAAACTCTATACTGAGTCACATTGAGTCAGAACTCACTTGATGGCACTTAACAATAACAACTACTTCACCGAGCATAATGCCCTTCTGCGGGTGTTAGGATACAATCCATAACATAGTCCCTGTGAACTCTTCACCAAGCACCATTAATAACACTCTATGCCCCTCAATTGGGATAATAAAATCTACCAGGCCCCCGCATGTCTCACATAAGCACTGTTCATCACCATTTCTCATACTGAACACGACTCCTGCTTGTCTGGCAGGCTGATAGCATCCACAGGCTGTGCCTCGGGAAGCACAGCTCCACCACAGTAATCTCAGACTAGCCCAAATCTATGCAGGTATTTTTACCACACAGACACCGGAGCCACCACCATCTTCTTCCCAGATCATCTGGTAGGGGATTGGGGAACAAAGAGGGGGAGCATGGTAAGTTGTGACTGACCTATCTCCCTAGGTTTTCCTTTCCAAACCAGAGATTTCTAATTGTTTCCTCCCGTCTAGAAAACATTGCAACTTACCTTGTTGAGTCCTGTGCTTCTGCCCATAAATTCATTGCTGTTGAGTTGATGCCAACTCCTAGCAACCCTACAGGACAGAGAAGGACTACCCCACAAGGTTTCAAAAGCTGTAAATCTTACAGACGCAGACTGGTACATCTTACTCATGTGGAGTGGTTGGTGAGTTGGAACCCTTAATATTTCAGTTAGCGATCAAGAATTTAACAATTATGCCACCATCCTTGCTTTTCATTCTCTCTTAATTTGCCTCTCAAACAAGGAAACAATCTGGGAAAATAAGCCCTATCTTTGAATTGGGACCCCCTGGATGCATAAGCCTTGCCCTGAAGGAACATATCTCTGGTAGAATTTTGTGTTCTTCTTGTCAGATTGATGGGGAGGTATTTTTGAGTTCCCAGGTCCTCTCAAATCACCTTGACTTACCTAACTATGTCACTGGTCCAGTCTAGAGCCACCAACTTACAGTCATGGTCAGCTTCATCTTTGGCAACTATTCTGATACCTTATATGACATTGTATAGTTTTCTTCACTTTGTGCTATAAAGCATGGATCAGCAAACATTGGGCTAAATCTCACCTAATACCTGTTTTTGTACAGTCCTCAAGCTAAGAATGTGGTTGTTTTTTTTTTACATTTTTTAAAGGATGTAAAAATAAAAGTCAAAAGAAAGAAGAATCTGCCCAGAGACCACACATGGCCCACAAAGTCTAAAGTATTTTCTAACAGACCTTTTTCAGAAAAGTTTGCTGACTACTGCTGTAAAGTATGAAATCATCTATAGGAACTTGAAGTATGTACCTTTGATTATAGTGGTTTATTTTGTTGTTGTTGTTCTGCTTTATTTGACTTTTGGTACCAAAAGTAAATAAACAAGGAACTTCTGTGTCAAATTCATAAACTAGTGTAGGATGAGTCTCTTATCCCCAATGGCTCATTCAAAACAGTTCACTTTAAGTGGATTGTTTCTTCTCCAGAATCAATTGGAGCCCCCATTATTTTCTAAGACTCTGGTGGCTCATAAAGCTGGGCGGCTATTATTGCTTTTGTAGCATCAGGTAGGATTTCGTAGGTGACTCGTCAGACACAGGCTGCTACTGTCCCAAGTCCAGTCATGGTCAGGAATGGAAGGACAATCATACAGCAGGATGCCCAGGAAGCCCACCCATGCCTACTAGATGAAGGAGAGTGGGCACCTTCCCTGGAAAGATGTGCCACCAGCCTCAAGTTGCAGAGTTCCAAACCCTTGGAACCAGCTTGAGAACAATGATAAGAAAGCACAAAAGTCCTGTCACTACACACATCTCTGTGCACCATGCTGACTCTCTTAGCACTCTCCATCACTTCAGCATCCTCCAGGTGCACATGCTGAGAGGTACGCAGCAGGCTCCCAGTGTAAACACAGAGGTAAATAGGGGGAGTGAGAGCAGGGGTCCTACATTGGTGCAAATTCGCAGACTCTGGACGCAGCCATGGAAGCCCATCAGGCACTGCTACAGGGGTAGGACCAAGTCCCACTCAGGGAAAAGGCAATGTGTGCTTTGTTCTGTGCATACCAGACCTCATCACCCACCTTCTGAGACATTCCATGTCAACTTCTGTGTCTTATCTTCAGCGAAGGCACGTGCTGATGCTGTTCTTTCTTCCAATCCATGAGCTTTTGTCAGTCTTGTCGTGTACACCCCTGGTCATGCAGTAATCTTTTTGTCTACAGCAGCACACCAAAGATAGAGATCACTGCCAGAGCTTCAGCATCTAGGAACACAAAGAGCAGTGATAAAAGTGTAGCATATCAGATTATGGCCTGTTCGTTACCCATCCTTTCTGTCAACTTCTTTGGTGGTTACGATACGCTCTAGCAGTCATCTAGCAACTTAGCTGTCTTCTAAATGCAGCTATATTATTTGATTTTGTTGCCTTTATTCCAGGCCCAGAAACTTGGCATTGGCATTGCTACTCTGGAAAACAAACAATTCTGTTCTGGGAACCTTTCTAAGGGCATTGATTCAAACAGAGCTAATGCTCTGGTCTCAGTAGATTTAGCCACAGCTTTTCATCAGTGTATCAGGGAGGACACTCTGGGTCCCTGCTGCCCTTCTGGGGCTCATTCTCTGGTAATCATTTCACATGTTTGGAAGGTGCTTTATCCACCTTTTTCCTGGCCTCTCTCTCAGGCTTGCAAACAAGGGGCCCTACTGGCTCTCATTCCCATGTCATCATGTGAAGACAAAATACAGTTCTTTGAGCTTGTTATTCTTGACATGGTTAGGGAAGCCTTCAGGACATCGTTTTAGACTGTTTTTAAAAAACGAAAATAAAAATGAAAGAACAGTTGCCACTGAGTATATTCTGACGTCTGATGACCTCTGTGTGTCAGAGGAGGACTGTGCTCCCTAACGTTTTCAATGGCAGGTTTTCAGAAGTAGATTACTAGGTCTTTGCCAAGTTTCTGGGTGGGCTTAAACTGCCAACCATTCAGTTAACAGTGAGAATACTAAGTGTTCTCACCATCCTAAGGATACCTTTAACTATGTTAGAAGAACACAATGACAACTAGAAGTTCACCCTTAAAGTTTTATTTAAAATATGAAGAATTTGAGGGAGGACTTTTTTCTCAGAGAAAGTCTTTGTCCACCCACTCATTAATTCATTCAGTTGATGTCTAATGAGTCTATCCCTGGCCAGTCATTGTGCTAGGCCCTTGGAACAGGACGATGAACAAGTCACAACCCCTGGCCTCCAGGAGCTCACAGTATAAAATCCTGAAAGATAAAGATTCTTCTGGAAAGTCTTAAAACATTGAGATCATTTTAGGGGTATTCCCAGATATTCTAGTTCTCCTCTCTTTCCCAACAGAAAGGTAAGATTGCATTTCCCTGCTCCCTGAAAAGTTAGGTCATGATCACAGGTGGGGATATCATGATAATCTTTTTGGAGAATACAGCCCATCAGTCTTGGTCCCTGAGTGACAACAGTGAGTATAGGCCCTGGGCAACCCACAAGAGATAAAATGTCTGGAGTGCTGAGCACCTGAGATCTGGGGCCTATTTGTTACTTCAGTACAAACTTGCTTCTCTTCACTGATAAACACTGTCTGCAGAATGAGGCTTTCCCAGCCCTCAGTGACTCAAGAGGAATACTTTGCAAGTCAGGACCACACGGCTGTTTGAGTGGGTGATACTTAGAGATACAGAGGAATCTCTAGTCGGTACAAATGGTTAAGGATCTCAGCTACTAACCAAAAGATTGGAAGTTCCAATCTACCCAGAAGCATCTCTGAAGAGAGGCCTGGCGATTTGCTTTGAAAAGTCAGCCATACAAAGCCAGAGTCAACTCCACAGCAGTTCGTTGGTTACATGCATGGAAGGTATTGGGAGGGGGCCTCTACAGCCGCACCAACAACAGTCCCAGTAGCAGCAATGGATCACAAAGGGGCCTTTGGCTCTATCGTTTTTTTTTTGTGCTCATCATGTGAGCTTCCCACAAAACTTGTCTTTGATTAGCTAACAACCCCCTAACTTTTAGCACCTCCTGAGAGAGATCCCAAAAGTCCACCCTCCCCCTCAGCTGTCTGTCTGTGCTTCCATCAATCACAGCACTTAAAAACCAAAATCCCAAACATCTTGTTGTTGAGTCGACTCCAACTCACAGTGACTCTGTAGGACTTAATAGAACTGCCCCAAAGGGTTTCCAAGACTATAATCTTTACACAAGTCGACTGTCATATCTTTCTCCCATGGAATGACTAGGGGGTTGTGACTGCTGATTTTTTGGTTATTGGCCAAGTGTTTTAACCATGACACCACCCGTGCTTATTGTTGTTGTTGCTCAGTGTTGTTGAGTCAGTTTTGACTCATAGCAACCCTGTATAGGGTTTCCTAGGAGTGACTGGTGGATTTGAATCGCCAACCTTGCAGTGCTTTTCTACAATGCCACACCAGGACAGCACCAAGGCTTACCACATATTTATCTGTCTATCTCACTGGACTGTGAGACTAGCCATAGGCCTGCATGACACTCGAGACATAAAAAGCTGTAAATACCTACATTTTGGATGAATAAATGGGCCTCTCGCTCTGCCATTAGCTTTGTACACTAAGTCTTTGACATAGGTTACAGTAAGTATTTTGAAGTTGTTGTAAAGTGTCATTGAATTGGTTCCAACTCATAGTGAGCTGTTATAGGGTTTCCAAGGCTGTAAATCTTTGCAAGAACAAAAACCCTTGTCTTTCTTCCTTGGAGCAGGTGGTGGGCTCAAACTGCTAGCCTTGTGATTCACAATCCAGTGCTTATCTTACAGAGCCATCACGTTTCTATACTTTGAGTAAGGCATGAGAAAGTGCATAACACAGTGCACAGTGTATCTTTTTGATTACCACTTATGTTAGTTTCCAATGTCTGCCATAATGGAGGACTCCAAAGGAGGTGACTCTGAGATTGGTTGTCTTGGAGTTCTGTAGCTCTTCCTAGCTTCTGGTGGTTCTTGGAAATTCTATAAATGCATTACTCCAATATCTGCCTCTGCCTTCACATAACTATCTTCCCCTTCACATATGCCTCTTCTACTTTTATGAAGACATCATTCAATAAGGATTACGACCCAGCTTATTCCAGTATGACCTTACATTAATTTAAAAAGTAACATCATTAAATACCACATTTTCAGTCAAGTTCATGTTTGTAGGTACCATGGGTCAAGAGCTCAATATATCTTTTTGGAAGACAACTTCAGCCCATAACAGCACTACTTCTCTGCAAGGCAGTGGTGCAATGAGCAGAGTGGTGGATCGTTGGTGAGAAGGCTTAACTGTAGCATCCTCTCTGCATCTCATCTCTTAGCTCTTTTGAACAAGGCACTTAACCTCTAACTCCAAATTGTCATGAGGCTTAAATGAGATAGTAGACATAGTATGGAATCTAAGATATGGAAAGGACATCAAGATACTTTCCAGCTTACTATGGCAGGTGCTGTAACTCAGCAAGTTAATGGCAGAATTGAAAACAGGGCACATGTCTTTAGGAGTAAAGTCCAGCTTGGCATTTTAATCCTATTGGTTAAAGGAATCTAAAGTTCAATGACATAATGGAGAGAGAATAAGTGCAGTAAAGGAATAACATTTTTGATGTATGGTTCCGTGTTTGCACGGTGTTTAATTCTCCCATTCTTGTAGAATCTGTGGAGAAGCTGTGAGGGAAGCTGCCCCTCAGCTCACCCATCATGCACAGGTTTCTGCCTTACTCACCAAGTAAATCCTGGTAAAAGCTGTAGCCTGGTTACAATTCTGCTCGGCAACTAACCTCTGGGCATCTGTTTTCAAGGCTGTGTCAATTACATTTTTCCGAGGCTAAGCAGATTAGTTTTGTATCCCTAGGGTTGAACTCTGCCTTATAGCATGTTAAGGCTTTGGCATAAGTAACCCCATGCTAAAATTAAAAAGTTGAATGAAATTTAAATAATATTTACATTAAATATACACACTCTGCCTTGAGTAACCAAAAGTCCCTGCATTAGTCTGGAAAATTACCAATCAAATCTATGGGCCAAGTGGCTTGGATCTTGGGATGGGGCAGGGGGGCACCATTGTTAGCTGGGTAACTTGAAAGGCAAGAGAATTTGTGTTCAGAACTTTACATAGACAATGTATTGTGCATACATAAGTATTTAAGATATGTCATATGGCACAGTATAAGGCAACAAGTATGTAATTTATTGTATAGTTTATAATGTAATTGGATGTTAGATAATATTCAATATATATACACACTCAAAGAGCACAGCCTTAGGTATGGATTATACCTCAATGTCAAGAAAACAAAATTCCTCACCACTGGACCAATAAACAACATTCTTATCAATGGAGAAAAGATTGAAGTTGTCAAGGACTTCATTCTTCTTGGATCAACTATCAACACTCATGGAAGCAGCAGTCAAGAAATCAAATGACGTATTGCATTGGGCAAATCTGCTGCACAGGAACTTTTTAAAGTGTTGAAGAGCAAAGACGTCTTCTAGTTTTTCTTTGTCCAATTTTATATTCTTGTTCTATATAGCTATTTGCTTCTTGTTGTTGTTAAGTGCTGTCGAGTCAATTTTGACCCATAGCGACCCTATATAGGGTTTCCAAGGAGTGACTGGTGATATCTCTGAAAATATTGCACATTGAAGTTCTCTTACTCCTACATAGTCTTTATTTCTTCCAAGTTATGTTAATTTTCTTTGTTTTATTTATTGTTATCTATTGCTTTTGTGTTAGAGACTTCCCTCTGGCATGCCTGGTGATCTTGGTAGTCTGTTTATATATGAGCTGAAAATGCCAACTAGCTACTAGGTAGGCTATTGGTGGTGGGGTTTACTATGATGACTATTAGCTTACCTGATGTTCCCTCCCATTTACAGTGTAATACTTCTAAATGGCCCCAGTGTCCCCTCCAATCTTCTACCACAGTGGGAGAGAGGGACTAACCCAGCTGCACTGTGTGGGAGCCAGAATTTGGGGCTCTAATGGCTTCCTAAATAGACTGTCAGCTCTACCTTTACACCCACTTCCATACTGACACCCATATCTGACCCTTTGGGGAGTTTGTCAATGTACTACAATTACTTCTCAGTTTTTCCCACTCATTTCCCACACATTCTCAGGTCTGCTGAGAGAGTTATCCCTCTTGATTCAACTGTTTTCCAGCCTCCAAAATTTAACTGTTATTGTGTCTTATATTCTCTTTGTCTTTATCGGTAAAACCTGTTTAAGTGACTCCCTTTCGATCACTTCAGTGGGCTTTCAGGAGGAAGTGAAAGTAAGTGCACATGGCCAACTCCTCATCTTTACCTAACAGTGATCTGTAATGATTGATGAAAATGTACTGAAGTCTTGGTATAGTTGAAATATGAGTGCTTCTAAAAGTTTGTGGACAAATTTCATTAACTTTAAGTTACATTTGACTATGAATTTTTTGAAGTCTCTTCACGCACCTTGAAGAAGAAATTCTCTAACTGCTGCATTTAAGGATCACCACCGGCAGTCACTGTTATTGTTGTTAAGTGCTGTCAAGTTGGCTCAGACTCATAGCGATCCTTTCAAAGGTTTCCAAGGAGTGTCTGGTGAGTTTGAACCACTAACCATGTGCTTCAAACTGACCTTTCGGTCCAGTACATTATCCTGAATTTAATCCTACAGGAATATCCAGAAATCTAAACTCCATGGAGACAATTTCCCTTCTCTGGTTCAAAACCCATTTCTTTCCCTGCCCCAGGATGATCAACAGCGGAAGTATTGATTATCTTTAGGGGAAATTCCTCTGGTAGCGTAGTGGTTATGCATTGGGCTGCTAATTTCATAGTTAACAGTTTGAAACTACCAGCTATTCCGTGGGAGAAAGACGAGGCTTTCTGCTCCTGTAAAGATTTACAGCCTCGGAAACCCTATGCAGGGTCACTATGAGTCGGAACTGGCTCCATGGCACAGAACAACAACAACTATAGGGTGTTCTCTTGTAAGGCAAGTTTTGAATTGAACACCTGTGTTCTCCTAGGTCTGACTTTAAATCTCTGATCTTGGGTCATTCACTTAACCACTTTGAGCTTCTTTCTCCCACCATAAAAATATGAAGTCGTTTCTTTCTAGCTTTAACACTGTTGCTGTTGTTAAGTGCTAAGGAGTTGGATCCAACTCATAGAGAACCTGTAGAGGGTTTCTGAGGAGTGACTGGTGAGTTTGAACCACTGACCTTGTGGTTCAAATTGACCTTGTGGTCCAGTGCTTATCCTACAGCACCACACAGGGACTCCTATAATTTCAAAAGTCCTTGACTCTACCAACTACGTTTAAACACCCTAGAGTTATTCTAGGATAGGTTTGGTCTACTCTGGACCTTGTGTGAGGTTGGCTCCCATGCTTTCTGGATGTTAAGAACAGAGTACTAACCAGTTGTGTGAAGATCCAGCAACAGGGATTCTGTATTAGCATTCAACTCTCTTTCAATTCAATGTCAAAGACCAAGACAAAGAAAGCTTGGCACAGATTCTAAGTGAACTCTGCATTCCCACAGTCTGTGAAGAACTATCAGATAAATGCCTAAGAAAGAGAATATCTAGGAGATGTCTCAGTCAACACCATGCTGTAGAGAGGGCCTACTGCTTTTTTTTCTACAAGTATGTGACTGCCTAGAGGTTTGCCAGCTGACATCCAAGGCATCATGTGTAGTGATTGTGCCAACTCTGAAATGCCATGCCCTGTAGCCTTTGGAAAACAGAACCACATGGAAATTTCAACCACCAGTTGTGACTCTAGAAACTAAAAAGGAGGCCTAGCTTCTGCCTAGGCCTGGGTAATGCTAATGCAGTCCTGTCCCTTGAGAGAGCTGTGTTTTCTGAAGTCATAACCCTGAGGGGTGAGGTGGGTGGACAGTACTGGCACTGAGCTTCTGATCAGATTCTAGCATGACTCATTAGATTTTCTCAGCAAAAATTCTCTTGTGTCTAGAGGGATTTAATTTTTTCCTAATCTCTGTACCATCTACTATGTTTTATGTGAAGTCAAGGAATCCTAGTGTGTTGCTGTAGGATAAGCACTACACTGAAAGGTCGACAGTTCAAACTATACGGGGTCGTTATGAGTCACAACCGACTTGATGACACTTAACAATGGCAAATGTGATGTCAATAAGGAGCCCTGATGACACCGTAGGCTAAAGCACTGGACTGTTAACCACAAGGTCAGCAGTTCAAACCCACCAGTCCCTCTGTGAGAGGAAAAGGAGGCTTTCTGCTTCAGTAAAGATTTATAGCCTGGAAACCCCATACAGGAGTCTCTGGGAGCTGGAATTGACTCACTGGCAGTGGGTTTGATTTGGTTTGGTTATGTGAGGTCAACAAACACCTTCAGGTTTTTTTTGGTTCTGTCACACCCCTCATTTTTGTGCAAAATTTCAAATACCCAGAAAATTCAAATAATCAGACTTATCTGCAGCTCCCTTTAATGATAGTTGATATTAATTATAATAAATCAAAGGCACTATGAGTTCTTGAAGTGCTTTGTGAATTATTGAAGAATTAGAAAAACAAAAAACACATGCTGACCCATTTTTGTGTTAAAATTATGGTGCTATTGGTGCATTCATTTATAGTGTATTGAATGAAAACCTACTATGGGCAAAGCATTTGGTAGCACTAGGGGACTGGCAAATATGTATCTGTTATACAGAACATATTCAAGGTAACTATGATTAAGTGTTGTTGTTGTTGTTAAGTGTCAAGTCAGATCCTATTCATAGCAACACTGTATAGGGTTTCTGAAGGGCAGTTAGTGAGTTTGAACCACTGACCTTGGGATTCAAGCAGTTCTTATGATCAAGCTTGCTTATTTTACAGCACCACACCAGGATGACTAGGTAAGATTAATGGTAGCCATTACTCAAAAAAAGCAGAGATTAATAATATGGGATTTCAGAAGAAATCAAAACCAAACTTAACTTATTGTGTCAATCCCAACTCATGATGACCACATGTGTTTTCGAGTAGAACTACTCCAGAGAGCATTCTGGGCTGTAATCATTGAGAGAAGCAGATCACCATGGCCTTTCTTCTATGGTGCCACTGAATGAATTTTAACCACCAACCTAAGTTAGTAGTCAAATACAAACCATTTGCGCCAACAGGGAATGTACAGATGGGGAAGATGTCAGTAAAAACTAGAGGTGGAGAGAATAATAGATTGAGGAAAACTTTGTGATGAGGAGGATAATGACTTCAGTCTTTAAGGATGGGGAGCATTTGAATATGTAGAAATGGGATAGCAGGGCAAGTTATAAGAAGGGAATGAAAGCATAGAGAAAATTCAGTATACTTGTGGAAATGAATGTGAAAGACTTAAAAATAATGGAGCAGAATGAAAAACAGCTATGTTGGGACCAATCACGAAGCACCTGAACAACAGCTTCATCCCATCGGTTATGGGAGTTACTGACGTTTTGAGTTAGGAAAAGACAATTTACTCTTCAAGAAGATGAATCTGAAGAGAGACTGGAAGATAGTGAAAGGGCAAAAGGTACTGACCATCATCCAGAGATGTCTTTTCATTTTTTGAAAATCAAATTGCATGTCAATACTCAATCAGAATACTGAAATTTAAAAACCCCTATGTGGCGTTGTAGGTTAATGCGCCAGACTCCAAAGCTGTTTGAACTGCAATGTTGGCAGTTCAAGCTCACCAGCCGCTCCTCGGAAACCCCATACAGGGTCATGTGGGTCAGAACCGACTTGACAGCACTTAACAACAACAACAACATCTTAACAACAACATCTCCAGCCAGCTACTCTAGATAAAGGTGAATTGTTATAACTGGTGAAGTGTGAGGTGGTGAAAGGTTACATGTCCTTTAGTTAGCTTGAGACATGATTTTAAGAATCACAATGAATTATGCTTCAAGTTATAAAAACCTTCACCTTTCACATGCTGATCACTTTAAACAATTATTTGGTCACCAACGATGAGAAGATGACATTTCTCTAAGCAGGAGAGACTTAAAATGCTAAGTAAGGTAGATGAACTCAAGAATGAGCCCTGGGACAATTACAGTTCAGAGATGTGTTTAGCTATTGTTGCTGTCATCAAGAATGGCATCAAACACGGCAAAAAGAGATGAAGAATTTCACTCCAACCATCACCAATTTAAGTCTTGGGTTTCTCTACCAGGCCCATGTGCTGAAAGAGTTTTGAGGAATGGAAAACGTTTTCAATAAATGTAACACATGACTATATAAAGATGCCATAGCAAACCATTGTTGTTATTTAAAATGGTTTAGTACTTTATATTTATTGTAATATTTTGATTAGCCCTTCTAGTAATTACTTTTTTTTTTTTTGTGTGTGCATTCCCCATCCCATTTCTCCTCTGCTCAGCATGCTGCTATGTGCGCCTGAACAATTTTCAAGTTAGGCCCTGAGGTGCCAATTCCCTTCTCTTAGTAGATTCCCCAACTAACTAGTTTATCTCCTACTCTCTCATTACTTTCTCCCTTAATGATGATAGGTAGTAACATTCTCCAAAGACTATCTCACCAACATTTATAATTCTTCCAAATTAGAAGAGAAGGCATCTCTCCAGATCATAAAGAATACATTTATTTTAAGGTACAGTGCAGGCAACACACAGAAATTAAAATTTGTGTAATGAGAGCCTTAGTAGTTTGCAGAAATTCTGACTTGTGCAGGCGGCTTCAGCTACACACTAATGACAGCTCGTGTCTTTCTAGCTCAGTGTGCCATTCCAAAATTTTCATAATCTGGCCCTTAGGTATTAGGTTACACAACAACAATTTTGGGAATTCAGAACCAGAGAAAACTCAAGAGACACATTTTGTCTCTGGCCGTGAGTTTCTGTATCTTTCTCTTGGTCTCTGCCTTGAAATTATTTTCCCTTTGTGTATTTTCTCTTCTTTTGGGCTCCTCCCTTTATTTTATTATTTTAATCTCTGCATCCCCTTTACTCTTCTAATACCTTTAAGTTTTCATGGGTGTTTTTCTGTCTTCTATGATTGGTAGCTTTGATCTCAGTGATTCTGGGGAGTTACCCACATTGCCAGTTTATTGGTTAGAAACCACCATCGTGCTGAGGAAGAAAGGCTTTCTGATCTAACCCTATGGTGTTGATCTAATACACAGTGTTGCCCTGAATCTGCATCCAGGGCATGGCAATGGATTTGCTTGTTGGTTTGTCTTTAGTCTGGATACACTCTTTAAAACAAACAAACAATAGTTACTGTGATCACTTCTGACTCAGCCCAAGTGTTTCAGACTAGAATTGCAGTCTACAGGATTTTCAATGTCTTGGCTCTGACTTTTCTTCTGAGGTGTCTCTAGGTATTTTTAAGCCACCATCCTTTTGATTTAGTAGCCAAGTGCTTAACCATTTGCACAACAAAGGGCCTTTGATGGATTCACTGTGGACACTATTAAATATTTCCCCAAGCACAGATAGTTAGCATTTGCATTCTAATAGAGCAATGCAGAGACTAATCTCACAGTGTGGAAAGGAAAGTTGACCATCAGTAAATACCAATGACCTGCCATATGCGGGGTGGGCCCTTTACATCTGTGAGTACAGTCTTTTTTCTAATAAACTCGGTGAGACAAGTATGATGGTCTTGTGACAGAAAAGGAAAACAAACCATGTCCTGAAAGACTAAGTGACTTGCTTAGTTAGTCACAGAATTAAAACAGAACTTACCTCTCTTATCATGTGATCTTTCCTACTTTGAGCCCATCTGTTTGTAAGTAGGGGTTTGTAAGCCTTCTGTATCTTACAAGGGTACTGTTGTTGTTCTTAGTGTTGTCGAGTCTGTTCTAACTAATAGCGACATGTTTAGGGTTTCTGAAGAGCAGCTGGTGGATTTGAACTGCTGACTTTAGTGGTTCACAGTCCAGTGCTGATCCTATAGAACCACACCAGGGTTGGTTCATTGGTTGGTTCTGTGCCATGGTATTGGTTCTGACTCATTTGCAACCCTGTATAGGGTTTCCAAGGCTGTAAATCTTTATGGGAGCAGAAAGTCTCATCTTTCTCCCACGGAACACCTGGTAGATTCTAACTGCTGACTTTGAGGCCAGCAGCCAGACTTGTAACCACTAAGCTACCAAAGCTCCTTCCACACAAGAGTAGGATAGCTCATTTAAAGGCTAAAAAGAGGTCATGACTTTTTGGGTTTACCTTTAGATTGAGGTAACGTTAGGTATGTTTCAGGGTGAGAGAGTGTTTATTTTTGAAAAGCTAGGTACTCCAAAGATCTGATGAGGGAAGTCAATGGTTTGGTTTTTCTTGCTTTTAGATACCATTCAGTCAGTTCCAACTCATAGCAACCCTATGTACAAAACAGAATGAAACACTTCTACCATCCTTATAATTTTTGCCCATTATTGTTGCCAGTGTGTCAAGCCATCTCACTGGGGGTCTTCCTTGTTTTCATTTGTTGTTGTTAGATGCCATCAAGTCAGTATTGACTACTAGCCACCCTATGCACAACAGAATGAAACACTGCCTGATCCTGAATCAACCTCACAATTGTTGCCACACTTGAGCCCATTGATGCTGCCACTTGGCCAATCCATCTCGTTGGGGGTCTTCCTCTTTTTCTCTGACCCTCCACCTTACCGGAGCACTCTGGCTGCACTTCTTCCAACACAGATCTGTTTGTTTTTTTGGCAGCCTGTGGCATTTTCAATATTCTTCTCCAACACCCTAACTCAAAAGCATTAATTCTTCTACGGTCTTCCTTATTCACTGTTTAGCTTTTGCATGTATATGAGGTTATTGAAAATACCATGGCTTGGGTCAGGTGCACCTTAGTCCTCAAGCTGACATCTTTGCTCTTCAACACTTTTAAAAGGTCTTGTGCAGCAGATTTGCCTAATGCAATATGTTGTTTGATTTCTTGACTGCTGCTTCCATGAGTGTTGATAGTTGATTCAAGAAGAATGATGTCCTTGACAACTTCAATCTTTTCTCCATTGATAAGAATGTTGTTTATTGATCCAATGGTGAGGATTTTTGTTTTCTTTACATTGAGATGCAATCCATACTGAAGGCTGTGCTATTTGGTCTTCATCCATAAGTATTTTAAGTCCTTTTCAACTTCCAGCAAGCAAAGTTGTATCACCTGCATATCGCAGGTTGTTAATGAGTCTTCCTCCAATCCTGATCCCATGTTCTTCTTCATATAATCCAAGCTTCTTGGATTATTTGGTCTGCATACAGATTGAATAAGTATGGTGAAAGGATATAACACTGGTGCACACTTTTCCTGATTTAAAACCCCTTGTTCTGTTAGAACAACTGCCTCTTGGTCTATGTACAGGTAGCAAAAGAGACTATCTCTTTGGTTGTGGTAGGATCCTATGACTGCAAGCAACAGAAACAGAGTCTGGAAAACTGAAGTAAAAAAAAAGACAGAGAGAAAGAATTGGAAGATTGGGCAGTGGCTTCCAAAATTGAAAAACTAAATGACGTGCCAAACAGATTTAAGAAGTAGAGGAGCTAGGGAAGCTCTGAGAACCCAGGTAGTGGGTCCAATTGATGGCCTACTCAAAGGTGTAGCCATAGGACAAATTAGCTATAACTGCTTTTGCCATCTGTTGATTAAATCCAGTTGGAGCATCATGACACTTAGCCCCAACAAACATAACTGTGAAGTACTTTGAGAATATGAAATCAATTATCCTTTTTTCCATACTGTATGCTTATTGGAGTCCTCGTGTGGTGAGGTGGGCTAATGCACTGAATTTCAAGGTTGGAGGTTCAAGCTCACCAACTGCTCCTTAGAAACCCTATACAGGGTCTCTATGGGTCAGAACCAACTCAACAGCACTTAACAACAGAAACAACATATGCTGATTATCACCACTCATCTGTCAATTTGTCATACTGTTGTGGCTTTCAAGTTGCTGTGATGTTGGAAGTTATGGTACTCACATTTGATATACCAAAAGAGTATACCCACGGTGAACATGTTTCAGCTGAGCTTCCAGACTAAGACAGACTAAGAAGAAGGAGAGGTGGAATACTTCTGAATAGTTATTCACTGAAAATATTATAGCAGCAGAACACTGTCAGCAACAAAAAACTGAAGCGTGATGAAAAGCACCAGAGTATTGTCAGAAACCCTATGGTGCCATTTTATTCTGTCCTATAAGGTCACTATGAGTCCAAATCCACTCGATGGTAATGGGGTATTGAGATAAAAAGGAGTTTATGAGTGACACAAATAGTTTATGCTGGACTAGCTAAAAGGTTGGTGGTTTGAACCCACTCAGAGGCTCCACAGAAGGCAGACAGGCTTAGTGATCTAGAAAGCCACAGCCTTAAAACCCTATGGAACAGTTCCCCCTCTAACTCAGGGGATCACCAGGAGTGAGAACTGACTTGGCAACTAACCTTAACAACAACATTAAGATAAAAACTAAACCCTTGAGAGCAACTTCCCAGAGCTGGTGACAGGTATTCAGGGCTCAGCCCTCCCATAAGTAGCAGATTTCCTCCTTGCCTCACCTCGCTTCACACTCGCTTTGGTATTTTGGTGGACATGAAGTCCACAGATTGCCAAGTTTATACTGGCTTCTTCCCTGAACCAATTTCTTCACATATCACCAGGGAAATAAAGACTACAGTGAAAATGATAGTATTGGTTTTCCATTTTACTTTACTGGTAATAAAAGTGCAGAATCTTCTTCTCATAGAAAGAGTCCTAGCATGTGTAATAATGCAAATCACAAAATATCTCAAATCTGAGCTCATTTCATATATCCCTAAATTTAGAATTTAGTGGTGCCTTGGTGGCACACTGGTTAAGCCCTTGGCTGCTAACTGAAAGATTGACAGTTCAAACTAAGCAGCCACTCTGCGAAAGGAAGCCTAGCCAGTGTGCTCCCATAAAGTTTTACATCCTTGAAAATTTTATGAAGTAACTGAGACAGTTCTACTCAGTCTGTAGGGTTGCTATGAGTCGGAACCAACTCAACAACAAAGGCGAAGGTTAGGATAATTTGCATTGGATAAAATGGAGGCAGCAGGGAAGAATAAAAATCTACTGAAAGTGATCTGTAAAAGAAACTCAGGAGGCAATTTAAACTGATCTTTGACAGAGAAATTCTAAAGTAGTAGGAGGGGAATTATTTAAACGTTTTTGGAAGAAAGTATTGAGATGGTGAATCAATATGGAACTTAACTGAAATTGACTCAGGCAGATGGCAAAAAGGATGTTTTAAAATCAGCTCACACCACTAGCTTGTTATGTGATCTTGATCATGTCACTTAACCTCTCTGAGCCTCATTATCAGTGTTTATAAAATGAAGGAGAAGAAACTGTTCTATAATTCTTTAATCTTAATCAAGACCAGATCATTGTGGTTAAGGTAAAACTATTTAAAAAGCTTTTCCTTGTAACCTGCTTGGGGAGAGATAGGTATGCTGGTGCTGGTCAAGTGATGCCTCAGAAATCATCTGAGCCCTTCTCAGAACTCCCTGGCTTCTCATTTTCAAAGAGAGCTAATGTACTTTGTCATTTATCCTTTCCTACCTCTGCACTCAACCAAGTCACTGAGGCAAAGGCTGGCTAGACAACTGTAGATATCACAGAAAAGAGTAAGATAATATGTATTGAATTCTCCAAGTGAAGATTGCCAGAAGCACTATTTGCAATAGGCCTGCTGAAAAAAGTAACAACAAATTTAAAAACCAATATTCAAGTCTCAAGACATTTGAATTTGGCTTCAAGGAAAGGAAAGATAGGAGGTCCCCTCTGAGATAAGAGTAAGTTGTGATTTTTGAATGGTCATTTGCTTATTTGCTCTTAGATTCAGTCTCTGACTTTCCCTGGGAAACTATATTTCCTAAACTCCCTCACTGTTCATTTTGGTATCCCAAGAAGATAAGCTAAAGTTTTAATCCTTGGTATCTGTGAATGTGGTCTTGTTTGGAAACAGGATCTTTGAAGATGTTATCAGTTAACATGAGATCATACTGGAGTAGGAGGTGGTGGTTACATGCCATGGATTCGGTTCTGACTCATAGTGACCCTGTATAGGGTTTCCAATGGCTGGAGCAGAAAGCCTCATATTTCTCCTGTGGAACTTCTGGCAGTTTCAAACTGCTGACCTTGACATTAGCAGCCTGACTCGTAACCACTACGCTATACTGGAGCTCCTATACTGGAGTACAGTGAGTCTAAGTGTTGTGTTTAGAAAAGAGAAGAGACACAGAGATAAAAGAAGGATAGCCACGTAAAGATGCATCTACAAGTTGAAGAGCACCTTGGGTACCAGAAGCTAGAAGAAACAACAAGAGATCGTCCCCTTGGAGATTCTGGAGAGATCCTGACATCGTCAACATACTAATTTAGACTTCTAGCTTTCATGGCTGTATTTCTGTTATAAGACTATTTCTGTTCTTATAAGCCACCAAGTTGGTTATTCTTTGTTAAAGAAGCCCTAGTAAACTAGTGCACTTGTCAACTGGCTTCTCACTTGTTGTTGTTATTGTTGTTAGGTGCCATCAAGTCGGTACCAATTAATTCATAGCGACCCTATGTACAACAGAATGAAACACTGCCTAGTCCTGGA
>NW_006408604.1:10818789-10819859 GCF_000296735.1 Chrysochloris asiatica
GCCAGATAGTTGTCTTCCAAATTTCTTGGAAGAGATGAGTGAATGCTTCCAGTGCTGCCTCACTTTCTTGAAAGATTTCAATCTTTATTCCATCAATTCCTGGTGCCTTGTTCTCTGCCAATTCCTTCAATGCACCTTGGACTTCTTCCTTCAGTATCATTGTCTCTTGATCATATGCTACCTCTTGAAATGGTTGAACATCAACCATTTCCTTTTGGTATAGTGACTCCATGTATTCCTTCCATCTTCTTTTGATGCTTTCTGCATCATTCAATAATTTGCCCAGAGAATCCTTCAATAACCAAAGTCAAGACTTGATTTTTTTCTTCAGTTCTCCCAGCTTGAGAAATGCTGAGCGTGTTCTTCCTTTTTGGATTTCTGACTCCAGGTCTTTACATATTTTGTTGTAATATTTGACTTTGTCTTCTCGATTTGACCTTTGAAATTTTCTGTTCAGCTCTTGTACCTCCTCATTTCTTCCAGTTGCTTTAGCATCTCTACACTGGAGAGCAAGTTTCAGTGTCTCCTCTGACATTCATTTTGATCTTTTCCTTCTTTATTGTCTTCTCAATGACTTTTTGCTTTCTTCGTGTATGATATTCTTGATGTCATCCCACAACTCTTCTGGTCTTTGATCTTTCGTGTTTAATGTATCAATTCTGTTCTTCAGATGATCTCTAAATTCAGGTAGGATATATTCAAAGTCATAGTTTGGCTCTGATGGACTTGTTTTAATTTACTTCCGCTTCAGTTTGAATTTGCATATGAGCAATTGATAATCTGTTCCACAACCTATCCCTGGCCTTGTTTTCCCTGATGACATGGAGCTTTTCCATCATCTCTTTCTGTAGATGTAGTCAATTTGATTTCTGTGTATTCCATCTGGTAAAGTCTATGTGTCTCTTATGCTGTCTAAAGAAGGTATTTGAAATGAACAAATCATTGGTTTTGCAGAATTCTATCATGCATTCTCCAGCATCATTTCTATCACCAAGGCCATATTTTCCAACTACGGATCCTCCTTCTTTGTTCCCAACCTTTGCATTTCAATCACCACTAATGATCAATAC
>NW_006408604.1:10820269-10833714 GCF_000296735.1 Chrysochloris asiatica
ATGTTCTGATTATTAATGGATGTTTACAGCAGTTTCTCTTCATTTTGTGTTGTGCCCCATCAGCAAATGAAGGTTCCGTGGGCTTTTCTCCCACAGGCTTTACTCCATTCGCGTCATCACGGTCAACTGTACTTTGAGGAGGCAGCTCTTCCCCAGTCGCATTTTGAGTGCCTTCCAACCTGAGGGGCTCATTTTCTGGCATTATATCTGACAGTGTGTTTCTCTGCTATTCAAAACGGTTTTCAGTGTCTAAATATTCAGAAGTAGTTTGTCATTCCTTCTTCCTAGTCTGTCTTCATCCAGAAGCTCATCTGAAATCTGTCCACCGTGGATAGCCCTGCTGGTACTAAAATACCCATGGCATAGCTTCCAGAATCACAACAACTCACAAGCCACTATAGAACAACAGACTGACTGACAAGTGGTGGGCTTCTCACTAGATTCAGCTAATAGGAAACATCAGTGGGAGACTGGAGGACAAAAGGAAGGAAAAAGGCAGGAATTTCTCCATCCTTTCAGTCTCTTGGGTGCAGACACATCTTCGCTAGGAATGAGTCTCCTCTATTATCCAAGCTCCCAACAACCATATATCTCTTGGTGTCTAGTAATACCACTTCCTCCCCCTTTTCTTCTTGCCTTAGGGGTTGTAGCAGGTTGTTGATGTTGCTAATCTCTCATTACACCAATTTGACTCTTTAGCTTTTCCAGAACCTTTGAAATAAATGTTCCATATTAAATTTCTTCTGTTGGACCACCTGGTAGGGTCCTTCTTCTCCTGACCACATCTTGGTTGATATTGACGCCTGATCCTGACTATATGCTCACACTGACATACTGACTGTATGGAAGAATACTTCGGGTATAATTCTGATACCTTTTGGTGCTGCTTTTAGGGATCTTGTCTCAAAAAGTCCCTCCCAACCTTGGTGACGTAAGTTGAGTTATGGTGTTAGAGTAGAATATTAATAGTACCATGGGTCATCAGAAGAACAGACAAATCTGTGTTGGAAGAAGTACAGCTAGAATGCTGCTTGGAAGCCAAGATGGCCATACTTCGTCTCTCATATTTCAGACATACTATCAGGAGGGCACATTTCCTGAAGAAAGGCATAATGCTTAATAAAGTGGAGGGTCGGCGAAAGAGCGGAAGACACCCAACATGATGGCTTGGCACAGTGGCAGCAGCAACAGGCTCAAGCATGGAAACAATTGTGAGGTTGGCACAGAACCAGCCAATGTTTTGTTCTGTTGTGCATAAGGTCACTGTGAGCCGGAGCCTACTTGCTGGCACCTAAGAACAACAACCTTGGTGAGAGCAAGATCATCAGCTCAGGGCTTGACGATGATAAAGTCAACACTGACAGCAACAAGGACAGGTTAACAAATGTTAATGGGTCTCTGTAAGTGGCACTTCAAGCCCACCAGCTGGTGAATCAGAGACACTGCATTGACAGATGTTGTGCAAAAACTTTAACAGCTGCCTTTGACTGCATGTGACCCTGACAAATCTACCTGGAAAAGGAAAGGACTTGGAAGGCCAGGGAAGACAATTACTGTAATCACTGTCAAGATTATGCCCACAAAATTTGATTGTTCTCACAGTGCTGTTTCTTAGCAAGGAACAGATGTAAAACAATAATTTATAAAGCACTTTCACACTGTCATATCATTTGATTCTTACATACATTTCAGATAAGATTTTGATATTCAGAAAAGCTACAAGTTGACAACCAATATAAATTAAACCAAAATTTAAGTTTTCGAGCATCAATTTCTGTGCTATATAAAGAACATATGGCAAGTGGCAATGAAAGATCCCAATAGGTTGCCAAAACAAAAAAGACAAGGTAGGGGTTTCAACCTATGTGCGTGCTTAGTGCAATATCTGCCATAGTAAGTATGTACTTAACTATTTATAGTTTGTAGATTCTGAGCTCTAGAGGTGAGATCAAGTATCAGTTATCTCTAGTGCCAGACTCTATCAGAGCTTGAAGTCTAATAAGTGCTCTATAAATATTTGTTGGCTCTGTACTATAAGTACCAGACTTTGAATCCCAAGGTCGACAGTTTGAGCCCACAAGCACTCCCCAGGAGAAAGAGAAGTCTTTCTCCTCAGAAACCCTATACAGGGTCACTATGAGTCAGAACTAACTCCATAGCACTTAACAGCACTGTAGGATCAACACTGGAGTGCAGACCACAAGGTCGGCAGTTCAAACCCACTAGCTGCTCCTTGCAAACCCTATGTAGGGTCGCTATGAGTCAGAACCTACTCGAGAGCACTTAATAACAACATGAATCAGAACTGACTCCACAGCACTTAACAGCAACAGCAATAAACATATAAACAAGGGCTGAGCAAGCCACTTGTTGTTGTTGTCAAGTGCCGTTGAGTCAGTTCCGACCCATAGTAACCCAGTATACGGTTTCTGAGGAGCATCTGGTGAGCTTGAACTGCTGACCTTGCAGTTCAAATGGCCTTGCAGTCTGGTGCATTAACCCACAGCACCACATCAGGACACTGAGCACGTCACTTAGGGGGCCGTTAATAATAATCACTCCTTTAAGTAGGTGAGGAAGGAGCAAGTGGTTTCCTACAAATCTTAAGATTGGGGAAGTGCCTTAATATTCCACACATTATCTCATAACTGGATGGGAATTTGACCATAAGAGATTCATTCCTTTGGCCTTTGAGAGTCTCTGTGAAAGAATAAATATCACTGAGACTGGGAATAGTTATGATTTAAAAAGAAAAAGAGGAGAGAGCAGATATCTCAGAAGTCTCACTTCTGGGTATTTGTCCTACAGATACACCTGAACACATACGACATGATGTATGTATATTGTGCAACAGTGTTTTTTAATAGCAAACAGGTAGAGGTACCCCAAATGCCAATCTATAGGGGATTAATTAAATAGACTATTGCAAGGCTTTCTATGCAGTTGTGGAAAAAAAAGAATGAAGAAGCTCTGCTTATTGATACAGAATCATCTCTGGATACATTGTGAATTAAAAAAAAAAAAAAAGAGCAAGACAAAGAACTCTTGTCTATAGATTGGTAACTGCTGTATAAGCAATGGGACAGAATAAAATGTGTATTCTCATATGCTTGTTTACATAAAGTAACCTTGGTAGAACATGCAAGAAATCACTACCTTACAAATGGGGGTGTGGTTTGGGCAGGGGTGCGGAGATAGGATGAGAGCAACACTTCTTAATTGTATCTACAGAAATCATTTTGGTTTTTGAGCAATGGGAATGCATACATTAATCAAAAATTAAATATAATTTAGTTTAAAAGAGAAAGACCATAAAGGAAATGAGAAGGCACTAAGACTTTTTCCTTCCTCCATCTCCCAGCAATAAACACTCACTACTGAGCCTCACAGGAGTCCTGGTCTATCTCTGTAGAAAACACTGGACTTCTAACCAAAAGGTTGGCTCTTCAAACCCACCAGCAGCTCCTTGTAAACCTTATATAAGATCATTATGAGTCGGAACTGACTCAATGACACTTAACAACAACTGAGCCCCACAAGGTCATGTTCTTGCCCTGCTACAACACTTGCCAAATCTGTCTGATGCTGAAATTTCTGCATCTACCTCAAGTATTACTGGGCCTACCTCAGTCCCCAGATTACGAATCCCTAAAGATCAGAGTCCATGACTAATTCCTCTTTTTCACCTCCATGGCCCCAGAATATAAAAGTACTTTAAAAATGAATAAATCTGTTAAGTGGAATTGAATTTTTCCTACTGCCACATCTAATTCTGCCTTCAAAATGCTGAGCATGAGCCAGAGATTTTTTCCTTCCTTTTCCTCAAAAAGCATTTTTAAAAAATCCATTTGGTAAAGGCACATTTGTCAGCTTCTAAACTGGCTCTCAAGGGCCCACAAACTGAAAGAGGGTAGGCTTTCTACTCACTAGAAACTCATAGTGGTAAGGGGCAGGAGCCACCAGATTGGATAGAGGAGTCAGTTAATTGGAAACATTGCAAGGCACATGCTTATCCATGAGTTTGGACGTGAGAATACAGAGTTAGCTAGAAATGGGCCTCATGAGTGTAGCTGAAAAGCCCAAGACTCATAGTCTAAAAGGATGACATAATTTAGTTGGAAAGAGATATCCTATGTAAATTAACTCTCTCCATTGAGAACACATAGGCATCCAGGGAGTGTGTTTCTTTGGTCAGTCATTTATCCATTGACTGTCTACTAGGTTCCAGGAGGTTTCAGTAGTGAACACAACAGGTCAGTTTTAAAGTTAGACAGGCAGTTGTAGAGGTTTTACCAATAATCGATTCATTTATACTCCCAACCGGTACCTATGCCTAGAGAAAGCTAAACCCAGCCACTCCCTCAGAGTATGAGTTAGTAAGGATTAGACAGGGTTTCCAGGACCCAGATAAATAGTCTGGTATTCAGGTCAGGACTCCAAACAGAAACCCAGTCATATGAACTGGGCTGACTACCTCAGTATGTAGAGAAGGCAAAGATTTGGTAGACATATGATTTCCCATAGCTCATATCAGATATCTGGTTCATGACAGCACATCACAGATTCTATCATCAGAAACAGCAGAGGTATCAGGATTGGCTGGAGTATTGAACAGTGCTAAGCCCTTGTGTGGGAGACCCTGAAAAAGACAGGATTGAGAAAGAAAACTCTAGAATATTAATACACATGTTTTCATACTTTGTCTAACATTGGGCAGAGCCCCTTGTTTTTATACACACTACCTTCATATTTAATTACACTATTTTGTACTTACCCTATTCCATTAAAAATTCTTTGGTTTTATTCTCGTTAAGTGTGGTGATGAGGAGGTGGAAAGAGCATATTATGTAGCTTACTCCAGCTTTACAGCTCCAAGGGTCAGTGATGGCTCACTGGTAGAATTCTTCTCTTCCATTTAGAAGACCTGGTTTTGATTCCCAGACAATGAGCCTAATGTAAAGCCAGCACCTTGTGACTAATCATTGTCTAGGAATCATTGTCAATGTAGTCTTGTGTGTTGCTATGATACTGACTTAGTTATCTAATGCTGCTATAATAGAACTACCACAGTCTTCAGCAAACATAAATTTATTCCCTCACAGTTTGGAAGGCTTGTTGTTAGGTACAATTAAGTCTGTCTGACTCACAGAACAAAACACGGTCCAGTCCAGAGTCATCTTCATAATTATTGTTATATTTGAGCCCATTTGTTAATGCCACTGTGTTGATCCATCATGTTGGGGTCTTCCTCTTTTCCAAGGACCCTTCACTTTACCAAGCATGGTGTTCCTGTCTTTGATCTTCATCAGTATTTTAAGCCCTCTTCACTTCTAGCAAGCAAGGTTGTGTCATCTGCAAAATGAGTCTTCCTCCAATCCTGATGCCATGTTCTTCATATAATCCAGCTTCTCAGATTATTTGCTCATCATACAGATTGACTACATATGGTGAACAGATGAACCCTGACACACACCATTCCTGATTTAAAACCACTCAATATTCCCTTGTTCTATTCAAACAATTTCCTCTGTTGGCACATATATTGGTTGTGGGGGGAAGCATAATTTAATCTATGACAGATGCTAAACAGGTGTCAGAAGAGTTTACAGACTAATACAGATTAGGAAGAAAGACCTAGCAATCTACTTCTAAAAATCAAATGAAAGCCCCATGAATCACAACAGTTCCATCTGTACCCCATCAACGACTAGGAAACATTTCATTTCCTTGTGCATGGGGTCTCCATGAGTCAGGAACCGACTGGACAGTTATTATAGTTGTTGCTAGGTGCCTTCGAGTCAGTGTCAACTTATGTTGTTATTGTTAGGTACCATCGAGTAAGTACCAGCTCATAGTGACCTTATGCACAGCAGAATGAAACACTGCCTAATCCTGGGCCAACCACAGTACTGTTGCCATGGTTGAGTCCATCGATGCTGCCTCTTGGACATCTTGCTGGGGGTCTCCAGTGACTGTTCCCTCCTGACAATATGTCTGAAGTATGAGAGATGAAATTTGGCCATCTTGGCCTCCAAGAATCACTCTGGCTGCACTCCTTCCAAAACGGATCTATTGGTTCTTTTGGCATCCCATGGCACTTTCAATATTCTCCTCCAACACCATAACTCAAAAGCATCAATTCTTCTGCGGTCTTCCTTATTCACTGTCCAGCTTTCACATGCATATGGGATTATTGAAAATACCATGGCTTGGATCAGGTGCACCTTAGTCCTCAAGCTGACGTCTTTGCTCTTCAACACTTTAAAAAAAGGTCTCGTGCAGCAGATTTGCCTAATGCAATACGTCAATTGATTTCTTGACTGCTGCTTCCGTGAGTGTTGATAGTTGATCCAAGAAGAATGAAGTCCTTGACAACTTCAATCTTTTCTCCATTGATAAGAATGTTGTTTATTGATCCAATGATGAAAATTTTTGTTTTCTTTACACTGAGATGCAATCCATACCAAAGGCTGTGCGCTTTGATTTTCATCAGTAAATGTTTTAAGTCCTCTTCACTTTCAGTAAGCAAACTGGTATCATCTGCATATCTCAGGTTGTTAATGAGTCTTCCTCCAATCCTGATGTCACGTTTTTCTTCATATAACCCAGCTTCTCAGATTATTTGCTCGGCATACAGGTTTAATAAGTATGGTGAAAGAATACAACCTTGCCGTACACCTTGTCAACTTATAGAGATCCTATAAAGGGTATCTGAGGAGTGGCTGGTGGATTTGAACTGCTAACCTTATGCTTAGCAGTCCAGTGCTTATCCAACAGTGCCACACTAGGACTCCAACATGACAGTAACTACCAACAACAACAAAACTCTGCCTAAGACATCTTTATTCCTTTATTAAATTTACCTTTTAACTTTATTGGTATGTCAACCTTATAAAAATAGGGAGTTTATAATAGGTATAAGAAGAGATTGCCTTAACTTTCAACTCTTTAAATCAATACAACACAGAAGCTACAGATTTTATATTGACTCAATCACTAGTTCATCTGACTCAGATCCAGCTATCCATTCATTTATTCATTCAACAAATTTTTATTCAATTGCTACTATGTTCCAGACATTGTTCTAGGCCAGGGATCAGCAAACTATTGAGTGTGGGCCAAATTGGGCTCACCACCTTTTTTTATATATAAAGTTTCATTAATTTGCATGTTGTCTGTAGGTGTTTGTACTACATAGAAGTTACGGATGACATGTAACTTCTCTGTGCCTAATTCTTTCTATGTCAAATGGGATGTGTTATTGTTAAGTGCTATCGAGTCAGTTCTGACTCACAGCCACCCTGTATAGGATGGCTGAAGCTGCACATGTCTGTGGGAGCAGAAAACCTCATCTTTCTCCCACAGAGTGGCTGATGGGCTCAAAGTCCAGGTCAAATGTGAGTAGTCATGCCTGTTTTGACTTATAAGGAAAGTATATTTGACTTAAAAGTCTTCTGACAAGACAAACATTATACAGATATGCAAGGTTCTTAAATACTATTACATTTCCAAACTGTATAAAAGTTAAGCTACTTGGGATGAATCTCATTATAACATTCTCATTGCAGAAACAAGGTAGGTGCCTGGAGAGACAAGTTAGAGAGCATTGTTTGGATGTTTTTTAAAAGTTCCCTTGTTCATTATGTGTGACAATAATTAGATTTCTTTGGGGCTAGACTGTCTTCCCATGTTAAAGATTTTTGTTTTGATACCATATGCAAGGATAAGACATAAAAGCAGTCAGTGCACAAGGCTGAAGCAATGCTGACTGCTTAGCTGCTTCTGAATATTTTTAGCTCAACTCCACCACTTTCAAAGCATCTGCAGACAAGAAGTACAGATATGTTATAGGCCCAGAAAATAGCTTCAGAAATAATCAAAATGTCGCATGTAGTATCAAGGAAAATGTAGAGATGCTTTTGCATGGAAAAGACAGTGTCTTATGAACAGATAAACACACACACATACACACATAAGTGCTGAAGTGACTGATGTTGTGTGAAAAAGGGCTCTGCCCTGAATAAATGTGTGTTATGGAACACCATCATATCTTACAGGATGAGCCTCTCCCTTCTGTGTGCTCCTCTAACACAACTTCATATCTTTTATAATTGTTTTTCATAATTCATTCATCAATATTTATTGAAAATTGGCTCGGCACCAAGCACTGTTCAAAATGTTGAGAAATGAGCACTGCACAAAATAAAGCTTCCAGCTATTTGGAGCTGATAGCTTTGTAGAAGAGACAAAAGGAACAAAGAAAGATGTATATACATCAATGTTAAGTAAGGTTATAACTTAACATGTATATAACATCAGTGTTAAGGTAAATGTTATTACAAAATAACAGTAGAGAGTGGGGGATGTTATATTAGGAATGGTTGTCATGTAAAGTCACTCTGATGAGGTGATGTTTGAAACATGACAGGGTGAACCATGGAAGGGATCCTATCTGGCTAATACAAACATTTCATCTCAAGATAAGAGAGGGGCAATATCACAACATTTTGACAATAGACACGCGATCATTACCAGTGTCTGTTAGGAGCCAGTTAGTTCATAGCCACCTTACAGAACTAAACACTGCTCAGTCCTGCATCGTTCTCACAGTTGTGGGGATTATTACTAAAGAGGCTGAAAATGTCTTTAAAATCTTGAGGTGAGCTGACTCAGATCCATTCATTTATTCATTCAACAAACATTTATTGAATTGCTATTATGTTCCAGACACTGTTCTAGACCAGGGGCCAGCAAACTATTGGGTGTGGACCAAATCTGGCTCATCATCTGCTTTTTAAAAATAAAGTTTTATTGGAACACAACTATACTTACTAATGTACACGTTGTCTGTAGATGCTTTCCTGCTACATAGACAAAGTTAAGTAGTTATGACAGAGACTATATGGACAGCAAAGCTGAAACTGTATACGATCGGGTCCCTTACAGAAATACTTTGCCAACTCCTGTTTTAGGTGTTATTGTTGTTGTTAAATACTGTAGAGTTAGTTCTGACTCCGAGCAAGTCTATATAGGGTTTCCGAGGAGCAGCTGGTGGGTTTGAACTACCAACCTTGTGGATTGCAGTCCAGTGCTAATTCTACAGTTCCACAGGTAATAGGACTAAACAAGGAACAAAATATACAAAAACTCATGCCCTCATTGAGTTTATATTCTAGTAGAGAAGATAGGATACATAACAATAGAAGAAAGAAAGACTATACAGAAAGATAAATAAAGATAGATTTCAGATAAATTTATGCTGTTGACTAAATTATTGGTTCTAATTTGTCACCTCTGACTAAATCTACACTCAAAGCCAAGTGTCTTTGCATTTCGTCCCAATAGGCAGAGTGGGAACTGCCATTCTTGACTTTGAGCTCAGTCATGTCACTTGACTTGGTCAATGGGATTTATCATATAGGATACAAATGGCTTGAAATATACCTGCCGGTTGAACATCTTACATCATCATAAGAGCTTTCCCTGGGTAGTAGCTACCCCTTTTGCATGGGTCCTCTAATAAAAAAAGACCAGTCAGACTTGTAGTTTGAAGCAGAGCTGTCAAGTCAAGCCTGGATTACCTAACCTCAGCCAACTCACAGATGTGCTACCAGGAAAAATAAATGACTTTGGTTTTAAGTCACTAAGTTTTGTGGTGGTTTGTTACTCAGATATAGCCAAGTATTACAGTATGTCAGATGGTGATATGTCCTATGATGAGAGAGAATGGTAAGTATTGGGGAGGTACAATTTAGGATTCTAGAAGACCTCAAGGAGAAAGTGACATTTGAATCAGGAGATTGGGAAGCAAGTTATTCAGATTTCAGGAGGAACATTCCAAGAAAATCCAAAAGAAACAGAAAGAAAAAGATGAAAATGTTTTGAGGCCGAAGTCCAAAAACCCACTGCCATCAAGTTGATTCCAACTCTTAGAGATCCTGTAGGGCATTGGATCTAGGGTTTCTGAGACTGTAAATCTTTATGGAAGTGGACTGCCCCATATTTCATCCATGGAACAGTTGGTGGGTTCGAACTACTGACTTCTCACGGTTAACAGCCCAACATTTGGCCCACTCTGCCACTAGAGCTTCTTGAGGCAAGAGTGTTGTTATTGTTGAATAGATATCAATTCACAGTGACGATGTACAGCGTTTCCAAGGAATGAATTGTGGGTTTGAACTACCAGGTATGTGGTTAGCAATTCAGTGTTTATCCTACACCACCACACCTGGCATGTTCAAATAGTGTGAGGAAGCTAAGGGAGGGAATAAGAGAGTAGTTGGAGGTAAGTTCAGGGAGAAAAGGGAATAGGTCATGTAAGGGTTTTAGGTCCCACAAATAGGTGTTAAGCAGAAGTGCATGGCAGCTTTGAAAGGATCACTGAATCTCCTGTGCTGTGAATGGGTTTTGTTGTTGTTGTTGTTAAGTGCCGTCGAGTCGGTTCCAACCCATAGCGACCCTATACAGGGTTTCCAAGGCTGTAAATCTTTACGGAGACAAAAAAAATAGAAGTCTGGCGGTTGGTTGGGAAAATTATTGTGGTAACAGAAGTAATGGGAAGTGATCAGAATTTGGATATGATTTGAATGTAGACCTAATGAGACCTTCAGTTGTATCCAATATGGAATGTAACAGAAGGAAATGTTTCAGAGATAATTCCAGAATTTTAGTCCTCTGTAGCCTGAAGGTTGGTGTCGCATTTACTGAAATTGAGAAGACTTGGTAGAAGAATCTTAGTGTTGATGATGTTAAATTTGAGCACACCAGCCATCCATTGGGACTATCATGAGGGCAGTTGGATAGTTATCAGTATATGGATTAAACTTTTCCATATGCCAACAAAGATCTGATTTTTTTTTTTCTTTTTTCGTCTTGTTTGCTGTGGAAAAGACACCAAAGTTGTAAACATTTCTGTAGAAACTTTTCCAGGCACAAGGTAAATGGTTAAAATAATGTCCCATTCAGATCTCTCTTCTTCAGGCTTTGGATTGATCTGGGCTTGCCTTGCTTCTGGCCACACTTTGATGAGTTTCCATCATATTAACTGAGGCAAAGCCTAAACTTCAGAAGTATTTACAGGCTGTTGGGAGACATGCATGCTCTGCCTCCTCACATTGCCTTATTGTTTTTAGCAGCTGCTGAGTTGGTTGCAAATCATGGATACCCCATGTACAACAGGACTGGACTGGTGTGGTTCACAGAGTTTTCATTGGCTGATATTTAGAAGTTGATCACCAGACCTTTCTTCCTAATCCACCTTAGTTTGGAAACAAGGCTGAAACCTGTTCAACATCATGTTGTTATTGTTGTTGTTAAGTGCCGTCGAGTCGGTTCCGACCCATAGCGACCCTGTACAGGGTTTCCGAGGGTGTAAATCTTTACGGCAGTAGAAAGCCTCATCTTTCTCCCGCAGAGTGGCTGGTAGTTTCGAACCGCTGACCTTAAGGTTCACAGCCCGATTCGTAACCACTACGCTACCAGAGCTCCTTAGCAACACACAAACCTTCACTGACAGTGAGTGGTGGCTGTGCTTGAACTGCATTGGCAGGGAATCAAGGCTAGGCTTCCCTCGTGGAAGGTAACCATTCTATCACTGAGAGGAATCGAAATGCTCCCGTGGCCATGTTTGGAGCTGGGGGGAAGAAGAGGGGTTTCCTTGACTCTGTAGACACCCTACACAGGCACTGCCTCCTCGGGTTGTTGGGGAGGCATGTTTGGCTGTATCTGTTAAACACCTATAATGGGGTATTGTTAAGTGCTGTCAAGTTGGTTCCAACTCATAGCGGCCCAGTTATAGGGTTACTGAGGAGCAGCTGGTGGGTTTGAACCACTGACCCTATGGCTATCAGTCCAGTACTTACCCTATAGCGCCATCCCCAAAAACAAAGCCAGTTTGTTCTATTTCAAAGAGTGAGGCTGAACTGAGACACAGAACTTAAAGAAAAAATCAATAGAGAAAATGTAAGTGGCCAACCTAAGGCATCAAATGACAACTTCAAAATAAATGTCCAGATGGTTGTAAAATCACTACAAATACAATTGTTCAATATAGCTCAAAGCAAGTTTTCAAACTCGATCCCTTTTACTGCAGAGATCTATAGCAGAGAAACTTCAGCCTCATAAACTTGAAAATGTTTGATTTTGTTTCAAAAACCTTTGTGACTTAGTAAACTAACAAGGGTACAGGGAGTAGAAACTGAAATTTAGATTATCAAAGTCTGACAGAGCTTGGGTTTGGAAGTAAGGAAAGCGGACCTAACCTCTGGTGCTGTGGGATAAAGCACTGAACCTTAAGGTTGGTTTGAACCACAAGGTTGGTGATTCAAACTTACCAACTGCTCCTTGGAAACCCTACACAGGGTCGCAATGAGTCGGAACTGACTCAACAGCACTTAACATCATCGACAACAACAAAGGGAATATAAGACCATTGAGGAGACTGACTAGGAAGAGAAAGGTCTATGCTACATTTAAGATTCCTAAGAGAAAGGCACTCAAACTAGACTTTGTTGTTTTGTTGTTAAGTGTCGTTGAATCGATTCCGACCCATACCCTGTACAGGGTTTCCAAGGAGCGATTGGTGAGCTTGAACTGACGACCTTGTGATTCAAACAACTTTGCAGTCTGATGCATTAACCCACAGTGCCACACCTGGACTCCAAACTAGACTTAGAGTCACAATTAAGAGTCCTTATTGTAAACCTTTAACACTGCTATAAGTTGAATGACTAATGCACTAGACCGCAAGGTCAGTTGGAACCAAAGGTCACCTTCACTTTGGGATGAATAGAGGCAGTCTTAAAGTTTCATGGCTGCGCTCACACACTGTTTCATTGTATATCTCCTAAATCACACTTGGAGTCCTGGTGTGACTCCTGTGGGTTAATGCACTAGACTTCAAGGTCAGTTTGAACCACAAGGTCAGTGGTTCAAGCTCACCAGCCACTCCTCAGAAATGCTATACAGGGTCACTATGAGTTGAAACCAACTCAACATCACTTAATAACAACAGTGACCTGTAATAGGGTTTCTAAGGCTGCCATTCCTTATGGGAGGAGAGAGCCTCATCTTTCTCCCTCATAGCAGCTGGTGGGTTTGAACTGCTGACTTTGTGGTTAGCAGTCCAGTACTTATACTACAGAACCATCAGAGCTCCTTAGATAAAACCACAGGGGTACAGAATTCAGTTTAACAAGGCACAGAAGACTTTTCTGGTAGAATTATTCAATGGTGAGGCAAGCTTCCTCAAAAAGCAGCAAATTACTGAGTATGTACTTTTTTTTTTTTAATGTTTTATTGTGAATTATGTGATCGTTTACATGGGAGAACCGTTTTACATTCATCCTATCATATATCATTGCCATGGTTACAATCCCCTCCATGTATCATCAACCAACCAAAGGGTATATCCTACAAGCCTCTGGCATCCCCGGCCCCTTCCCCCC
>NW_006408604.1:10834339-10850513 GCF_000296735.1 Chrysochloris asiatica
CTCTCTTCTTATCAGCTGGATGCTTCACTCTCCACTCTAGTCCTCTGTGGCTTTGTCACTGACTCTGAGCCCAAGAGTCCCCAGGTCTTGCCACACTGCTGTGCAACCAGCTCTCCACCCGGGTTCACAGGAGTCTATTGAACATTGTAGGGCTTAGCTCTCAGCTTCATTGCTATTTTCCCCTTACTTCCCCTTATCAGTGACGAACATGGTCACCTGAGTATGTACTTTTATTCTTCTTTCCTTAATTTCTTTCTCTCTTTTTAGAAAAAACCCAAAAGTATTCGTAGAGAAAACTCTCTTACATGTAAGACACTGTGCTTTGCCCTCAATCATGGCAGTTTATGCAGCTGTTCCAACCACTGCATGTGGGAACCACTTGAGAATCCATCCGTTCCTTTTGCCCTGCCCTGGGCACACATATTTAAAACTTCTGTTATTGGTGCTGCAAGATAGGTTAACTGGACTGCTAACCACAAGGGCACAGTTCAAACCTACCAGTCGCTCCAAGGGAGAAAGAAAAATGAGGCTTTCTTCTCTCTTAAAGATTCATTCATAGCCTCAGAATACTTATATAGGGTTACTATGAGTCAGAATTGAATCGATGGCAGTGGTTTTTGTTTGGTTGGAAGGGAGGAGCATGGGTAGAAGAATGAATTATAGATGAGAATTATGTATTTGTATGATTATTGGTCTAGGTGAAATGCTAATAATTTAAACTACATCAGCCAAAGAGATATGGAATTCACCATTAATTAAAAAAAACAAAACAAAACTGGAAACAATAATTTTTAAATCTTGAATACACCAAGGTAGAACATTCCTTCTCCATTCCACATACTTTGGTTATACAGAGGTCAGCCTTTGTCCATCCAAACAGTGGGAAGCAGAATTGTCTGTTGACTCACACTTGAGAAAATTAAGGCAGAGAAAGACTTTGTTTTTTCTCAGTTAATTAAATTGCCACCAGGTCCAAAATCCACCCACCCACCCTTTTCAGAAAACTAGGCAGGATTTGTCTTGTCTATTTTTCTTCTCAAACTATGATCCTAATCTCTCTGGACAGAAAAGGGCTTCCTCAGGACCCTGGTACCCCTGCCTCATTCTCTTTAGTCAATAAAAACGAACACTGATGAGGTCAGTAATCCACAGAGTCAGAGCATATGCATATTAGAAGGAACACTTAAGACCTTCTGATCCTAGCCATGGGACTGAGATACATAGTGGGGCATTTTCCCTTGTTGTATGACAAGGCCCTGTTTCCATACAGCATGGGCAAAAATAAATGGAGCACCTCGTCTCCTCTAATCCTTTATTTCTTGCCAGCACTTGCACTGTTGTAACCTCCATTTCCTTCTTGGTAATGCTCCCTTCCCAGAAGTGTCAACTGCAGAGCTGACTGTTAGTAAGTAGAGTGGGACAGTGATGAGGTGAATGCTGAAATGAGGAATAGCCTCTTGACCTTACCACCATTAGCAGCACTGGCAAGCATGAGAGGCAGAGAGAAGCCCAGGCTAATTGGTCAGAACTTCTAGGTAGCCAGCAAGCAACAAGAGAGATGAGTGTGATTGTTAGCGCTCTGACTTATCCTTCTTATCTTATCTATATGGAATCTCCCAACATAAACTAAAACAGAGAATCCTCTTGGCTTATCACAGCTTCCCCAGAACATACCTGCTGAACTGGTCTGGTACTGGGCTCTTCCAACTCACTCTCACTGATTATTTTTCTTTAAAATCATCTCTGCTTTCTAGCTTGGTTATTAGCCACCACTGCTGAGAGCAGTCAGGCTGCTAAATTAGTTGGGACTCACTGTTCCTGTACTCCGTATGTACTTCCTATCACAGAGGGCTCTTATGAAGTGAGTGTGCATGCAGTGACAAACAGAGCACTCACAAAATCAACACTGCAGATCTGGAAAATTATCCGAGACCACCACCTGACTTATTCTCTGTGGCTGAATGACCTTGGAAGTATGTATCAAAATATTTCTCTGTACAATTAGGACTATTATTGCTGGCATAAGAAAAGTAATAAACATCCTCCATCACTAGCAACCTTTCTCTGCCTATTCAGAGTCACCCAAACAATGTTCTCAAAACCAGAATCTCTCAAAATGCATTGTTTTGTATAAAATGAAAGGAAATTAAATAATTACTTGGATAGTAAGACTTTGCAAAACTGTTGCCCATTCATGTTTTAATGATTCCTACTCCCCACCCCTACACTCAGTTCAGCTATGACTACTCAGAGGACTCAACAACCTGTGATGTGTAGATGACACAACCTTATTTGCTGGAAGCAAAGAGGACTTGGAATACTTATTGATGAAGACCAAAGACTACAGTCTTCAGTATGGATTGCACCTCAATGAAAAGAAAACAAAAATCCTCCCAACTGGGCGAATAAATAATAACATGAGCATGATAAATAGAGAAAAGACTGAAGTTGTCAAAGACTTCATTTTGCTTGGATCCACAATCAACACTCATGGATGCAGTAGTCAAGAAATTAAACAATAGATTACATTAGGCAAATCTATTGCAAAAGATCTTTTTTAAATGTTAAAGAGCAAATACATCACTTTGAGAACTAAGGCATGCCTGACCCAAGTCAATCACCTCATATGCATATGAAAGTTGAACAATGAATAAGAAATAAGGAAGACATAGAAGAATTGATGTATTTGAAATATGGTGTTAGAGAAGAATACTGGAAGTACCATGGACTGCCAGAAGAACAAACAAACTTGTCTTGGAAGAAGTATATCCACAATGTTCCTTAGAAGTAAGAATGGCAAGACGGTTGCTCATACTTACAGCCTGTTGTCATGAAGGACCAATCCCTTGGAGAAGGACATCATGCTTGATGAAGTGAAGGGTCAACAAAAAAGAGGAAGCCCCCCACCCCAATGAGATGGATTGACACAGTGGCAGTAACAATGGGTTCAAATATAATAACAACTTGAAGATGGTGCAGGATAGGGCAGAGTTTCCTTCTGTTTTGCATAGGGTGGGGAGTAGGAATTTAGTCTTTGTTTTCAATAGGAGCAGGCCCAGCTGAACTGTTCTTGTTGTTGTTGTGTGCTGATAAATCCATGCAGACTCATGATGATCATATGAGTATAGTTAGAAAAGAACTGCAAAGTGGCTGGTGGGTTCAAACCACCAACCTTTTAGTTAGCAGCTGAGTGCTGAACCATTATGTCACTTGCTGTTGTTAAGTGCTGTTGAGTCTGTTCCGACTCATAGTGACCCTGTATAAGGTTTCCAAGAAGCAGCTGGTAAGTATGAACTATCTTGTGGTTCACACCAACCTTACAGTTCAGTGCGTTATCCTATAGTACCACACCAGGACTCTAGGACACCTTAAACCTTTCTTGCTGTTGTTAAGTGCCATTGAGTCAGTTCTGACTCATAGTGACTCTGTATAGGATTGCCAAGGACCAGCTGCTGGGTTTGGGCCACTGACCTATTGGTTAGCAGTCCAGTGCTTATCCTACAATGTCAAACCAAGACACCTAAACTACTCTTATTGTTCTTTACTTAGATCCCACACTCTCTTGCCTTTAGTCTTCATTCAAACTACTTATTATGCTTTTCCTACCTCTTGGTTCATTTCTACAGGTCCAAATTTCAACATCCTTTAAGGAAGGAAACAGACAGAACTTCACCCAAAATGAATTGTTTGAAAACATAGTCAGATTTTTCTCACAAAAAACAAAAGTGGAGGTGAGGCTTGATGGCGGCTAGGGTGGAGGTGCAGTGAAGTTCGCCATCAGCCATACCACAGAATACCAGGCAAAGCAGATTCAGGGCAGAGCTCCAAAACTCAGAACCACAGAGATAGGAATATTTTAAAAGTTTGAAGGCTTATAGCTAGTGGAACTCGAAGCTGAAATAAGAAATCACGTACTTTTGAATCTGCCAGGCTCAGAGGCCCAGAGCCAACATATTGGGTGAGACCAAATGGCAAGACCAAGTTGGGAAGTAGACACACCACGGAAAAACATGGTGGGAACCTCGGGGCAAAGATGAACAATACACTTTATCGGTTTTGCTTTGTTCTGATTTTCTTCTTTTTTTTTGACATCTGGTCATTGCCCTCCCACCCCCTACTGTTTGCACACCTCCATTCTGGTGACTAGAGGGGGTGCCTGAGCACTATAAGAAGCCAAAAAAGACAAACAAAAATGGAAGAATGTACCATGATCCTGGATAGGAAGATTTAACATTGTGAAAATGTCAATACTGCCCAAAGCAATTTACACATATAATGCAATCCCAATCCAGAGTCCAACAACATTCGTCAAAGAGATGGAAAAAACAATCACAAACTTTATATGGAAAGGAAAGAGACCCAGGATAAGCAAAGCACTGCTTAAGAGGAAGAATAAGGTTGGAAACCTCTCACTCCCCAAACTCAAAATTTACTACATGGCTACAGTGGTCAAAACAGCTTGGTATTGGTACAATGAAAGATACATAGGTCAATGGAACAGAATCGAGAATCCAGAAATTAACCCATCTACATACAGCCAACTGATTTTTGACAAAACACCTAAATATATCACATGGGGAGGTGATTAGTCTCTTCAACAGATGGTGCTGGCAGAACTGGAAAGCAATATGCAAAAGACTGAAACAAGACCTTCACCTCACGCCTTATACAAAAACCAACTCAACATTGATTAAAGACCGAAATGTGAATCCCAGAATTATGAAGGCCATCAATGAAAAAATAGGGACAAATGTGAGGGCACTAATTCAGGGAATACACAGACTACCAAACATGTTGAAAATATATACAAACAAAAGTAGAGAAAATAGATGATTCAGTTGCCTTTAGTGCTGCCTCAGTTTGTTGAGAGGGTTCAATTTGTATTCCATCGATTTCTGGACCCTAGTTCTTTACCAGTGCCTTCAGTGCACCTCGGATTTCTTCCTTCAGTACCACTGGCTCTTGATCATATGCTACCTTTTGAAATGATGGAACATTGACCATTTCTTTTTGGTACAGTGACTCTATTTCTTCCATCTTCTTTTGATGCTTTCTGCATCATTCAATACTTTGCACATAATATTTTTCAATATTGCAAGTTGAGGCTTGATTTTTTTTTTTTTTCTTTAGTTCCCACAGCTTGAGAAATTCTGAGCATGTTCATCCTTTTTGGTTTTCTAACTCCAGGTAGAATTCTTCAATTTTGTCATCACTGGCCTTACTGGTTACTGTGCAAATTTTAATAATAGTGGTATTAACTGGTCTTCCTTGTTGTTGTTGTTGTTGTTGTTAAGTGCCATCGAGTTGATTCCGACCCATAGTGATCCTGTATAGGGTTTCCGAGGAGCAGCTGCTGGTGAGCTTGAACCACTATAGTTCAAATGGTTTTGCAGTCTGGCACATTAACCCACAACACCACACCAGTTCTTCCCTGTAGGCATATGGATATTATCCTATCATAGACAGCATTGTATTTAAAGATGGACCTTGAAATCTTCTTTTTGATGATGAATTGACTCGAAAGTACCTAACAAGAGCAGCATAGTTGTCAAACCATTACATCTTAATTTAAACCTTAAAAAGTCTCATGATTGTATATGATAAAAACAAAAACTGCCATCAAGTTGATTCAGACTCATAGCAAACCTATATAGGGTTTCTGAGGCTTTAAATCTTTAGGAGAACAGATAGCTTCATCTGTCTCCTGTGGAGGAGCTGGTGGGTTTGAACCATCAACATTGCAGTTAGCAGCCCAATGCCTAATCCATGGTGGGTTGTTGATGTTGTTGTTAAAGGGTGTTAAGTCATTTTGGGCTCATAACAACCCTCTGTGGGATTTCTGAGGCTTTAAATCATTGTAGGAGCAGAAAGCTTCATCTTTCTCCCTCAGAACAATTGGTGGGCTTGAACTGCAGACCTTCTGCTTCAGAGTCCAGAGCGTATCCTATGGAGCCACTGCGCCAATGGGTAGAGAGCCAAATTATTAGCAACTGGGCCAGAAGTAAAGTGCTATCAGCTGATATATGTAAAGGGGAGGAAAGTAGGATTCACTCACTCAGTCACCAATGGTCACCAATGGCCAATCCCCTCCATTTCTCCCTTTTCTTTATAAAGCCTCATTGTACCTTGTTTGGTTTTGTTTTCTGGAATCAAAATGGTCCCCCTATATGCATATAGAAAAATTGTTCAGAATTTCAGTTCAAATCTCATGTTCAAAAAGCATTTATTATTTTTAACACTTCTAACATCAAAGTCTCCTTATTTGTCTGTGTCTTCTTTTTCCTATAAATCTGTGAGACAGAGGTCATGTATAACTGCTTTTTAAAGATCCCTTAAGTTCCTAGTGGAGTCCTGGTGTGGTGCTGTGGGTTAATGCACTGGACTGCAATGTCTGTTTGAACTGCAAGGTCGGCAGTTCAAGCTCACCAACTGCTCCTTAGAAACCCTATACAGGGTCTCTATGGGTCAGAACCAGCTCAATGGCACTTAACAACAAGTTCCTAGTATGTGACATAATAAACTCTTAGAATATGTCCATCAAATGAATGAATGATTTCAAAAATGCCCCTTATCCTATTCCCATGAGCTGGCACTTCATAACTTTGGGGAATGCCTGTGAATCAAAGGGAGTAGTAGCTATCTGAATCAGTGTTTTCAGAGGGTGGTTGGTGCTGTCTTCTGTCTAGTACCTGAGTTCTACTCTCCCATTTCTGTCTATATGTAGAACTTCCAAACCACTTGTGCTGAGCTGAGCTGAGGACAGGCCTGACCTTCATTTAATAAACTTAGTGTTTGGCATGTTTGGGGAAGAAAGAGATAAGAGTTGATTCTTTGCAGAATAACAACCATCTTAGAATTCCTATGATCACCTCTAAAATATTGAGTAAAGAGAGTCTTCCCATTCCCCCCTATAAAATGCAGGAGCATTACTTCCTATAGAATCCAACCTATCATATGCTGGGGACAAGGGTTTGATTCAATCTGATTCAGGAAACATCCAAAACAAAGCCAAACTGCAATCCAAAACCACAGATACTGTGGTTTTACCCAGGTACCTGTGGTTCTGTCCATTTGCCTCTGGGTAAGTTCAAGGTCCCTGGAAAACTGTATTGAGAATTCAGGACAGAAATGGGGGAAGGAATCATGAACAATCCTGTCCAGTTGATAGTTCCCTGTGGTCTTCTCTCTCTCCTACAAAGTTAACTCAGAACCTCTGTGGAGGATTCAGCTGTTCACAAAAACCTTCCCCGGTTGAAGAGCTGCTCTTTCTAGACCCCAGGAGGGTCTGCATATCCTCCAAGCCTAAACTCATCTGTCAGTCTCCTTTATCATCCCCAGAGCCTGCGGATGGCAGGGCAGGGCTTTGAATCTTAAAAGGAGCCTCTTCTCCCCCAATGACAGCCTTCTGCCCTTAGCATGCTCTGAAACAAGACTTAAGACTGTTTTGGAAGCACCAGCCCCTAGTTTATCCTCACTTAGGCAGGCACTACCTCTCCAGACCCTTTATCTTTCCATGCACTTGGCATTTGACAAACTTGTCTCCCTTGGGACCATTCAGCTGTGACATTTTCCCAGCATGTCTTCTCCTTGTCAACATAAGACAGAGCAGACAGTCTTTCAAAGTAAGAGAAAGCCCGGCCTACACAGGCATGCACACACTCACAGAGAAAAGAGGGAGAGGAGCAAGACCTCAGTGAAAGGGCAGTACTGAATTTAGCTCACACATTGATGGGCCTTAAAGTAGCAACAGTTCAGCGGTGGATTTTGCTTGATAAGAAGTCTTGGAAGATTGAGCCTCTCCATGAATGTTTTCCAAAAGACCTGAACAGACCCTTTGGACAGAATTCCGTTTTACTGCCTACCTGAAATGCTGTCTCCCACCTGCTGCCTTGAAGTCTTGGTGTGGTCCTGTAGGATAAGCACTGGACTGGTAACCATAATGTTGGTGATTCAAACCCACCAGCCACTCTTCAGAAATCCTATACAGGGTCACTATGAAAACTAACTCAATAGCACTTAACAACAACAACAAAACAACCTGTCCTCTTAATGCTAGTCCCTTACCTCACTTGGCAGGGATGGAGCCAGCAGTACAAAAATGCTCTCATCTGTGCTGACATACTGACCCTGGATATCTATTGACCATACCCTACTCTGTTAGGCTTCTCTATCTTTGCCAAACTGTTTTCTTTGCCAGGAATCCACCTTTGCTTCCCCCTGCTTCTTTGCCAGAAAACTTCACTTCTAAAAGAGCTAGCCCCATTTGCTCCTCCTCTGAGACTTTGCTGCAGGCACCATCAGATGTGTCATGGCAACCTTCACAGGATTCCATCCATGCAAACATCACATTACACGTATTGCATTTGTTTGTTGATGTATCTGCCCAGCTAAAAAGATCATGTGAATCTTAAAGGCACAAAATGTGGTTTTTGATCTCCGTATCCCTCACATAGGGTTGCTAAGAGTCAGAACCTAACAACAATAACCCTTAGCATTGGTGGTTCTGTGGTAGAATCTTCACTTTACAAGTGACAGACCAGGTTCAATTTCTGGCCAATACACTTTGTGTACAGCCACCGCCCATAGATCAGTGAAAGCTTATGTGTTGAACAGATTTTAGTGGAGCTTTCAGACTAAAAGTAGGAAGAAAGGCCTGGTGGTTTGAATCCAAAATACAGCCCATGAGAACCCTGTAGATCACAACCAGTCACGGGGATAGTGCAGGACCAGGCAATGATTCCTTCCATTGTGAATGACAGATGCCATGAGATGACAGACCCAGGCTCAAGGGCAGCTAGCAATGCAATCCCCAGCACCTAGCAAAGCTCTTGTCATACAAAAGTTTCTAAGAAAGACATGTGGCAAAAGGTTAGGAAAACCCATTGGTAACTGAAAGATTCTTCCTTTTCTTGCCACTTTAATAGAAATAGAGTTCAGTGGATATGTGAAAATTGTGCCTCACTTTCCTACTAGAAAATAGGAACCTGTTGATCCAGTGATTGAGCATCCAATTTCTAGTTTGAACCTTCCAGCTGCTCCAGAATATACATACAGCAGATATGGCAGTCTGCGTCTATAAAGATTTATAGCCTTGGAAACCCTATGCAGTGGTTCTATTCTGATTGCACAACAAGGGGTTTGTGTTTTGGTATTTGGTTTTTTTCCTACTGGAAAATCACCCAATACTTCACATGGTGACCCAATGATCCTCTTCTCACTGCCATAGGACAAGGCATGTGACTAAGGTTAATCATAGAATACTCCATGTAGTGGGTTCAGAGACAGGCATGCACACAAGTACGTCCAATGAGTGCCTTCTCTGAGATGTAATATACAAGCACAGGGAAAAGGCCTCTCTTTCCAATTGTAAGTTACAAGAATATAGTCTTGGAGCTACTAGCTACCATCATTGTTTCCACTTGTGTAGGAAGCCAAAACACAGAGAAAAGCACTTATCCAGATGACCAGGAGAGACAGAGACCCAACATCATGTTGTAATCCCTCAATCTAGCTCTGCCTCTGGTCCAGCCCATATTGTCATTCCCAGCTAACAGGATGATTTAGGACCAGCCCAACTCTCTCTTCATCCTTCTCTTTTATTATTTCCCTTACACTGTTTGGAGTTGAATTTTTGTCATTTATAACCAAAAGAGGGCATGCCCAAATTTTTGCTCAAATATAAAGGGCAAGTTTTTCCTTACCCATTGGAATTCTTGATTAATTATATTATTTTGAATAAAAAATGTTTAGAGACAATCCATTAGTCTTAAATGATCTCAACAATTGCTAGTATTTGGTGCTTTGGGAAGTTATCTGTCATAATCTGTTTAAAACAGGACACAAAATTTCAACATAGATTTAGTAATTATTCTTGGGAGGATTGTAAATGTTAAGTGTCATAACTGAAATATTTGAAAATTATTTTAAAAAGCAATGCCTTAATAAGACAATAAAGCTTTTAGAAGAAAACATAGGAAAACTATCTTCATAACCTTGAAGAGGTAAAGTTTCTTACTGCAAACAGCATTAACAATAAAGAACACAGAAAGCATTAACAAAAACGGGAAGCAAAATCAATAGATTGAATTGCATTAAAATTAAGAACTTTTGTTTAAACATACAATGAAGAGAGTGGAAAACACAAGCCATGGACTTATTTGTTAAAGGACTTGCACCTACAATGCACAAAGAATTTCTACAAATCAATAAGAAAAGGGAAGACAACTCAGTAGAAAAAGAAATGGACCAAAGAGACTATCAAGTGACCAATAAACTGTGTTAAGATGCTTAACTCTGTCAGAGAAATTTAAATTAAAACCACAATGAAATACCATTACAAATCTACTATGATGGCATAAATGAAGAAAACAGTAGCAGATTAGCAAAAATATAGAGCAGCTGGAATGCTACTACCTTACTGTTGGTGGTGGTGGTTACGTGCCATGGAGTCAGTTCCGACTCCTAGAGACCCTGTACAGGGTTTCCGAGGCTGTAAATCTTTACGGGAGCAGAAAGCCTCATCTTTCTACCATGGAACAGCTGGTAGTTTCGAACTGCTGACCTAGTGGTTCACAGCCCGATTTGTAACCACTACGCTACCAGAGCTCCTTAGGATTATACATTTGCACAATTTGGAAAATTGTTCTCAATGTTTGCTGACTTTTGCAGCTGGGATAGTACTGGGCACAGAGGTGTATCATTCTGTGTCCAATCACTGAGCTGTATATTTGTGATTGTACACTCTTCTACCTGTGATGTACTTCTGTGTTATCAGGGCCAACCCAGCATCCATGGCCTAGTGCCTTCAGCAAGAGTAGTGTAATTCCAGTCTGCAAAGTACTCACCAGAGGAAGAGTTTTGCAACTGAGGGACTCTTTTCTCAGTCCTGGCTCTCTAGCCTTCCTCTCTAGTTCTTCCTGTTATCCACTATCTTTCACATCAGCCAGAGTCAGTTTCTGTTCATTGAAACTCAGAACCTTGAATAATACAACCTTGTTGTTGCTGTTGTTAGCTGCAGGTGAGTTAGCCCCTACCTTGTGATGATTACATGCACAAGAAGACTGAACCATTATGATCCATGGGTTTTCATTGTCTGGTTGCCGGATGTAGTTCACCGATCTTTCTTACCTAGCTTAATTTAGCCTAGGAAGCTCTACTTAAATCTGTTCAGCCTCAAAGCCAAGAGCAAGCCCCCTCTGGTAGCTGGATGATGGCTGGGCATGGGATGCATTGGCTGGAAATTGAACTCTCCACCTTGGAAGGGGTTAGAAGTCCACTGCTGGACCACCACTGCCTTCACAGCATGCTACATCATTTTAATAAATTAGATATTATAGATTGATAGTTAATTAAAAATTTATAGATTAAAGTGACCAATTTTGTCATTTTTCTTATTGATAAAATGAAGTGGACTTATATTTGGGGGTAACTTGCATTTAAGCTTATACAGTATGCCTCAAATGGCTTTTCAAAGGCAACTGGTAGAGTGGCCTAGCACTTGGACTCTGATGCTAAACATCCTGAGTTAAATTCCCAACTCCAGTACTTTCTGGCTGTGTGACCTTGGACAATCTCCTCAACCCCTCTGCACCTGTTTTCTCACTTGTAAAATGGAAATAATGTTTACTTCATAGGTTTGCCATCAGGAAATGTATGTGAAGCATTTATGAGTATTCGTTATGATTATCATTATCACCATTTGAAACAGTACAAGGAGGAATTTCTGAAGACAAATGAGAATAGATCCCATTAGGCTGGATCTATGTCTTAGAAAGAGACAGTAAAGACCCTGAATGACTATGCTCTTCCTCCAAAGATCCCACCAGAATCTCCATTAGCTCCCCTCCCCCCCCCCATATAGACATACTACAGTCACCTGCCTGGTCTGCTGAGTCCCTCTGCTGAGAAGAGCCTCATATAATCCTACTCTGGACTCTACCTTGGCCTCTGACTCCCAGCCCTCCTTGAAGTACCTCCTGAGGTGCTGGTGTAATAGGGCCTACAGACGCAGCTGCAGTGGAGGAAGTGCAGGGCTTTGGTCCCTTGGTTAATTGGTTCCTCTTGTCCTTGCTTAAACTCCACCCAACACCCTGCCCATTTAAGCCTCAACTCCTGCTCCCAGTGAGCCTGGCCTTCTGGCCCCACAACCAACACACATACCCCCAGAGACCACTCTTACTCTAGGTCTTGCTCTTGTCTCAGATCCGTATCCTTTTTCTGCTGCACTGCCCCAGGGTCCTTACCTGTATGTAATAGCCATTTATATTCTTCTTTTCCCAATCCTCCTCTGAGCTCTTACCCTTCTCTAAAAGGATTTTGGAATGTTAAACTAAAACCACTTAAGTATGTTTATTCACATGCGCAGGTGCACACACACACCACTCTAGAAAAGTTTATGTCAGAGAGAGGCCTGCTTCTGGTTAAGGAAATACCTGAATCTGCTTATTAAAGTGCAGAAGATGGGCCCTAAGAGCTTGGTCTGAAAGGTGACAGTAAAAGGCATAGCTAAATTTCTCAGCACAAAAACAGCAGCTGGATTTAGTGTGGATGAGAGAGAAGAGGAGAAAGAGAAGGCCCTGTGTAATATGGCAGGAAGTGTCTCTTGCTGAGAGGAATGGCCAGTAAGAAATACCTATAAAATGATGTAGTGAAGTTGTTTGCAATGTAAACTCCCTCCATGGCCCCACACCTTCACTTAGTGTAGGCTCTACACCCAGCCTTGTGATGTTGCCATTTGGGGGAGTAAGGGAATCACTTCTCTGAGGGATAAGACTAAGGAAGACAATGCATGCACAGGTTACCCAGACGACCCATCCATTGAACTAACTCAGCAGAAGCAGGAACTCAGAGCCAGTGGGGATCAATAAAAGGGTAAGCCCCCTGAAGAAATTGTGGGGAAAACTGGGTGGGGAAGTTGATCCCCAATGCCTATAAAATGAAGGTCACAGGCCAGTTTCACTTCAATTTCAAAGGACGGTGGGACTCCGGCTGGCATCTGAGTTATGCAGGTTTGTCTATTACATTCTTTATGTGCTGTGTCCAGGTGTGAGCACAAGATATTAAAGTATATAAAGGAAATGATGGTGTGAAAAGAGCCCTGAATTAGAAGTTAAAAGAAGTGGGTCTGAGTTCTGACTTGGTCACTAATCTTGGGTGAACCAGTGAGCTTATCTGGTCTCAGGTGCCTCAACTAGATAAATTTGGAGCCTGAACTAGATAAACTCTATGGTCCCTACTCCAGTTTCCCAAAGGATTTATTCTGCCTGCCCACTTTAGCTTCCCTCAATGATTTCTCCCTGTCCTTTTACAAACATTGTAGAACAATTTCAAGATTTCAAAATGCAGACTTGCAAGAAGACATGTGTCTGCTACTCCTCCCTCTTTAAGCACAGAACTGGAGAGACTGCTGCTCCTGTGTCAGAGGACAAACAGCACTGGATTATGAGTTTGGTACAGAGGTGGACAAAAGCACAAACCAGCCAGGCACCATCAAACCGACTCTATGTTCCAGTAGAACTGTGCTCCAGAGGGTTTCCAAGGGCTGATTTTTCAGAAGTAGATCAACAGGCCTTTCTTATGAAGCCAGTGAAAATTAAATAACTTACCTGAAGTCATCTCACAGATATTGACAAGGCCTGCTAATTTACTTGTTTGTGCCTGTTGTGTGCACGCATTTCCCCCAATGGCACAGCATTAGTTCCCTTTGTTTCATCATTGAGTGTTCAGTAATTGCTAGGATTTAGGTCTATAGAATAAGGGAGATGCTTTGAGAGATTTTTAAGAATGTAAAATAAAGCAATTGGCTGACAGAATTTGCAGTGGAATGGGAATCTTGCCACTTCCTAGCCACTTCAGTAATATCTTCCTTAGCATATTGGTCAAATTTTACTGGAAAGCCATTAATTCAATACATTCTTATTGAATGCCTACTCTGCCCCAGATATTGTGCTAGACTCTGAAAAGAAAGTGGTGAACAAGGTAAGTTCACGAGCGCTTATAGTCTAAAGAGGAAAGATTGACCTTAAAGGAGTAATCACATAACTCCAGATAAGGAATAAACCAATTACAATTGTCACATGTTGCTATGAAACTGTACAGCAGGAGGTCTTAATGTAGCTTAGGGTGTCAGAGAAGCCATCCTTGAATAAGTAACTTTAAGCCGAGACTTGAAGGATGAGAGTGAGTTTGTAGATGAAGGAGTAAGAAAGATGCATTACTTTCCTACAGCTGCCACCACAAATCACCACCAACAAGGTGGCTTAAAACCACAGACATTTATTCTCCCATAGTTTGGAGGTGGGAAGTCGGAAATCAAGATGTCTGCAGACTGCAGCCCTCTGAAGATGCTAGGGAAGAATCCTTCCTTGCCTCTGCCAGCTCCTGGTGACTCCAGGAGTTCCTTGGTTTGTAGATCAAGTCTCTCCTCTTTTTTCCCCTTGGGGTTCTCCTTTACATCTGTGTCTTCTTCTCTTCTGTCTTCTGTAAGGACCCTTGTCCCCTGAGTATTCCAGTATGGTCTCATATTGAGATCTTTAACTTACATCTGCAAAGACCTCATTTCCTTATCCTTGGGTTCTGGGAATTAGGATGTGAAGATACATACCATTTGTGGACCACCATTCAACACATCCCAAAGGGAAAGAGAGAAATATGACCCAGGAAAATAAACACAGGGCACGACAACTTTGAAGAACTGCAAAATTACTCTGGCTGTGAGATTAGAGCTAGGAGAATATTAATGAGGAAGAAAACCAGAAAGGTAAGCAGGGCCTTATGGACCTTGATTAAGAATCTGGAATTTTATCCTAAGAGTATTTAAGATTTTTAACCAGGTTTCCATTAGTATCCACCATGTTTGTTTATTTCATCACAGAATCTAGGCCACGCCTTAGTTCAAAGCATTACCAGATGAGCTGTCTCCTGAAAATGCTCCCTTGGCTGGGCCTCTCAAACCCGATTTTGCCTTCCCCCTCCCAGTCTGTCTTTCCACCATGGAACCAAGTTACTATGTCACAGATTGCAAATGACAAGGAAGAAAGTTGTGAGATTCAGTAAGGACCACAGGAGGAGTCAACAGCTCTTACCTTCTCTTGACTGCTCTTGACCTACTCTTATGATTGTGGGAAAAGCTCAAGACCCCATGTATCCCCATTTTTGTACTTCATATGAGTCTTCCACACCTTCCTAAGATGTTAGAAGAATACTTACAGATGTGAAATGTGACATTCCCCGATGCTGAGGTAACAACTGGTACAAGAACACACCCAACAGTGCCACAGCAAAGCCCAGGAGGAACTGCCTAATGGCTGTGGCCTATGTCTGCACTGTCGCAGCCTTAAAGATAGCCAACAGGAGGGACAGAATCATTTCATGCGAGTGCTTCTAATTAGTGGAACCAAGGTCTTCCCACTATAGAAGAGTTTCACTTTCTGACAAGACTCACAATGTATGAAATTGGTAAAAATATAAGAAGCCTGCTCAAAGATGGTGAAGGAACAAAACTGAGCAACATTCACTTACTCAGGTCATATGCTCTGCAGGTAGCCATAGTTTCTACTGTCTTTACTCATCCCCATCATTCACTAACATTACCTTCATGAAAAAACAAATAATTCCAGTGCAATGTGATGTGATAAGTGCTCTAGTGGAAGAATGGGTAAATGACTATGGGAGCTCCAAGAAGCAGTTGATTTAAGATGATGATGTGAATAATACAATTTTGAGCTGATCCTTGTGGATAAGTAGAACGAGGATATTTCACAGTTGAACATGAGTTACAGAACAACTTAGCATATGTGGGGGTAATGGTTACTTGAGTGTAAGTGAGATCCAGGAGTGCTGGGGGATGAAAGACATGAGGAGCAAAAGGTGGTTGGGGCAAGATCATAAATGGTTTAAGAAACTATGCTAAGATGTTTAGAATGTATCCTATAGGCAATGGGGATCCACTGAAGTTTTTTAAATTAAGGAAATGACTTTAGGTGGCTTTTAGGAAGCCTTCTGATAGAGGTAAAGCAGATGGATTGGAAGAAAGCAGCAGAGGATGAGACTTTTAGTTAGGAAGTTATTATGGAAGTCTGGAGAAGAAATGAATCTGAATTGAAGTAGTGATTGTAAATATTGTGAAAAAGGGTTGAGAGGACATTTGTACATGGATATTTACCTTTGCTGCAAA
>NW_006408604.1:10850988-10862241 GCF_000296735.1 Chrysochloris asiatica
CTGATAGCAATTATTCACTATTGTGCCACATGAGTGCCATCTCCATCTCCTTTCATCAGCCCTGCACAGACATTGGATTCTACTCAGTGGAGATTCTACCTTCCTCCACACCCTCTGGATCTAGGCTCCCTCTTGAAAGCTTGTAAGCCAGTCACTTCTTGCCTTTGTAGCCTCCCAATTTTGGGTAGCCAATGTCCAAGTTGCCCATCCCTGTCTACCCTGTGTATTGAGGGGGATGAACACTTCTTAGCCATAACCAAACACCTTGAGGGAATGAGCTGCTGGACCTGGGGGGCTCAGGACCGTAGTCTCAGGGGACACCAAGTTCAACTGGTAGAATACAGTCCATAAAGACAATCTCTACATCCTACTTTGGTGAATAGCAAATGGTATCCTAAAAGCTTGTGAACAGCCATCTAAGGTGCAAATATTGGTCTCTCCCTGTCTTAAGGAGAGAAGAGTGATGAAAATTTTAGAAACATGGAAACAATTAGTCCAATGGACTAATGGGCCATTGAACCTCAGTCTCCATGACCCTGAGACCAGAAGAACTAGATGGTACCTGGCTACCACTACTGACAGCTCTGAAAGGGATCACATTAGAAGGTCCTGGGTAGAGTGAGAGAAAAATGCTGAACAAAAGTCAAAATCATTAAAAAATACAAAAACACAGGTTTACTGGCGGCATGGAGATTGGTGGACCCCTGAGATTTTGGCCGTAAGTCATCCTTCAGGTCTGAAAATGAACTCACCCCCATGGCTAGTTTCTCAACAACAGATCTATAAGAAGAACAATAATACTAGTGAGTTACACATACCAAAGAATAATCAACCACTTGAAATCAAAGGGGCATCAAGGACAAAGCTCAGAGGGTCATGAAAGAAAGAGGAATGGAACCAGAAAGCCCAGGGAAGAAGTGGGATGAATGGTATTGTCTTGTGAGGATTGTACTTAATAAGATGAAACAAAATGTGCTTGAATTGTTGGAAGGAAAGCAGATCTGCTCTGCAAAACTTTACCCAATTTACAATAAAAAGTGTTTTAAAAAGGGTAAATATTGGGGGGAAATAATCAATATGATATAGCAACTGAATAGGTATGACTAGTTGATAGAATGAGATGATTTAAAACAACTGGGATTTTTCTAACTCGGGCAACTGAGAAGCTCTTAAATTAGGAAATTGGAGAATATAAGACACAAACCCAAGAATATGGGCATTTGTTGTTTGGCTCCAGTAAGAACATAATGACTGAGTAAAAACTGAAGTTAACAGGCTCCGAAATTATGGACATACAGAGAAATCTAGTTAAAAGAGAAATGGGAGCAGATTACAGAAAACCACAGGTGCTATGAGCAAGAAGCCAGGCTTCTTGGGGAAAGAGAAGAGCCTACCAGATATTAGCTACAGTCTTCATGCAACAATGCTATGTCCACCCCATATCAGGATTTTCTCATAAAAACTTAATGTAGGTTGGTCTAACATCCATGGAGGCGGCTCAGCTTGCTAAAATCAATGGGTCCCCATTACAATTACTACCATTCCTAATTCTTGCAGAAGAATCTTTTCTATAGCTAGCACATGCACAAAGGTAAAACATGGCCCTCTCTTTTGTTGTTGTTATTGTTAAGTGCTGTTAAGTTGGCTCTGACCCACAGCGACCCTGTGTAGGTTTTCCGAGGAGCAACTGGTAAACTTGAACCACCCACCTTATGGTTTAAACCGATTCAGCAGTTTAGCGCATTAACCCACAGTGCCACACTGGGACTCATGGCCCTCTCTAGAGAAACTCAAATTCTAATTAATGGAGTCTGAATTAATGAAGTTTTATGCACCTATCACAGGCCAGAATATTGGTAAATAAAAATTGGCAATTTCATTCATTTGGATCAAGGTCTCTTCTGTAATTCTCATGTCAGATTCAATCGGTTATGTGAAATAGGGTCTCTTTCCTTTATCATACACCTGTACAGCTGATAAGTCAGAAGCAGTACACTACAGTCTCCCAGGAGTCTCTGAAATGCAGAGTCTTACTTTTACTAGGATAACTCAATCTAACTGACCTTTCCCTGGAATGACAGTCCCTACCAAAGCACAGGATGTTTCTTAGGCTAGCAAAGATAAGAACGGATATATAAACTTGTATCTCTGAGAAATACATTTCCAACCAACCAGTTGCCATCAACTCAGTTTTGACTCATGATGACCCTCTGTGTATCAGAGTAGAACTATGCTCCATAGTTTTCAATGACTGATTTTTTTAGAAGAAGCTCACAAGGAATTTTTTTCAAAGTACCTCTGGGTGGACTTGAGCCTCCACATGTTTGATTATCATTAACTGGTGTACCATCCAGGCACTCCCTATTGGAAATAATTAGTGCCAATTTATGGATCTGATTTCAATTCTCACCCAATGCAATTCCTGCACAGCCACCACCTCACCCCCTCAGTGAAGGCATGAATGTTGCTATGGTGCTAAACAGAGTTTCAACAGTTTCCAAACTAAGATGGACAAGAAAGAAATGTTTGGCAGGTGATGATCTACTTGTGAAAATCAGCCGGTAAAAATTCTATGGAACACAATAGTCTGACCCACAACCAATCATGAGAATGGCACAGTACCAGGCAGTGTTTTGGTCTATTGTGCCTGGGGTCACTACAAGTTGGGAGCTGACCCCACAGAAGCGAAAAACAATTCCAAAAATTTTAAAAGACTAAAACACAGATGAAATTCTTCTAAAATGTTGGGGTTGGGGCACAAGGCTACCACCTCCCTGGATAGCTAACTATTAAATCACACCTGATGTGTTTAGAAAGGATAGGACATGACCTATGGTATATCAAAACCTATACTTTTATTTAGCAAATATGTGTGCAACTTACCCAGCCATGTTCAGGGGCCAGATTTAAGTTCACCCTGTTAAGCCTGGTGCACCTATAAGCTTGTCAGCATTCCATCCCTAATATGTACTTGTCATGGTTAGATTTTTTTAAAAATCCTTGTTAGTATAGAACTAGGCACAAGCAGGCATGCAGACTCTCTTTATAAAAATGTACAGGTACCTGTATATTTCACATGCACACATAGTAACCCAGAGATACTTGTCAGCTCTCCGTGTCAGAACTAAACACTTAAAACCTGTTTGCAGGCAGAAATTGTGAAAATAACCTTGTATTTGCATCTTACCCTGCAATTTTCCAAGCATTTTCATAATATTAGCTCTTTTTAAATAACAAGGAAGGGAGGAAGTTTCTGTAGATATCATTATCCAATTTGACAGATGAAGTACAAATCTGTAGAACTGAACCTTTCCTGATTCACAATAGTCTTTACTTTTACCAATAACCATAAACTACTTTCTTCCCAGTCTTCAGCATTCAGGTACCTCTGGTCTAGAACACCCAGGTAAAGTAAGTCCATCTCATTCAGAACATCAGAAATAAAAATAGCCCCAAATTGTGATTATAACATTGGGGGACATTGTAACATTAGAAGCTGGATGACACTTTTCTAATATAACTTTGAGAAATTAAGCATTTTGAAAGTACTTAAGTCCCTAGGAACTGGCTTCATGATGCAAGTATGTGTTGTGAAGACATCTAAATTGAAATCAGGAGACTAGCATCTAAGCAGAATGATACTTAGACTTTCTTTTCTAGGTTGGAAAAATATTTATTTATTGAGTGTCAACTATAAAACCCAAAGCACAGAGCAAGATATAACAGTGAGAAAGTGAAGAGGAGACACTCAAAGCAAGTTAAACTATGCTCCAACCCTGAGGGATGTTGACTCTAAAGAAAGCACATAAATAACTGGTAAACAGGACCAATTTCCAGAAGACTGTAACATCAGGCACTGAGAAAGGAGAGGTGCATTGTACATACAGGGGGAATGATTGGTTGGGAATAGCCGGGGCAGGACCTCTGAGCTGAACTGAGACACCGGGGTATCTTTGAGTACGGGGTTCAGAGCATTCCTCAGTTAGAGTCAGGGTTCTCTGCCAACTGAGTGGAAACAAGAGCTTTGCTGTCCACAGAATTCAAAGCCACAGACCTGTAAGTTGGGGCCCAACAGGTAATTCTTTAAAGAGGCACACTGTGTGCCCCAACCTTTTCCAGCAGTGGTGGGAAGGGTGATCTGAGTCCCCTGAGCTGAGTCAATCAGGCCAAATGCAAAGCCGTTAGTAGGAGACAGCATACTTCTGTGTTTTGTAGCTGTTTCTCCAAACGTTCCCACTCTAAAGCTTGTGGCTGCTGAGCTTCAGTGACTAAGAAGTGGAGGAATCTGTGGAAAGCCTAGACTGAAGACAAAGATCATGGACTTCATCGGGATACATCACTCTCCTTTGCCACCCTGGGTAGATGTGAAGAACAAAATCCACAGTTGAAGTGTGGTACAAAACAGCAGTAGCAACATTGCTGGGAAACTTGTAAGCAAGGCAAATACTCAGGTCCCTCTTCAGGCAAACTCAAACAGAAATTCTAGGAATGAGACCCAGCAATCTATATATTTCTGGTGGTTGATTTTTTTTTTTTTTAAGATTTTAGGTAAAAATCTACACAACAAAACATCCATCTATCCAACAATTTTTATAAGTGCATTTCATTGCCATGATTACATACTTTATCTGTATCACCATTCTCTCTACCCTTGACCCTGTTGTTGTATCACCATTCATTTATACCCTCTGCTCCTTACAGCCTCATCTGTGCTTTACAGTTACTATCATCGCCTTAATCTGATATAGGTAATTCTTCAAGAGGACACAATACTCAGTGAGACATTTTTGATTTATTAGGGCTAAGTGAAAGCTGCTGTGACACACTAAGGTTTATGAACTTGTAGAGATTACATTCAAGAAAGTTAGTCAAACAAGTAATTAGAATAAAATATGGAAAGTGGTGCAAGAATGCTATGACTAACATGTTGTTGAAGCATAGAAATGAGGATCCATTATGCCTCAAGTATTTAAACCATTGTTTTTTTGTAGAGGAGAACATCTAACTTATTTTGAATTTTTCTTTCTTGCTTTCCTCAAGGCCCCAAACATACTGCTGACCTCCATTCTTGGCAGATGACCTTGTCAACTCCTTCACTGTGGTAAGCAGGGTCATCAGACTTGAACTTGCTCCTTTCCAATGTCCTTCTAAGGAGCTCTGGTACCATAGTGGCTGAGTCTGGCTGCTAACTTCAAGGTCAGCAACTCGAAACTACCAATTGTTCCGCAGGAGAAAGTGGAGGCTTCTTGCTCCTGTAAAGATTTATAGTCTCGGAAACCCTATGCAGGGTCACTATGAGTCAGAACCAACTCCACGGCATACCACCACCACCATAGCAGCACCAGCACCAATGTCCTTCAGCATCCCCAGCACCTCATGCTCCTTCTCCAGCTCTGTTGTTGATGCCACACCTCCATTCTCCTTTAGGCCTTGCTCTATCGGGTTCTCCATTGTTTCTCTCACACATATAGTTTCAGTCCTGGCTCTGCTCCCAAGTGTTCACACTTCCTCTGTCTTGATCCATTCCTCCACCCCTACTGATTTCCCATGAAATTACAAATGTGTTTCTCCCCTTTCCTTCACTATCAAACTTCAAGTAGCATCTTCTTTCATATCTTCTTATCAAGTCTTAACAAAAGTAAGAGTTAACACTTTAGTATCTGATGAGCATTATCCTAAGTGCCTAAATATGACATACTAATTCTTTTAATCATCATAGCAATCATAAGGTAAATATTGTTATTAGCACCCTCATTTTACAGTTATGAAAACTGAGCACAGAAAGAGTATGCCATTAGCCCAAGAACATACAGTGGTAAATGGTTGAGCTAGGGTTCTGACACAAGTCCTCTGGCTTTAGAGTCTACTCTTAACCATTCCATTATCTGCAGAAAATATATTTGGAGAGCTTGTCTAATCTATCTTCCTTGCTTTGAACTTGCAACCCACTCAAGCTGGTTGGGGAGTCCTGGTGTGGCACTGTAGGATACGCACTCAAACTGCAAGGTAGGCAGTTCAAACTCACCAGCCACTCCTTGGAAATCCTATATAGGATTACAATGAGTTGGAATCAACTCGACGGCACTTAACAACAACAAGTTGATTAGACCTGCAGTGGAAAAGTAATGGATTGGACTCAGCAAATTGTATTCTCCACATGAAAAATAGAAGTGGTCCTCGGTCCTGACTTTCCAGTTACAATTCTAGTGTATCCAAACTTTCCCTTGTTTCCTGGTCTTGGACAGGCCATCCTTAAAACCACCACCCCTTCTTAATCTAAGTTAAATGATTTCTGACCTAGAATCTAATACTTGTTTAAAACACAGCCTAATCCTCACTACGTCCCTGAGCCTCATTTTTTAAAAATTGCTACACCTCATCCAAAAAGTGGACTCCAGTGGCCTCTTGGTCCTGTTCTACTTTTTTGAGGCATTAGACATCAGTGACCATGTTCCTCTAGTCCCTCTCGATGATTCCATGTAGTCTCCCACTGCCTGGGATTTCCTTCACAACTTTCCTCACCAAGCTGGCCCTCACTCAGCCTCTTTGACTTCACTCAAGCATTCTCTTCCAGGGAAGCTTCCATTATTCCCTATGGCTGAAAGTGTCTCTCCTCTGTGTGCTCATCACCATTCTTGCAAAAGTATGTCATTATGTTTCCCATATAAAACAGATGTGATTGAATATTCCATACTCGAGCAAAACCAGCAAACTATAGAATAGCATAGTTGTAAGTCAAGAAATCAAACAACATATTGCATTAGACAAATCTGCTGCACAAGACCTTATTAAAGTGTTGAAGAGCAAAAATGTCAGCTTGAGGACTAAGGTGTGCCTGACCCAAGCCATGGTATTTTCAATAACCTCATATGCATCCAAAAGCTGGACAGTAAATAAGGAAGACCTTAGAAGAATTAATGCTTTTGAATTATGGTGTTGGAGGAGAATATTGAAAGTGCTATGGGCCGCCAAAAGAACAAACAGATCTGTGTTGGAAGAAGTGCAGCCAGAGTGCTCCTTGGAGGCCAAGATGGCCAAACTTTGTCTCTCATACTTTGGACATATTGTCAGAAGGGACCGGTCGCTGGAGAAAGATATCATGTTTGATAAGGTGGAGGGTCAGAGAAAAAGAGGAAGACCCCCAGCAAGATGGATTGGCCAAGTGGCAGCATCAGTGAACTTAAGAGTAACGATTGTGATGATGGCACAGGACCAGGAAGCATTTCATTCTATTGTACATAGGGTCACTATGAGTCAGTACCGACTAGATGGGACCTAACAACAATAGTCCACATAGATCTGCATGCCATTCTTTTGCACATTACCCTCTTTTATTTCTTAATTTATTTGCCTACTACTTGCTGGTGTGGTGCTGTGGGTTAATGTGCTGGACTGCAAAGTCAGTTTAAACTGCAAGGTCAGCAGTTCAAGTTCATTCGTTGCTCCTCAGAAACCCTATACAGAGTCACTTGGGTCGGAACTGACTTGACAGCATTTAAGCACAACAACTGTCTGAAAGCAACTTTTCTATGTATTTGCTTGCTTGTTTGTCTATTTAGTATGCTTTTAGAATATAATTTTCTGGGTAGGAACTGACCTAACTGCTTTGTTCTCCATTATAACCCAGCAGTACAAATGAGTGACAGATAGATATCAACATAGATAATATGTTGTTGTTGTTAAGTGCTGTCGAGTCGGTTCCAACCCATAGCGACCCTGCATAGGGTTTCCAAGGAGTGACTGGTGAGCTTGAACCACCGGGCTTGTAGTGCAAACAGCTTAGCAGTCTGGCGCATTAACTCAGAGCACCACACCAGGACTCCAGATAATATATAATATATAGATAAAGAGAAGGAGCCATAGTGACAAAATGGTTAAGAACTTGGCTGCTAACCAAATGGTTGCATTAGCATCTCTACACTGGACAGCAAGTTTCAGAGTCTTTTCTGACATCCATTTTGGCCTTTTCCTTCTTCTTGTCTTCATCTCATCTTTTTGCTTTCTTCTTGTATGAAGTTCCTAATGTACTCCCATAACTCTTCATGTCTTTGGTCTTTAGTGCTTAGTGCATCAAATCTATTCTTTAGATGATCTTTAAATTCAGGTTTATGTTCAAGGTCATATTTTGGCTATTGTCGATTTGGTTTAATTTTCATGAACTTTAGTTTGAACTTTCATATGAACAATTGATGCTCTGTTCCACAGTCTTGTTTTGGCTGATGATATGGAGCTTTTCTGCTATCTGTTTCCACAGATGTAGTCAATTTGATTTCTGTGTATTCCATATGGTGAGGTCCATGTGTTTAGTCATCTTTTATGTTGTTTTAAAAAGGTATTTTCAATGATGAAGTTATTGGTCTTACAAAGTTATATCATGTGATCTCCAGCATTGTTTCTCTTGCCAAGGCCATATTTTCCAACTACTGATCCTTCTTCTTTGTTTCCAGCCATTACATTCCAATCATTAGTAATTATCAGTACACCTTGATTGCATGTTTGATCAATTTCAGACTGAAGAAGTTGATCGAATTCTTCAATTTCATCATCACTGGCTTTAGTGGTCGGCACATAATTTTGTATAACAGTGGTATTAGCTAGTCTTCCTTGTAGGCATATGGTTATTATCCTATCACAGACAGCACTGTACTTCAAGATCAATCTTGCTATCTTCTTTTTGATGATGAATGTGAAGCCATTCCTTTTCAATTTGTCATTTCCCGCATAGTAAAGCATGTGATTGTCAGAATCAAAATGGCCAATACCAGTCGATTTCAGCACACTAATGCCTAGGATATCAATGTTTATGAGTTCCATTTCATTTTGACGATTTCCAATTTTCCTAGATTTATACTTCGTACATTCCATGTTCCAATTATTAATGGATGGTTAGAGCTGTTTCTCTTCATTTTGATTTGAGCTTCATCAGCAAATGAAGGTCCCAAAGCCTTTATTCCATTCACATCATCACGGTCAACTCTACTTTGAGGAGTGAGCTCTTCCCCAGTCATATTTTGAGTATCTTCCAACTTGAGGTGCACATCTTCTAGTATTATATCTGACAATATTCTGGTGCTCTTCATCATGTTTCAATATTCAATAATCCGGTGCTGACAGTGTTCCAAAACTATTCATAAGATTTTCAGTAACTAAGTATTCAGAAGTAGTCTGTCTCTCCTTTTACTTAGTCTGTCTTCATCTGGGAGCTCAGCTGAAACCTGTCCACCATGTGTAACCCTGCTAGTATTTAAAATACCCATGGCATAGTGTCCAGAATCACAGCAACACACAAGCCACCACAGTACAATAAACTGACAAATGAGTGGTGGCCATAAAAATTACAATCTAGAAAATTCTATAGGGCAGCTCTGCTCTGTCATATGGGGTCACCAGTGCTACTGGGGAAAGGAGAGAGGATGATGACTCTCCCAGAACTCTCTTCTCGGCTGTGTACACTTCATACTAAGCAGGCCTAAGCTTTTTGGTGGCACGGGATTTTCAATGTTCCTCCAAATACATCCTCTCCCCACAACATGGTCATAGTCCACTGAGTAAGGGCAGTGGGGCTCCAGCCTTCTCTGAAATCCTTGTGTTGGTCTAATAAAAAGCACTTCCCTTTATCTTTTCCTGTCATCTGAACGCTCACCAGTCTCTTGTTGTTCTTGTTGTTAGGTGCCACGGAGTCAGTTACAACTCATAGTAACCATTGTACAATAGAACAAAGCACTGGCCCATCATCACAACAGCTGCTATATTTGAGTCCATTGTTGCGTCCATTGTGTCAATCCCTTCCATTGAGTGTATCTCTTTTCACTCACCCTCTACTTTACCAAGTGTGGTGTTCACAGTATGACAAACTGACAGACAACCAGTAGATCGATCTTTTACACATGGGCCTTAAACAAATTAGACAAATAACTTTGGACCCTAAATGAAACAGGTCCTCTTCTTCTGAAAATGTTTTTGGACTTCTTTACAAAAAGGTATTAGGAAAGTTTACTGCCTAATGTCACCTACCTTAAAGTCTGTTTTGTTAATCCAACCCATTCTATTATGACTCTCTCCCAGAACAGTGGGCAGACAGAAACTCATCTTATATCCATTATCTAAAAGGAGATGTTTACGTGGTTCTTCTCAGAAAAAAAGTACTTGCTTTAAGATTATTTAAAATAACTAAAAATATCAAATACATGTAAATATGTACATATATATATATAGAGAGAGAGAGAGAGAGAGAGAGAACACTGTAAGGAAAAATGATTACAAAAATATTATTGTGGTTAAGTTCCATTGAGTCAGTTCTGACTTACCCTGTATAGGATTTTGGAAGGAGTACAGAGTCTCATCTTTTTCCCATGAGACTCTTTCTGGGCTATCAGATATCAAGAGGCTTTTATTTCCTTATTTATATATGCAGCATCATATATTTAATACTTTAATATAAGAAAAAAAATGTTCTATGACATTGAAGAAAAAACTGTAAGAACTTAGGGGGGATGTTGGAATCATCAGATACCTCAGTTCATGACACTCTAGCATCCTGCTCGATCCTGATCCTGCTCTTGTTTCATCTATGTATTGATGCCTTTTTATCCCCATTCTCTACTCCTCCTGTTATCCCTACAGGAAACTGATCTAATATATTAGACTTATATCTTCATATGAGCACACTCATAAAATACATAATGCTCATAGGTATAAGTATATACTTTTCATTTACTGAAATGTTTTTATATGTCTATTTCCCCTAACAAACTCTAACTACTATCATGACCAAAGGAATCAGGGCTTAAATAAGCTCAAATAACTCTTAATAATAAAGTGTGGTGTCTAGCACAGAGGAAGGGCACAATAATTGTTGACTGGACTAAAGTGAAAAGTTATTACTGTTCTTTCTTAAAATTGTCACCTTTCCTGTGCTTCAGTGACACTTCTTTCTCCTACTTTCTCTTCTGTCTCTCAGTCCCCTTATCATGCTCCTCTTTTCTCTTTTGTTTCTTAAATGTTTTATTATGAATTATGTGATAGTTTGCATGGGAGAATATTACTTTTACATTCATTCTATCATATATCATCTCATTGCCATGGTTACAATCCCCTCCATGCAATCCTTCCTCAGTACCCCCCAGGTCTTCAGCACACAGTCACTCTCCCTCTCTGGATCTAAAGTCTCCAGCTGCTCCATCGCTCCACGTCATCATCTCTGGATCAATTTCAAACATCACTGCTTCTCTGGGTAGGGTCCTGCTCTCTGCT
>NW_006408604.1:10864916-10908369 GCF_000296735.1 Chrysochloris asiatica
TCCAAAGTATGAGAGACGAAGCTTACCCATCTTGGCCTCCAAGGAGCACTCAGGCTTTGCAGTCTAGCACATTAACCCATGGTGCCATACCAGGACTCCATAATAACCTTAGGTACTGCTTATGATAACCTTAGGTACTGCTTATGATAACCTTAGATACTTTTATAATAACCTTAGGTACTGCTTATAATAACCATAAGTACAAGGTCGGCAGTTCAAGCTCACCAGCTACTCCTTGGAAACCCTATACAGGGTCGCTATGGGTCGGAATCGACTCAAGGGCACTTAACAACAAGGTTATTATAAGCAGTACCTAAGGAGTCCTGGTGTGGCGCTGTGGATTAATGCGCCAGACTGCAAAGCCATTTGAACTTCAAGGTCAGCAGTTCAAGCTTGCCAGCTGCTCCTCGAAAACCCTATACAGGGTCACTATGGGTCGGAATCTACTCGACAGCACTCAACAACAACAAAAAGGTTATTATAAGCAGTACCTAAGGTTTATCCTTGTTTCCCTTTTGCTCTCACTCTACCTAACACCACAAGCAGTCTCATCCATGCCTATGCCTTTAATAATCACGTTGACTCACTGTCTTCCAAATCTACATCTCTACCCTTACTTTCCTTGTCAAGCTATACACCTATGCCTTCATCTAATAGCTGCAAGTTTTAAATGCATCTCAAACTCAATGGAATGCCACAGAATCATCACCTTACCCACCTCTCCCCATATCCAAACCTTTACTTTCTTTTAGAGACAGTTGTCAGCATCTTTCTGGTTCCTCGAGCTCATCTTTAATATGTATCTCCCTTCTCTTCCACTCTGAGATTATAATCACTTGCCAAATTCTTTGTTTCTAGTGAATCATATCACTAATTTATAGTCAGAGGTTGTGCTGAGCGCAGAGAATAGAGGAGTGAGCAAGACAGACAAGTTTCCCACCCTTGGGATACAGGCAGTAGAGCAATAAATGAACAGTGTGCTACACAGTGTGGTCCATGCTAAGGAAGTAAGCAGGGTGGTGTGGATAACTGAGTATATGAGGGTGGTCAGGAATGAGAATGAGACACTCTTCAGAATGAGAAGGGACCCTCTTATAAAGAGACCCAGGGGAAGAGTAAACAATACAGGTTCAGGGGTCAGCAGACGCAAAGACCATGGAGAAAGGAGCTTTACAAGGTCAAAGATTGGCAATGAGGCCTTTGTGGTGGGAGTTTATTGACGATGAAGAGATCAGAACTGGATGAGGGTGAGGGGCAGAAGAGGATAAATCATGGGGGCCTTAGAGATCATTTCCAGGCATTTAATTCTAAGTGTGATGGAAAATCAAAACGCATTTAAGCAGAGCAAAGATCTGATCTGATTTGTGCTTTTAAAAGATTACACTCACAGATGCCAGAAGAATAATGGGTGAGGAACAGCAAAGAGGGAGTAGAAAGGCAAGAACAAAGTTCAAAACTTTTACACTAGTCCTGGTAAGCTGTAGTGAAAACTTGAACCACACAGTGGCAGTGAAAGATGGTGAGAACGGGCATATTTGAAACATATGTTGGCGATAAATCCAAAAGGAATTGCTGATGAGATGTATATGGAGGGTGAGGGGAAGAGAAGGATCAGGGATAACTAAAGATTTCTGATATAAACAATTAGGTAGATGATAATTCCATCTCTTGAACTGGGGACATAAAAGGAGAAACCAGGCCAACTGGCAGTTGGGTACAGCATAGAATTAAGACTTTTGTTTGTGTTGTTGTTGCTAAGTGCCACAGGAGTCAGTTCTGACTCAGAGTGACCCTGTATAGGGCTTTGAACTGTATAGTGGCTGGTGGGTTTGAACTCCCAACCTTGAGGTTAGCAGTCTAGTGCTTAGCTTACAGTTCCACACAAGTTTTGTTTAAACATGATAAACTTCAGATGTCAATGTGATATCCTGGTAGCGATATCAGGTAGACAGTTGGATAGAATAACTTGGAGCTCCATGGGGAAGTGCTAGGATGGAGACACACATGAAAAATGTCATCATAGACTTTGATATTTTTGTCATAGGATCACAAAGATAAAAAGAGAAGAGGGGAGAAGAGGACAAATGAGGAGAGAGGCCATCCTGTCTAAAATGAGGAGCCAGCAAAATTACATGAGAGGCAGACGCTAGTGATACATAAAGTCCATGAGAATGTGATGTTATGGAACCAAAAAAGAAGAGTTTTACAGAAGAATGTGATGACTGTACTGTACCAGATGTGACAAAAAGATCAAGATAAAGACAGAAAACACCCAGTGGTTTTAGGATAATAAAGACAGAAGAGTAATTCTGGTAAACCAGTATTATGAGTCAGACTATAATGAACTGCATATACCTACTACTCGCTTACCGACTATTTCATTGTGCAACACTTCGTATTTACAACAATTGTAAAAAGTCTACTATCTGTCTATTTTACATATTAATGATGTATGGTTGGCAGTAACAAACACCGAAGTGCAAGGCAAGAGCAACACTGGCTGTGACGGTTAAGGTTCTGTTTCAAGTTGGCTGGCCCATGATTCTCAGTGTTTGGCAGCTATGTAATGATATAATTTGGCAATTGTGTAATGATGTGTTCATCCTCCATTTTGTGATCTGATAGGTAATCCTCCATTTTTGTAAAATACTGATTTTTACATAACAAACTGGTCTTTGGAACCTAACCATGTCATTAGGTTAAGAGTGAGTGTAGTAATTTGTAGGTGAAGAAATCAAAGAAACATTTTTAAACAACACTTTGGAGAATTTGCTACAAATGAGGCCAGCCTTTCTGATGGTGGTGAATAATATATGTTGTTGTTGTTAAGTGCCGTCGAGTCAGTTCCAACTCATAGCAACCCTGTATAGGGTTTCCAAGGAGTGGCTGGTGAACTTGAAATGCCGACCTTGCAGATCAAACCGATCCACACTGCAAGTATATTAAAATGCCCATCCACGTCCATGGCTGAAGACAACACTGAGCGTGCAAGACAAATGATTCTGTTGAATAGAAGAGTGACAGTGGATTATGTGCCAAATCATTCGCAAATCATTCGTGGCCCTGCCTACGAAAAAACCCACAACAGATCTGGGTTTCAAAAAGTTTGTGAGATGGGCACCAAAACAAATCACAGAAGAGCATAAACAGAAGTGTTTAGACATCTGCATATGAAATTTAGACCAATTCTCAGAGAAAGGTAAAGCTTTCTTTAAAAAAAAAGTCATTGCTGGTGATGCTACATGGATTCATCACTACAAGCCTGCGAGTAAATGGCAGAGTATGGGACGCAAATGTCCTCAATCACCAACCAAGGAAAAGTTTAAAAGTCAACTGTCAGCTGGAAAATTTAAGGAATGACAGAAAACTGTCAGCTTACAGTTTTCTGGGAATCTCGAGGACCAGTACTCCTAACAAATCCTCCCATGCCCTACCGCCTCATCTCCTCAATCCTTCATCTTTTTGTCATTCAAAGGGATCCTCTAAACCCCAATCTGAGGACTGATGCATTATGGAAGCCTGAGATAGGCTTCACTGTATAAAAGTCAATGCCTTTATGCTTTATCTGGGATACAAAACAAAAATCAAACCTGGTTGCATTGAGTCAGTTCTAATTCATGGTGACCCTCGGTGCTTTTCCAGAATGGAATTGCTCCACAGGGTTTTCTTGGACGTATCTTGACAGAAGCATATAGGCTGCCCTTTCTTCCCAATGCTGATTTGTGGGTTTGAACCTTCAGGAGACTAGTGAGTACAAACCATTTGGGCCACCCAGGAACCTATACTAGGATACAGAGTTCTCTATTTTCTGACCCACTCTGCCTTCACATGTTTATACCCAATAAGCACCCTTCCCCTCTACCTTTCACTGAACTAGTGCAGCCTATTCATTATCCACCCCCACCTCCAAATGCCATGATCTCTCTTTTATGTCTTTGTTCAAGCTCTTCTTTTCTACTTGGCATGCCTTCTGCCCCCTTGCAGAAGTCTTACCCATTCCTTAAATGCAAATCTCAATTATTTCAAGAAAATTCCCAGATCCTTCCATTAAAATTAATTTCTCCTTCCAAGCTCATTTCTTTAAAACTTATTATAGGCTATCAAAGTCTGTCTTGCGTGTGTTTATGCATTCATGGTTGTCTATATTGTGCCTGCATCTGTCTCCAGAGAGGAACAATGAAGAAGGAGGGAGGAAAAGGAGGCAAATAGATACGAAAAATGGAGATACCTCAAACATGCCTGTTGGGTTACTTCATTTGGCTTGAATAAAACTGCTCTCTAAGACTGGCAAAAATTTCAGTCACTCCCTAACCCTAAGACAGCTTTTCATCATGGGTTTACTGCAGGATTCCTCAGCTGGCCCGTCCCTTCCCCTCCCCTCTATGTTGTCCTCTCTTCCTTTCTCCCCTGTGCCTCCATCTTAGAGGCCCAGTAATGACGTCACATCTTGAGAAGCAGCTCCATCTTTGCAAAGAGTGGAGTGGGGAGCAGGGCGGTTGACTGAGAGAAATAGGGCAGGGAGATGAAAATGCAGTTTTGAAAGATTCATGCTAAAGGCAGCACGTGCTCTCCTCCCCTCCTCAGCTTCCCAGATGATAAAATCTTGGCAGAAGCCCTGCTTTCCAGGCACATGCAGAGAGACCTGGGGAAACTCAGCCAAGTCTGCCTGAGGTGACAGAAAAGTCACCACCACCACTGGTGGGAGAGGCCCTTTGTTACTGGGGGACCTGAGAGGTTAAAGGGTAGGTGTGTATAGGAGGCAGCAAGGGGACAGAGAGGAGGGGTCCTCTCCAGCTACCTCCAGAGCTGCCCCTCCTGAGGAGGTCAGGCCTTGTCCTCCACAAGCCCCTGTGGTGTTTGGTAGTCCTCAAAGGTTGGCAGAAGCCTGGGCCTGGGAGAGCGGCCCCCACATCTTTCCATTGAGCACAGATTGCTCAGAGCCCCGCGGCGGCAGAGTTGAGGGGCCTGGGTCTAGGAGACCGAAAAGGCTCCATCACGTTCCCAGCTCTCTTTTCTCACTCCCCTTGCAAAGCTCTGCAGAGGGAGGATGCGGCCTGATGAATGCTGTGCGCTGCTCTGTACAGGAGATGGGATTGCGATTCCCCACCAGCGGTCCTCGCTCAGCTACTCGACTGCGACCCCTGGCGGCCCGCGAAAAAATTCTCCGCAGAGCATTTAAAGCGCGTTCGGGCCAGGAAACCGGAAGGACAGCGAGTTATCTTACAGGACCCCCGCTGTAAAACGAAGTGAGTCAACCTTATAGGACACACTAGAACTGCACCCATAGGTTCCCACATTCAGAAGCGGACTGCCAGCCACGTCTTTCTCCTCAACTGAACGCTTTTACCATTGTATCACCAGGGCTTTCTTTACAAGAAAACAGTAAGAAATATATACCCCAGGGCGAGAGTGAGAGGAGTGAAGGGGGAGTCCATTTTGCTTTCTTATAATGGAACCAGGAAGGAAGAACAGTCTGTTGGGGGTGGTGGGAACTGATGGAGGCTAATGGGAGGGAGATGGTGGAAATGTGAACACCTGTTTATAGTTGGAAAGGAATCTACTTAATGTAATGTCTACACAGAATACGACTTAAAAGTTTTTCCCTGCTCAGCTCTCAGCTGTCTTCATCTTCATTTCCAATCAGCTGTGAGCTCTGAGCTGAATTTCCTGTTCATGTCCTTCTATGTTGTTGTTGTAGAGTGCCCTAGAGCATTCCGACTCATAGCGACCCTGTATAGGGTTTCCGAGGAGCGGTTGGTGAGCATATCTCTTTATACCAAGCTGGGGAATAGAACTGGCTTCTGCCTTCAGTGATCTGGGTCAAAAGAGTCAATATAAGACAAGAGTTTAGAGTCTGAACTTTGGAGAGACACTGTAAATGCTGAGTACAACCCCAACACGTCACTGACAAGCTGTGTGACCTTGAACAATTTGCTCAACCTCTCTGAACCTCACTCAGCTACCTAGTTTAGAAAGCAGAGAATAAGGGGAAATTGCCTCTGGGCAATTTGTGATAAAGAGGCAGGGTTGCCGTAGGCATTCTGTTCCAGGTTTCTGGTCCAGTACAGAGAAGCTCAGTGGCTGGTTCTGCATTCCTTCCCGGGCAGGACCATTTGGGGGCATGACTATGATACACTCAATTCAGCTATGGGCTAAGAACCCAGGAGTAGCAGCTTCCCCTTGAGGGATGAATCTTCCAGCAATTTCTCTGACTTCTTTCCTTTTTGTCCCATCCACAAAATGGGACCTATGAGTGTGGGTGTGTATGGCCTACAAGGAGCTTCTTGCCATAGAGCTGATCCTAGCTGGGAGTGGAGCCCAATGACTTCACTGAGTTCTTAAAGGTTGCACATCAATGTCATTGCCTTTGGTATCTGCATGGTAAACATGCAATGCCTTGGTTATGTAAGGCTCTCTGCTAGGTGTTGTAAGAGGGAGAGAATCTTCAGGATGCCCCATGCCTAAGGAGTGTAGTCTATTGAGCAGATGTGACCTACACATAGGTAAAACTAAATAATAAGTAATGATACAGACGGTCTATGATAGAGTCAAATGAGGGTTCACTGAGCACCATAAGAGATCAGAGGATGGAAACCAGATTCAAATCAAAGTGAGGGGTCACCTGAACCCCAAGTGCTACAGAAAGTGGTCTTGGTACTTTGAATGAAGCAAGCTTTTCCCTCGAATTCTGGATCTAACTTGTGTACATCCTTGATGGGGATGGAGAACATCTACAGAATATCTGACTCCTCAAAGTAAGAGTCCCCTGAAGATGCTGGTCTATCTCTAGCCCCAGGACTTAGGGACCAATCTCATCTTCCAAAGAGTCTACCACTAAAGAGTGTCCTTGGCCAGTGACCATCTTGTGGGGGGGCAAAACTGCTTACATCTATTTGCAACTAAATTTCCTAGAGATGAACAAGAGGAGATAAGATGGGTGCCTATCTTAATCATTCTTTCATCCATTCACTTACATTTAGACATTCATTTCCTTATCCACTTGCTGAGAATTTGTTTACTGAGCAATTGTTACATCACCACTGCTGTACCCTGTTGTTGTTGTCTTTAGGTGCCGTCAAGTTGGTTCTGACTCATAGTGATCCTATGCACAACAGAACGAAACACTGCCTGGTCTGCGCCAACCTCACAACTGTTGCTACGCTTCCATGCCAATCCATCTCACTAAGGGTCTTCCTCTCTTTCTCCGACCCTTGACTTTATCAAACATGATATCATTCTCCAGGGACTAGTCCCTCCTGATAAGACCAAAGTATGAGAGACCAAATCTGGCCATCCTGGCTTCCAAGGAGCACTCTGGCTGTACTTCTTTTAACACAGATTGGTTTGTTCTTTTGGCAGTCCATGGCACTTTTAATATTCTCCTCCAACACCATAACTCAAAGGCATTAATTCTTCTAAGGTCTTCCTTATTCACTATCCAAGTTTCACATGCACATGGTTTAGGTTAGGCGCACCTTAGTTCTCAACCTGACATCTTTTCTCTTGAATGCTTTTAAGAGGTCAGGTGCACTAGATCACCTAATGTTTGATTTCTTGACTACTGCTTACTACATGCATGTTGATTATGGCTCCAATCAAAATGAAGTCTGACAACTTCAATCTTTTCTCCATTTATCATGATACTATTTATTGATCCAGTGGTACAAATTTTTGTTTTCTTTACATTGAGGTGCAAACCATACCAAAGGCTGTAGTCTTTGATCTTCACCAGTATTTTAAGTCCTCTTCGCTTTCAGCAAGCAAGGTTGTATTATCTGCATATCACAGGTTTTGATGAATCTTTCTCCAATCCAGATGTCATGTTCTTCATATAATCCAACTTCTCAGATTATTTGCTCAGTATACAGATTGAAGGTTGTTGTTGTTATTGTTAAGTGTTGTCGAGTCGGTTCCAACTTCTAGCAACCTTGTATAGGGTTTCTGGGGAGCAGCTGGTGGGTTTGAACTGCTGACCTTGTGGTTCACAGTCCAGTGCTTATTCTATGGTGAAATAATACACTCCTAGTGTACACCTTTCTTGATTTTAAACCCTTCCATGTCCCCTTATTCTATCTGAATGACTGTCTCTTGGATATCTATGGTCTAGGTCCCTTATAAGCACATTTAAGTGTTCTGGAATACCCCTTCTTCACAGTGGTATCCATAGCTTGCCGTGTTCCTCACAATAGAAAACCTTTGCATAGTCAATAAAGCACAGGGAAACATCTTTCTAGTATTCTCTACTTTCAGCCAAGATCCATCTGCCATCAGTAATGATATCCTCATTCCACTGGCAGTTCTCTGTCAGTGCACTGTTTCAGTTATCTTCAGCAAAAGTTTACCTGCATGTGACATTACTAAAATTGTCTAAAGATTTCCATATTCCATTGTGTAGCCTCTCTTTACCATGGGCACAAACAGCTCTTTCAAAGGGATGGCCAGGTAGCTGTCTTCCAAATTATTTGACATTGATGAGTGAGCACCTCCAGTGCTTCATCAGTTTGATATACTGATCAGTTAATAACCCTACAGTGTGAGAAAGTTTAAAATAATTATGTATTTCCTCTCTTTCTACCTTAAGCAAGATTCAACATTCCTTATTCAATTGCAGAGAATCTCCTCTTCTATCCCATCCAATGTGAAGGACCATATTAACTATGATATTCACAAGGTTCATTCCATTGCAGTGGTAATGGTTGTGTGCCGTGGAATCAGTTCTGACTTACAGGGACCCTGTTTAGAGTTTCTGAGGCTGGATATCTTTATGGGAGCAGAGAGCCTCATCTTTCTCCCTCAGAATGGCTGGTAGTTTTAAACTGCTGACCTTGAGGTTAGCAGCCCAACTTGTAACCACTATGCTGCCAGATTCCAATTCATGGCCATCCCCATTATGTTTCAGGAGCCCTGGTGTGGTGCTGTGGGTTAATGTGCCAGACCGAAAAGCCATTTGAACTGCACGGCAGTTCAAGCTCACCAGCCGCTCCTTGGAAACTCTATACAGGGTCACTATGGGTCAGAACCGACTCGACGGTACTTAACAACAACAACAACATAAGTGTCAGAGTATAACTGTGCTGTATAGGGTTTTCAGTGGCTGATGATTTGGAAGTAGTTCATCAGGCCTTTCTTCCAAGGTACCTCTAGTGGACTCAAACCTACAACCTCTCAGTTAGTAGCCAAGTATATAAACCATTTATACCACACAGGGATTCTTCCTTTGAAGGTATTGTTAAGTGCTGTTGAGTTGGTTCCAACTCATAGCAACTCTGTGTAGGGTTTCCAAGGAGCACTTGGTAAGCTTGAACTGCCAACTTTTCAGTTCAAACCAACATTGCAGTCCATCTTATTAACCCACAGCCATACCAGGACTCCCTTACAGTAGCAGGACCCTAATAAGCATTGATTCCCACTACTCTGATCAAGGGATCCCTGGTGTGGCACTGTGGGTTAATGCGCTAGACTACAAAGTCAGTTTGAACTGCCAGGTTGGTGGTTCTAGCTCACCTACCTTTCCTCGGAAACCCTATACAAGATCTCTATGGCTTGGAACTGACTCAACAGCACTTAACAACAACAACATCTCTGATCAAGGAGTCCTGGTGTGGCTAATGTGCTAGACTGCAAAATCAGTTTGGCAAGGTCAGTAGTTCAAATTCACCAGTTGCTCCTTGGAAACCCTATACAGTATTGCTAAGGGTTGGAACCAACTCGACAACATTTAACAACAAATCCACTCTGATCAGCAGTCCTGATATGGTGCCGCTGAGTCCTGGTGTGGTGCTGCAGGATAATGATGTTGTTATTGTTGTTATGTGCCGTGTTCGTTACGACCCATAGCGACCCTATATAGGGTTTCCAAGGCTATAAATCTTTACGGGAGCAGAAAGCCTCATCTTTCTCCCATGGAGTGGCTGGTAGTTTCAAACTGCTGACCTTAAGGTTCACAGCCTGATTCATAACCACTACGCTACCAGAGCTCCATGCAGGATAATGATAAGGTCTGTTTGAATCACAAGGTCAGCAGTTCAAACTCACCAGCAGCTCCTCAGAAACCCTATACAGGGCTGCTATGAACGGACTTGACTGCATTTTAGAAACAACCACAACTCTGATCAGCAAGCATTCTCATGTTGAACATAATTGTTGTACCTCACAGATTCATCCACCCAGTTATCAAAGCAACAAAGAGCATGTACTCTATGGGGTTTTCAGAATACAGCTCAATGTGCTGGCCCCTTAGGATCAGATCCAAATATATCTAGTCTTTGCCCTAGACCTTTGATGAGTGACACATGAACTGGTCCCAGTCTGTCCCTCTCGAGAGCTCACACCTTGGGCTCTTCCCAGTCATTTTTCTTTCTTGCCTGCCACCTCTCACTCCTACCCTGCCTTCATGGGTTCTGTGACAATCTGTGTTCATTAAAATGTTTTCTGGGGTGTATTTAAGTGTCTTTAGTGATGACAGAACACTGTATAATTATCTTCTAATTCATCAGGATACTTAACAGGCTATTTTTTTTTTTCCCCCAATAAGTTCCTTTGGCTGAAGCACCAATAGGCCTGTTGCTACGGAAACCAGAACATTGCTTTCTGTATTTTAATGGTATGTTGAAAGCCCTGTGTGTATGTACTTGCACACATGTGATGGCTGCTCACTTCTTCTGCTCTTTTTCTCTCCTCTGTCTCTGCTGACCTGGCTGGCATTGTCCCTACATCACATGGTTCAGAATGTTCCTCCCTCATCCACAGCCCCGGCCTGTCCCCTTCCTGCTTTCCACTATGCCTCCACCTTCTCCCACCCTCCCATCTGGTGTTCTCAGCTATTTAAAAAAAAAAAAAAAAAAGTACCAGTTGGTTTTGCATGCAATCTAAGAGGGAGAGAGAAGGGAAAGGTAATTGTGGAAACAAAGCTTCACAAAAGTCTTTGACCAACCAGGTGTTTCCTGCTGGAAGACTCACGGCCTCACCTGGCCATCATCCTAGAACGTGGGGCTTCTTCAGAGGAGGAGAGGGGCTGGAGTGTGTGCAAGCTTACTTCAGGAGTGAAGGAAGAGCGGATCACACAGCACCATCTGCTGCTGCTGCTCTTGGGCACAGGCCGCCTTACCTCCACCCAAGTCACTGGGTTTGCTTCAAGGACAGTTGGAGGTTAGAAAGGCACTAGAAATATATTTATTTAATCATTTAGGCAACTGAACACTTAATATATGCCAGCACTGCTCCAGGCACTGGATATATACAGAAGGCCTCTCCTCAACAACAAGGTTTGCTTAGAGATCATTGTTAAGACAACACCATAAGTAAAAAGAGGTCATGTCATAATGAGTGTTTTGGACTCAGGAGTCATAAACTGAAGCTTGAGCCCCAGGCCATCGCATTCTAGCTGTGACCTTGGATAAAGGACAAAACCTCATCGTTGTTGTTAAGTGCCATCAAGCTGGTCCCAACCCATAGCAACCCTGTATAGGGTTTCCAAGGAGCGGATGGTGAGCTTGAACCACCGACCTTGTGGTACAATCGACTTTGCAGTCTGACACATTAGCCCACAGTGCCAGAAAACCTCATTAGGTATCGTTTTTCAATCTTTAAAAATAACATAGGGACCCTGGGTGGGGCAAATGGTTAACTGCTGGCCTACTAACTGCAAGATTAGTAATTCAGTATACTTAGAGAAGCCTCAGAAGAAAGGCCTTGGGATCTGCTTCCTAAAGGTTACAGCCTTTAAAGCCCTATGGACCAGTTCTACTCTGCACACCTAGGGTCACCGTAAATTGGAATTGACTCAATAGTAATTAATAATGAATGGTGGTGGTAGTGGTATTAAGTGCTGTTGAGTCAGTTCTGACTCATAATGACCCCATATAGGGTTTCTGAGGCTGTAAATCTTTGCAGAAACAGAAAGCCTCATTTTTCTCCCACAAATAACAAAAGTAGTATAATAATAAAGTTGACTTTGATCATTAAGTTTATTTGTATATCACCTGGCATGGAGTCAGTCCATGCGCAGTAATGTTGGTTGCCATTGTTGGCATCATTGTTATTATTGTGATTGTTGGTTGTTATAGGAGGGTCATGACTAAAGTGCAAGACAGTCACTGAGGCAGGGATGACATCACAGAGGAGGGGTTTGACAAGTGTTTTCTACATGGGAAACACATGTAGTCAGAGGAACCAGCATGTGCAAAGGCATGAGGGGTAGAGGAAGCACTTCTGTGGGCTAGAGCCAAAGTCAGGAAGCATCTGAGGGTGCAGGCCTGATAGACTTGGGCTGGACTTTGAAGGACACTGATTGCTACCCCAAGGAGAGTGAACATAACCCACCAGTTAATGGGGAATAAGCAGGGAGTTTAAGAGTGGCATGAGCACATAAACTGCTTAGAAAGAAGAGCTTTTCTTTGTGATACATGAAATCCCAAAATTAAGAGGATCCAATTCTTCTCTGCCTAACAGTAAATTTTTGGCCAGCTCCACATATCAAAAGATCCCTTGCTCTGCTTTGACTCCATCCTCCCAGTGCACTCCAGGTCAAACATACTGGAATATCAGGTTAAGCATGCCCTAGCTATGTGTGGCTTTGAACTAGGCACTGAACCAGGCTATACAATGGGAAAGGTAGGAGATAGCCCCTGAGGTCTCTCCCAGCTCTGGAAAGCATGAGTATCAAGCAGTACTCTATAATTTAAGGGAAGTCACTAGGAGATATTCTCTGAAAAGCTGTTAGTTCCAGTCCACCCAGAGGCACCTCAGAAGAAAGATCTGGCAAAAAAGCAATCATTGAAAAGCCTCTGGAGCACAGTTCTGCTCTGACACGCACAGTGTCACCACAAGCTGAAATCCATTCAATGGCAACTGGTTTACATCATTTAAAGACTGTGATTCTTTTGTAGCCTGTATAGAACGTACTGACATTTGGGGGACACGTCTTCATGAAACAGAAGGAAGTTTGTCGGTGACATATTGCTGTGTTGAGAGATTATTGTATGAGGTGATGCCACCTGAAGGAGTGAGTGTGTAAAATGTTTGACCCTTTGGGCTTCTGTGCAGAAAGCCTTGTAAGTATACTTCCTGTTTCCTGTGTGTTTTTTACAAGATGCAGTGTTTGGGCTTAGGTAACAGTCAAGTGAATACTTCCATGATGCCTCAACCAACCAAATGCTGACACCATTGGGACATATGTGTCCCATATAATATTTATCAAAATCCATCATATCTAACAAAATTTTTTAACACTCAGTGATTCAGTCTGCATTTGATTAGTGAAAACAAAACATTATATATACAAAATCCTACAAATAAAAAATAATTTGGGAATGAAAGGGTTAATGGAGGAGCTGGCCTGGAAATGGATTATCTAATGAGAAAGGATGCCAGGTGTGTAGTGAGTAGGGTGGTGATGGGAAAGGTGAAGCAGCAGAAACAAAAGAGGAGCAGAATGGTGAGGGGCCAGAAAGGGAGAGACCAGACACAGATTGGTGATGGAGCCAATGCTGCAGGGGAGTAAAGAGAAAAGTCAGTGGTAATGCAGGAGCTGTGGGGCTGGCAGTCTACTTCTGTTGTGCTTGGAGGCTAGGGAAAATGACAAGTCGAGAAGTAAGCTTGGATGCTCTGAGTTTGGTCTTATTAAAAAAGGAAGCAGCAGAATTGCAAGGTCTGCTTCGGACATGTGGCACATTCACCCTTCTCTCTCAACACTGAGCAAACATTCTTGAACTTGGCAATTTTGAATGATGTCATATTTGTCTTTTACCTTTTGTTTAAGATAAAGCAAAGGTATCTCTGTATAGAGATGTCAACCTGAATTTCCATAATCAAAAGGAAAATCAAAGTTGACCAAAGGTCACCCCAGCAATGAGCCAAACTCGTGCCCAACCCCTTTCCACTCTACAGCGATTTATCCTTCACAGGGATCTGTAGTGGGCAGAATGAATGAACATTTCTAGTTTCAGGTGGACTCAACACCTCCACGCCTCCATCAATTGATTTATATTCTGCATTCTTTCAAAACAATTAGAATGGATAATTACAGTAATTAGAAAAAAACCACATGTGAACAGATACATGCACATGCATTGGATTTGACAAAGTTTTGAAAGATACACAGAAACACCAAAGAGTAAGTAAAGTATTGCTGTAAAATCATAGAAAAGTTTGTTAAACAAAAACATCAAGACGTGAAGCTATTTATTGGTCTAGGTATATCTTTCATCAAGGTTTTTATACTTCTGAAACTGGTGTTCCCATCTCTGTAACCCTTCTCCAAAGAAAACTTTTCGGTTTACACGGCTTCAAAATGACAGTTTGGGCATCTTCGAGGGACTCCATTCATGTTCCTTTTAAATGTTCTTTGAGTTTGGAGAACAAAAAGAAATCTGAAGAGACAAAATCAGGACTGTGGGTAGATGGAGTAAGATAAGACTTTCTAATGAAACACTCGTAGGGCAGCCCTTGGTACCCTCAAAGAATGAGCAGGTGCATTGTCTTCATAGAAAAAAAATTCCTCAGTACAACTTTCCTGGCAGCCTTTTTCCTCACCAGTGCCATTTTCAATTTTCTAAAAACTTCTTTATGAGAATCCCCCATGATTATCTTGGGTCCTTTGAGAAAAATCTTTCAAGAGTACCACTTCAGAATCCCAAAACATTGGAATGCCACTTCAGAATCCCAAAACATTGGAAGTACCACTTCTGAGCTGAACTCTGCCCAGCAGATGTCCTTGGAAGCCACTGTTTTGATTGGACTTTTTTTTATCAAAGGTGTCCTAATGAAACTAAGACAAGTTATTAGTGAGAGAACTTATCTGCAGCCATCCACTGAATACAGAGACATATTTAAACAAGTTTTATTAGGAACAAACTGTGCATGTATAATCTGGAGCCCTAGTCAAAATTCTTTTGTAGTTATCCCTGAATAAATAAAATATTTTTTTAATATGAGAAAATTTTAGAGGGGGTCCTAGATGCAGGAGAATAAAGCCTATGAAAGCTGGAGCCTGTATACAGCAGAAACATGACAGAGATTTTTTTTAAACTCAAGAAGTTCACACTGAAATGAGTGCCAGGAAAACAAAGTCAAAAAAAGAAAGAAATGAGTGCGAGAAAAGTGGAAAGACTACACTCTGTCAAAGGCAGGAAGATTGAGACAAAGAAAACCAAAGTAGCCCTGTTGAGTTCTGGCTCCAGTGGAAAAGTACCATAGACTGCCAGAAGAACAAACAAACCTGTGTTGGAAGAAGTACAGCCAGAAGGCTCCTTAGAAGCCAAAATGGCCAGACTTCATCTCTCCTACTTTGGACATAGTCTCAGGAGGGATCAGTCCCTGGAGAAGGACATCATGCTTGGTGAAGTGGAGGGTTAGAGAAAAAGAGGAAGACCCTCAATGAGATGGATTGGCACTGTGGCAGCAGCCATGAGCTCAGGCATAACAATTATGAGGTTGGGGCCAGGCCAGACAAGGTTTCATTCTATTGGTCACTGTGAGTTGGAATTGACTCGATGGCATCTAATGACAGCAAGAAGTGGAGCTCTCAATTGGTATTCTTCCACTTCAACCTCACAGCACCCATGTGAGATAAATATTATAACACCTTAAAAAAAAAAAAAAATTGCCCATGTGTGCAAAAGTAGAATTCTGCTTCATAGGGTTTTCAATTATTGATACATCACCAGGCCTTTCTTCCAAAGTGCCTCTATGAATACTAGAACCACCAACCTCTCAGTTAGCTGAGTACATTAACTGGTTTTGCCACTTGGGCATCCTAAAGTCTTACACACCAAGAAATTGAAGTTAAGGTAAGTTGGGAAACTTGCCCAAACTCATACATGGATCTAATCAGTGATGGGGCCTGTCGTCAAATTCCTGTTCTGACTCCAAAGCCGCCACCAAATCCACTGCTTAGACTAATGAATAATGAGAGGACTGTTGTTAATAACAGGGCTGACATTTCATCAATTCACAGATGTTGATACTGTTATCTTCTGGGGCCCCCAAACTCATAACTAGGTTGACTGCTGCTTCCCTAACAGAGTTAGCACAAGTGGGTGGTTTTAAGAACAGAAGTTCACGTTCTCACACTTTAGAGGAGACCAGAAATCTGAACTCAGGGCAAGAGTTCTAGGGGAAGACCTTTGTCTCTGTCAGTTTCTGTAGTCCCAGTTCCCTGGTGATTATCAAGTGCCTACTTGTCCCTACTCATGGTAGCTTCTTCTGTGTTTAATCTGCTCTTTTTATAACTCAAAAGTGATCTGGGTTAGGACATGTCCTATGCTGATACATTCTCATCAACAGAACAAAGAAATCCCTGTTTACACATGGGATTATATCCATAGGCACGTTGTTATCATGGTTGTTGGGGGCTGCTGGTTGACTCCCAATTACAGTGACCCACGTGACTGAGTAGAACTGCCCCATAAGCCTTTCTTGGCTGTAATGTTTACAGGAGATTGCTAGGGCTTTCTCCCACAAAGTAGCTGGTGGGTACAAACCAATAGCTTTCCATTAGCAACCAAGAGCTTAACCATTGTGCTACCAGAGCGCCTTACATCCACTTGTACAGAAGTTAGAATTCCAACACATATTTTGGGGGCACGATTCAATTCATAACAGCTGCCAAGTTCCTCCAGCCTCCAAATTTTCCTAGGCTCCAAAATTAATTTTCCCTCTTCCCCCAGCTCATCTGAACTCCAGTTCTGTCCATTTATAGCTCTGAATTCCAGCTGGTACAAAATAAGCAAACTGATTTAACCAATTCATTCAAGAATATGAGAATCTGGTGGTTATGTTTTCACTTTTCTGGTAGTGTTTGCATCACAAGATCAGATAAGGTCAAATGATTATCTGATTGATAAATTCAGAGGCAGTGAAACAAATGGAAGTAGAGAATGGGAGAGACTTGGGGTGGAGTGATTTTTTTGTTAACAAATTTATGGAGAGGAATAATTCACATGCCACAAACCACCGACACTTAAAGTGTGCAGTTCTGTAACCTACCATATAGACACCCATGAACTCTCACCACACTCAAAATAATGAACATATCTGTCATCCCCAAAAGTTTATTCGGTGAATGAAGCAAGCCAAGTTTTGAATCTCTTAAACGGGGCCAGTTCTTAAGCGAGGTGACTTTGGAGTAAAGGTGTCTCTAGTAGCCATAATAGGGTCCAATGGCATATTTGTGAACTAAATGTAACCTTACATGCAAGTGATTTTTGAAACCTGTTCACAGTTCTGGAAATAATTCAGGGGAAAAGCAAGCCGCGAATTTTTTTGACAATAATAATCATGCGGAGATAATGATCTCCAGAAAACACACAGTGCACCTGATAGCATATTCCACACAGGTCTGCTCAGGAAAGTATGTTTGCACTTAGGATGGGGAAATCATACACTGGAAAATTCCAACAGAAGTGTGTCCACTACCCAGGCCCTGGGCCATTACAGCAGACACCACGGCGTACACTCAATGGGGCCAGAAGGCCAGAGCTGAGGAGGCTCCTCATTTCAGAAAACTATGCAAAATCACCAAATTTGGGCATTCTGGAAAAGTAACTGGGGCAGGACCAGAATTAATCAAGGACAGGTGTCCTCAATACCTGTATTTCCTAAAACAGACCTAGAAATAGTTGTTGGAAAGAACTGGTGATTAATTCATTGAGATACCTACTTTAATGAAACACTCTGGGTTCACATACAAGTGGGAATTCCCAATGGGGCTACCAATGGAAACCCTTTCCCCCTAGAGGTAGAATGGCAAAGCAACTTTTTAGGAGAAAGACTCTCAACAGGATCTCTAGGTATTCACTCAGCATTTAAACGAGAAAAGCCAGCTGCCTGAGCTGAGAAAGTGAGTTAATTCTAACTCATGGTGACCCCATATATGTTGGAGTAGAACTCTGCTCCATCGGGTTTTTAGTGACAGATGGTTCAAATGTAGATTGTCAGGTCTTTCTTCCGAGGCTCTTCTGAGTTGACACACTAAACCCCAACCTTTTGGTTAGCAGACGAGTAGTTAAATGAGCACCTACTACATGCCAAATGCTGTTCTAAGTTATATTTTGGAAGGAATATAACCAAGCCCAGAAGCAGAGTGATAGGAATGATGAAAGAGGAAGAACATACAGCACGCAACAGGCAGATGGGGCACCTAATCTGTCTTGGGGAATCAAGGAGGACATCTCAGAGGCTGTGACCTCCAAATCTCATCCCAGTTACCTGAGGCATGTTATTTTCAGTCAGGTGGCTACATATTTTGTATAGCTTCCTTATCTACAATCATAGACCATGTCAGGAACTAATAACTAAGCTTAAGCAAGCCAACTTCATCCCGGAGTAAAATAGTATGTTAAATATATGTTTGGTTTAAAAAACAAAACATGGTCACAGGTATGTGAGCTAGCATGGTGTGTAAATATTAATGGAGAGGAAATATTTCTCAGTATACTATTTCCACGTCAATTTTCTTGTGTTTCTCTGACCGCTAACATAAGGCCTCAGATATGTTCTAAAAATGCTTTGGGAAGAGGTAGAAGAGAGAGCAAAGGATAAAGACAAAAAGGTAATGGAATGGAGGAAGTAGAAAGATAACAAGGGAGAAAGAATAAAGAATAAAAATGGTTAGTAGAATACAGAAAAGGAAAGCTTGAGAGAGAGAGAAAAAAATGTTGGCAGTTAAGAATGCAAAGGAAGAAACCAGAAAAGGCTGATTAAAAGAGCCAAAGGAGAACAGACAAGACAATAACTATAAAAGGAATGCCCGATATTGATGATCACATGTAGAAGGGGCAACAAGACAAAGAACAAAAGGTGTCTGTCAGTGAGCAGAGGATGGGAAATCCACACCCAGCAGTCTAGCCCTCTGTATTGCCTAGGGAGCCACCTACTGCCTCTAAGTAGAAGTGTAGAGCACAGAAAACTGAGATAGGGATCTTGTCTATGTCTGTGCAATCCAGAGCCTGTAGAGCCTTCCGTGGCCCCATCTGATCTTTGCAGGGAAAGCGAAGGCAACTACTTAATGTTACAAGAGCTTCAGTGAGCCATCCTCCAATGGACATCCTTCTCCAACCTTCACCACTACCCAGCATCTCCTCTGGTATTTAAGAGGACAGGGGCTTCCAGAAGTCTTTACTGGCTGGCCTCTTGACACTGCAGTGAAATCTCTGCCCCAGCTGCTTTTGTTCCATGCATTCAGACCAATCTCTGAAACAAGTACCTAGAGAAGTTTTTCAAGTGTCCCCATGATTAAGAGGACTGCCTGACTTTATCATAAAATATCAGCCAGCTACTCAAATTTTGAGATATCAAATGTTCCCCTTAAGAATCTATTTAACATTTTATTTCCTTTATTATTGCCTAAGGCTATTTTCGTTTCCTCAGAAGGCATGTAAGGCATTTGCTAAATTATGGTGAGGTTTATTGAAGAATGCTTGTGCTGACGTAGACAGCTTGCTCACCACAGCAGAGTTTGCAGCCCTAAGTCATTAGAACAGACAGGAAACTGACAGCAAGATGTGAATGATATGGCTGAATTTGAGCAATGTAACCATGACCAAAAAAATGAGGGTACTTCCAGAAGTACCCTGCATGTCTGTCAGTTTCTACTTCTGTGGTGGCTTGCCTGTTGCTGTGATGCTGCAAGTTATGCCATTGGTGTTTCAAATACCAGCAGGATCTCTTTGGTGGGCAGATTCAATGGAGCTTCCAGACTAAGAAGAGACTTGTAAGGAGGAACAAAGGTCCACTTCTAAGGAATTAGTCAGTCCTGAAAACCATAGAATAGATACAGCACCCTCAGGTTGAAAGGCACTCAAAATACCACTGAGGAAGAGCTGCTTCCTCAAAGTAGAGTTGCCCTTAATGGCATGGATGGAGCAAAGCTTTCAGGACCTTCATTTGAAGGTCTGATGAGGTATGACTTAAAAGTGAGGAAAAACAGCTGCAAGCATCTGTTAATATTTAGAATGTGGAATGTACAAAATATGAACCTAGTATATATGAACCTAGTACAAAATATGAACCTAGTACAAAACTGAAAATCATCAAAAATGAAATGGAAGGACTAAAAGTCAATGTTTTGGGCATTAGTGAGTTGAAATGGATAGGGGATGACCATTTTGAATCAGACAATCTTATGGTTTACTATGCCAGAGTGACAACTGAGGAGGAATAGACTTGCATTTATTGTCAAAAAGAACATTTCAAGATCTATTTTAAAATACAATCCTGTCTGTAAGAGGATATCTGTACGTCGACAAGGTTGTTGTTGTCAGGTGCCATCGAGTCAGAACCGATTCATAGCGACACCATGCACAGCAGAACGAAACAATGTCCGATCCTGGGCCAACCTCACTACCGCTGCCACACTTGAGTCCATCAATGATGCCACCTGGCCAATCCATCTCATTAGAGGTCTTCCTCTTTTTCTCTGACCCTCCACCTTACCCAGCATGACATCCTTCTCCAAAGACTGTTCCCTCTGGACAATATGTCCAAAGTATGAGAGACGAAGCTTAGCCATCCTGGCCTCCAAGGAGCACTCTGGCCGCACTTCTTCCAAAACAGATCTATTGTTTCTTTTGGCAGTCCATGGCACTTTCAGTATTCTCCTCCAACACCACAACTCAAAGGCATCAATTCTTCTACGATCCACCTTATTCACTGTCCAGCTTTCGCATCCATATGAGGCTATTGAAAACACAATGGCCTGGGTCAGGCGCACCTTAGTCCTCAAGCTGACAACTCTGTTCTTCAATACTTTAAAAAGTTCCTGTGCAGCAGATTTGCTCAGTGCAATACGTCGTCTGGTCTCTTGACTGCTGCTTCCGCGAGTGTTGATAGTTGATCCAAGAAGAATGAAGTCCTTGACAACTTCAATCTTTTCTCCATTGATAAGAATGTTGTTTATTGGTCCAGTGGTGAGGATTTTTGTTTTCTTGACATTGAGATGTAATCCATATCGAAGACTGTGCTTTTTGATCTTCATAAGTAAATGTTTCAAGTCCTCTTCACTTTCAACGATCAAGGTTGTATACATCGACAAGGAAGACCTGTTAATTCACTATTATTCAAATTTACTCACCAACCACCAAAGCCAAGGATGAAGAAATTGATTAATTCTACCAACTTCTTCACTCTGAAATTGATCAAACACATAATCAAGATGCACTGATAATTTCAAGTGTTGTCGAGTTGGTTCCAACCCATAGTGACCCTGTATAGGGTTTCCAGGGAGTGACTGGTGAGAATGAACCACTGACCTTGCAGCCCAAACTGACTTTGCAGTTTAGCATATTAACTCACAGTGCCATAGCAGGCCTCCTAATTACTGATAGTTGGAATGAAAAAGTTGGAAACAAAAAGGCAAGATCAGTAGTTGGAAAATTTGACCTTGGTCATAGAAGTAACTTCAGAGATCGCATGGTAGAATTTTCCAAGACCAACAACACCTTCATTGCAAATACCTTTTTCAACAACGTAAATGGCAACTATACACATGGACCTCACCAGATGGAATAGTAATCAAATTTACTATATCTGTGGGAAGAGATGATGAGAAGTTCAATATCATCAACCAAAACAAGGCCGGGGGTTACTATGCAGGAGACAATCAATTACTCATACATAAGTTGAAGAAAATTACAACAAGTCTATTAAAAACAATCAATCCAATGAACTAATGGTCTACTGGAACTTCAGTCTCCATAATTCTGAGACCAGAAGAACTAGATGGTACCTGGCTACCACTACCAACTGCTCTGGAAGGGATCGAATTAGAAGGCACTGGATAGAGTGAGAGGAACTGTGGTGAGAAGCTTACTGGTGAGATAGAGACTGGTGGAACCTCTATGACCCTTCATGACACTTCAGGTCTGGAACTAGACTCACCCCATGGCTCAATTTCCAACCAAGCAATAGACAGTTATGTAACGGGAACAACGACACTAATGAAGCATGTACACCATGCATGAATGGTTAACAATTTGAGATCAAAAGGGCAGCATTTGCCTAAGGACAAAGTTCAGAAGGGTTGGGAAAGAAGGAGGAATGGAAACAAGAAACCCAGTAAGGAAATGGGCTAGGTGAGGTAATATTGAGGGGATTGAAATCATTGAGATGAAACAAAATGTATGATTTGTTGAACATAAAACTGATGATCTGCTCTGCAAACCATCACTCAATTCACAATAAAAAGTTGAATTTGAAAAATAATAATAATAATAATAATAAGTCCCTAAAAGCCAATATATGACCCTGAGTTTAACTCATCTGAATTTAGAGACCATCTCAAAAACAGACTTGACACACTGAACAACAATGACTGAAACCAAACTAGTTTGGATTTGCATCAAGAACATCACTTGAAGAAAATAAAAGGTCATTTAAAAAACAGGAAAAATAAGAAAAGACCAAAGTGGATGTCAGAGGAGATTCTAAAATTTGCTCTTGAACCTACAGTAGCTAAAGTAAATGAAAGAAATGATGAAGTAAGAGTTGAAAAGAAAATTTCAAACGGCAGCTTGAGAAGACAAAGTAAAATATTAAAATGAAACATGCAAAGACCTGTAGTTAGATAGCCAAAATGGAAAAACATACTCAGCAATTTTCAAACTGAATGAAAACTGAAGAAAAAATTAAACTGAAGTAAAAAAAAAATCAATCAATCAATCAATCAAGGTATAGCATATTGAAGGATTCTATGGGCAAATGAATGATGCAGAAACCATCAATAGAAGATGGAAGGAATACACAGAATAACTGTACCAAAAAGATTTGGTCATTGGTCAGCGATTTCAGAGGTAGAATATGATCAGGAACCAATGGTACTTAAGGAAGAAGTTCAAGCTGCACTGAAGGCATTGGCAAAAAACAAGGCTCCAGAATTGACAGAATATCAACTAAAATGTTTCTGCAAATTGATGCAGCTCTGGAAGCACTCACTAGACCATGTCTAGAAATTTGAAAGATAGCTACCTGGCCAATTGACCAGAAGAGATCCATATTTGTACCCATCTCAAAGAAAGGTAACTCAACAGAATACAGACATTACCAAACAATAGCATTAATATCACATACAAATTAAATTTTTCTGAAGATATTAAAAACACAGTTGCAGCATTACATCAACATAGAGCTGCCAGAAGAAATTCAAGATGGATTCAAAAGAGCATGTGGAATGAGCAATATCTTTACTGACATCAGATGGAATTTGGCTGAAAGCAGAGAATAACAGAAAGATGTTTTATTGACTATGCAAAGGTATTCAACTGCGTGGATCATATAAAAACTGTGGATACTGAGTAATATCCAATATGTCTAGGTGGGGGCTGATGAAAGGAGATACAGATAGGTCTCTTGTGATACAACAGTGAATAATTATTATCAGGACTGATTGTGAGGGTTGGAAATGTAAAAGTAGATGTTTTGTAGCAAGGAGGGGAGTGATTAACTTTCCAGTTTAGGAGCAGAGGTCCCTGGGACCACCAAGGGAGAAGAGCGGAGAGCGAGACCCTACCCAGAGAAGCAGTGATGCCTGAGATGGAGGCAGAGATAATGACATGGAGAGATGGAACGGCTGGGGACTTTAGACACAGAGGGGCTGTGTGCTGATGACCAGAGGGAAGGCTTGCAGGGTATACCCTGTGGTTGGTTGATGATGCATGGAGGGGATTGTAACCATGGCAATGAAATGATATATAATAGGATGAATGTAAAACTAATGTTCTCCATGTAAACTATCATATAATTCACAATAAAACATAAAACAAACAAACAAAAAAAACAACAACTGTGGATAACATTACAAAGAATGGGTGCTCATGAGGAACCTGTATATAGATCAAGAGGTAATCATTTGAACAGAACAAGGGGACAGTGAATGGTTTAAAATCAGGAAAGATGTGTGTCAGGGTTGTATCCATTCACCATATTTATTCAACCAGTATGCTGAGAAAATTATCCAAGAAACTGGTTATATGAAGAAGAACACAGCATTAGGATTGGAGGAAGGCTCATTAACAATTTGCAATATGCAGATGATACAACATTGCTTGCTGGGGACTTAAAGTACTTGCTGATGAATATCAAAGAATAAGATTTCAGTATGGATTACAACTCAGTGTAAAGAAAACAAAATTTTTCACAATTGAACTAATAAACAATATCATAATAAATGAAGAAAAGATTGAAAAATTATCAAGGGTTTCATTTTACTTAGATCCACAATCAATGGAGGCCTCAGTCAAGAAATCAAAAGACATATTGCATTGGGTAATTCTGGTGCAAAAGACATTTTTAAAGTGTTAAAAAGCAAAGATGTCACTTTGAGGACTAGGGTGCTCCTAACCTAAACCATGGTATTTTCAATTACCTCATGTGTATGTGGAGTCCTAGTGTGACACTGTAGGTTAATGCACTGGACTACAAGGTTGGCTTGAACCACAAGGTTTGCAGTTCAAGTTCACCAGCGATTCCTTGGAAACCCTATTAGTGTCACTATAAGACAGAACTGATTTGACAACACTTAACAACAACAACATATGCATGTGAAATCTAAACAATGAATAAGGAAAACCAGAGAAGAATTGATGCATTTGAATTATGGTGTTGGTGAAGAATATTAAGTGTACCGTGGACTATCAGAAGAACAAACCAATCTGTCTTAGAAGTACAGCCAAACTGCTCCTTAGAAGAAAGGATGGCAAAACTTTATCTCATTTACTTTGGACATGTTATCCAGAGGAACCAGTACCTGGAGAAGAACATCATGCTTGGTAAAGTAGAGGGTCAGTGAAGAAGTGGAAGACTGATGAGATAAATTGACACACTGGTTGCAACAATGGGTTCAAACATAATAACAATTGTGAGAAGGTGCAGGACCAAGCAGTATTCCATTCTGTTGTTTACACGGTCACTATGTGTTGGTGTCAACTTAACAACACCTAAAAGCACAACAAAGCAGAAGTAATCAAATGTATCAGTTATTATGAGGTCACTGTTGATCAACTCTGAGGGTCTCAAAGAAGAACTCCAACTCTTAAATCCCCTCGTTCCACCTCTAGGTAGGATGACAAACATCAAAGAGTATATTAAGTTCTCCAAGTCACATAACTAGGTCATCATGTCAGGGGATAAAGCAAAGGGCATACTATTTCTCTTAATGCAATATGTCTTTTGATTTCTTGACTGAGGCCTCCACTGATTGTGGATTCAAGTAAAATGAAATCCTTGATAATTTTTCAATCTTTTCTTCATTTATTATGATATTGTTTATTAGTTCAATTGTGAAAAATTTTTGTTTTCTTTACACTGAGTTGTAATCTATACCGAAATCGTATTCTTTGATATTCATCAGCAAGTACTTTAAGTCCTCAGCAAGCAATGTGTATCATCTGCATATTGCAGACTGTTAATAAGCCTTCCTCCAATCCTAATGCTGCATTCTTCTTCATATAACCAGTTTCTTGGATAATTCATTCCCTTGGTGCCATGTCTTGCTCATGATAATATGGGTCAATAACTCAAGCTGCCTTCTCTCTTGGATTGTCCACCCTTCAAAAAATGATATAAGATCCAGAGAATCTTAGAGAGAAAGTTAGCTCCAACTGCTAAGGGTACAGAGTGACTGGGGTAGGTAGAGGTAGAGCAGGTTGGAGCAAGGCTGACATTTACTATACATTCTCAATAGGGTAAAGCTGCTTTTTCTGCTGACTACAGTGGTCTTTTTGGAGATACTCTCTGCTGGTGAGTTAAAGGTAACTTACGGAGTGAAGGAGGGTACCTCAGGACCCATCTTTTTAGCTGACTTCCTCCATCTCTAAGAATCTAGGATTTTATTTCAGTACATAACCTCTTCTCAGGGAACCAGTAAGTACCCAGGAAGCATCAAGTCAAACAGGGAAAAAAGGAAAGACAAGGAAATAAATTGAGCTTAAATGTTACTGTCATAAAAGTTTTTAAAAATATATTATTAATAATTTATTGAATGCCTACTATATGCTAAGTACTTCAAGTATATTATATTTAGTATTTGTAAACAGTAAGTGTTCAACTTACAGATGAGGAAACTGAAGCTCAGGGAATTTCAATATCCTGTTCATAAGTTCTAACTAGCGAGTAGCTGAGCCAGGTCAATCTTACTTCCAAGTATAAGACTTCACACTCTTTGATAATATCCACAGAACATGTTTGAGCTTGTCACTGAAATCCTGACACTTTCCCAACAGCTGCATATACTTCTGACTCTCACTGGTGGAAATGCTCCCAGTCAGGTGTGCACTGCCTGGCCAAATGAGACATGATTGCAGATAATTGTGACATGCCATGGTCTGGAATGAAGAGCAGATGGGGCTTGAGTACACAGAAATCCTTTGGGGTCTGATTTAAAGAGAAGTAGACATGGCCATCTTAACGATTTCTAGTATGCTTAGGTAAGAGGAGTCAAAAGGGAAGATGACAGCCATGGTTGATAGCATTGGAAACAGTCAATGCTGAAAATCACTGCCTGCATACCATTTTCAGTTGTCATTCCCAACATCACCAGCCCTGGAACTGAGAGGTAGCCCGTGGAACGGCATATCAAGGCAAGTCCTTAGAGAAGGACTTTGGAGTAGCATTCTATCCATGACTAAGATTGCAGATCTTGCTGCAAAGTTGGATCAGAGACAGAGAGGAAGGTCTTCAGAAGGTCTGGATCCTGCTCCCTAGCTAAGTGCACAACCTGGGGAAATCATTAATTCTCTATGAGCCTTGATTGAAGGAGTTGTGTTTGTTCCCCTATAATGCTAAAATACTCTGACTCTAGCCTAAACCCATTAAATCATCTGTGTAAAGGTATCTTATCTGTTTATCCTCCAAAAAAACAAAACAAAGGTATATCTTATATTAAAAAAAAAAAATAGCACAATACAGAGGTATTGTGCAAAGATTGAGATTGGTGTCTGACTTGCCATATTGAGGCAGAAAGGAAAGAGTCTCTTCCTTTCTGGCTTTCCTGCATGTTAGTCAGAATATCTTTGGCTGACAAAACTGGCTTTAAAAATATGTCAATGTATTTCATAAGAAGTCCACAATGAAGCCATCTCAAGAGTTGGTCACTTCATCCTCAAGAATGCAGGTTCTTTCCATCTTCCACTCTGTAATAGATTGAAAACTCAGATATGAGCTTTGTCCTTAGAAGTAGACTCCCCATATTGTTACAAAGATAATTGCTATACTTGTATTTCTAGGTATCATTGCCAGGCATTACAATGTCTGGTAGAAGAAGAAACTCAGTTTCTTCCTAAGCATCTCTTTTTAATGAACAAGAGAACCTTTTTCCAGAAACTCTCCAGAAGTCCCACCCATATCACATTATCCTGAACTGATTCATATGTCTAACTGCAAAGCAATCATGGGCTAGGGGACTCTGACAATTCAAGATTACTTGAAAAACTAAGGAGAACCATGAACAAAATCCGGGCTCCAACAATAGTAAAGAGCTGAGGGGTTATTGTCAGGTTGGTAACTATGGCAAAGAGAGCCATTTTCTTCCCATACTTGTGTTCCCTTTCTTTCTTAGTAACAGAAACCCTAATGCTTAGCAGAAGAGTTCACCTCTCAAAGTAAACATTAGATTTCTCAACTTTACATTTTCACTGCTATGTATGTTCCTGTGACTAAGCTGCCGTCAATGAGCTGCAAGCAAAAGGACTATGCAGAAATCTGAAATGTAGCTTAAAGGGACCTAGTCGACTTGGAGATCCATCAACTGTATTCTGCTTTCCTCCTTCTTTCAGGCAGCAACTCAAGTGTGATGATTAGCTCTCCATCAGCCATCTTGGACCATGGGGTGACCTTGAAGGTGGAACCCTGTCCGAGGATGGTGATGAAGTCAGAAAGCTCTGGGGTGTCTGGTGACTCTGAAAGCACCAGACCTGCCCAGACCTCCTCTCTTCATACTGATGAGAGAATACATATGTGTGCTTATGCCAGTGCACTTCCTAATTGATACAGTAACCAGCAGTGAATTCTTTACTCCAAGAGCTAAACTAACTGCATTTATTCTCTCCATTTTGGAATGCAACAAAGACAAGATAAGTTTTAGAATCAGACAGATTTGAGTACAAATCCTGACTCTGTCGATTACAAAGTGTGTATCCTTGGTATGTGACTTACTGTCTTCAAACCTGTATAGGGTTTCTGAGGAGTAACTGGTGGGTTTGAACTGCCAACCTTGCAATTCAAACTGAAACTAACTGTCCAGTGTATTATCCTACAGCACCATACCAGGACTCCAATTTAGTTCGGTATCTGTAATAACCATTGAGTAGATTCCTATCCATAGTGATCCTATATAGGGTCTCCACAACTAAATCTTTACAAGAACAGATAGCCTCATTTTTCTTCCATGGAGCCACTGGTGAATTTGAACCACCAACATTGTGTTTAGCAACTCCACACTTATCCCAGAGGGTTCTGTGATATAGGGCTGGGGGTTCCTACCTGAGGAGTCACTGGGTGTGCAAATGGTTAACGCACTTGACTCCTGATCAAAAGCATGGAGGTTCAAGTCCACCCAACAGTGCCCTGGAAGAGAAGCCTGTGATCTGTTGAAAGCCATGATTACAGTCCTGCTCTGAAATACATGAGGGCATCATGAGTCATAATCGACTTTAGGGCAATTTATTATTATTATTATTATTATTATTATTATTATTATCCCTACTTCAAAGGCTTGCGATGAGGGTTAAAAACCTGTTTGCCACACCCTGTAGTACAATCGCATATGACAGGTGTACATAAATGGTCCTAAATGTTTTAGAAAACAATAATATAATCTTAACAACTTAGAATTCTATCTCATAGCCCCAATCTTCTCATTTTATATAAGAAACTGAGGTCATAAGAGGTGAAAACAGATTCCCAGTGAGTCTGTGAGGTCCCAATTGGGAAGTACAGTGACAATGACTATTCCATAGTTCCTGCATACACTCTACACTGCCCTGGCCTTGTGCTTCAGGACTTCTCTTCTGGATACACCACCCAGTAGTTGATGAGAGACAGATGCTCAGCCCTGAGCACCAAGCACTAATATCATCAGTCATATCATGTGGCACTACTTTAATTGCTAACCTATTTTTGGAAAAATAGATGGCTAAACATAAGCTATTTTTTTCTTTGCATTTTTTTTTCTTTTTGGTTACTGAATCAAAGGACTCAGAAATAAGGGCTGATTTGCATGACATTTTGCATGAATAGCAATGTTGAATGAACAAGGTAACAGATTTTGAACTTTTGTAGGCATTCTATTCAATTTTAAAATGATTTTGTGTTAATTTCCAGTATATTTCCACTGACATTAAAATCGACCACAATTTGAGAGGCCTCTGGTGACTACAATAGGAAAATACAAAAGTAATTATAAGCCTGAGTGTATTTGTTTAGCTAGGTGAAGTGTGCTTTTCTCTATACACATAGAGCTCTGCAGATTTTCTAGGTAAGGGGACCCTGGCTATGCTCTAGGCCCCAGGTAGCTTCAGAGTTTCAGGCTATAACAGGGTCTTGCTGGGAGCCAAAGAGGACTCATACTGTGTTTTCCCAGAATGGAAGTGATCAAAACAATGCCCACAGAAATCCAAGGGCAAGAAAACCATCGCAAAGGGTAGATCACCATAAATCTCAATCCAGAGGTAGTAATGTATTCCAATTTTGCCTTGTATACTAAATAGATGGCAAGTTCCACATTTGACTACACAAAATAACTAAATAAAAGACTTTTGGTGTCTTTTCCACCAGCACAATCAGAATGCTCAATCACCTAAGAAATTTGCATGATGTAACTGTTTGTTCCCATAACTCACCCCAGGGCATAATTGTAGAGCATAGCAATGATGAATGACTAGGAGAGAACAAATAAAATATAATAATAATTCTACCCTGGATTTAAATAATGCTTTTCCTCTCTGGAGCTCTAAGTGCTTTCACATAGATTAGAAGGGAAGGGTGGGTAGTGTTATCCCCATTTGTAGATAAGGAAATAGAGTCAGACATGTAAGTTGTTTGTCCAGAGACTTAGAATAACAGCCTATTAATAATGAAAGATATCTTTGGCATTATCTCTAAGACAACCCCCTCATTTTTCAGATGAAGGCACTGAAATCAAGATGGTGACATGACATTTCCAAAGCTGTTCCATTCATTACCAGCAGACGTAACACATCTAGCCTTTCATGGTGCAGGAAACAAAACTCAAGGTTCCTATTGCTGTCAGCTGCCATCAGATCCATCCCCAATTCATGGTGACCCCACTTATTACTGTTCCATAGGGTTTTCTTGGCTGCAATATTTATGGAAGCAAAAAGAAAGTTGGATCTCTCTTTCCTGGATTCCCTGGGTGGGTTCAAACAATTAATCTTTGGATCTGGATTAACAGCCAATCACAAACCACTTGTACCACTCAGGTTCCTAAAGACTCCTGACAAACCAATAAATATGCTGTTCTCATATTGACATCCAGCTTTTCCTAGAAAGTAGTACCCAATACTGGCGCTTCCCACCCAATAACTCAAGAGTCATGTCTCCTTGAAACCAGAAGAACTAGATGGGGCTCTGCTACCACAACCAACTACTCTGAAGGGATCACATTAGAAGGTCCTGGATGTAGTGGAAGTAAAATGTGGAACAAAACTCAAAATCATAAAAAAAAAAAAGACAAAGCCTACTGATCAGAGTCCTGGTGTGGAACTGTAGGATAAGCACTGGATTGCCAACCCACCCTTCAGGTCTAGAAATGAACTCATCCACTTGATTCTACTTCAGCCAAACAATAGACAGGTCTATCAGGGGAATAATCACACTACAGAGGTACACACACCTTAGAATAAGCAACCACTTGAGATAAAAAAAAAAAAAGGCAGCATTTACCCAAGAACAAAATTCATAAGGGTTTAGAAAGAAGGAGGAATGGAAAAGGAAACCTGGAGAGGAAGTGGAATGAGTGATGCTACATTGTGGAGATTGCAATCAATGACATGAAACAAAATGTGTATGAATTATTGAATGGAAATTGATCTATTATGTAAACCTTCACCCAATTCAGAATGAAAAGTTTTTTTTTTTGTCTTTTTTTAAAAAGGAGTATGTCTCCCCAGGGTCACAAAGGTCACAATCAGAAATGAAGTGGAGTTAGAGAAACACACAGGGTTTTATTGACTTCATGACCAGAGTACACAGTCAATAATTCAAGAGCTCTCACAGGAGTAGACGTTCCCAAAATGCATACAGAGAAATCCCCCTTCTCTAACAGCATTCAGATTCTTTGTTCTATTCCACCTTTCCTTCAGTGTGGCAGTTATCCATATCCCATAATAACCGGGGGGGGGGGGGTGTTACCAAGAGTGTAGGAAGGTACCCAACAATTTGTACTGGGGGAGTCTTTCCTCTAAGGGTGTGAACCTCTTGCTGGACTTTGATATGTCTTGCATGTATAGCTACAGGCAATCAGCCCTTGACACCCCATCAGGATCTGGATCCTGTGATGGCTGGGTGCTGGGGGAGTGTCTGATATGGCACTAACTTGCAATGCTTAATACACTGCTCATGAGCTCCTGAGCTGCAAGATGCCAGAGCAACTGTCTGAGGTGAGAACCTCTGGCCAGCAAAAGAAGAAGGAGTTGCCACAGTACCTCCTTCTCTTGAGCACCTGCTGTCTGACAGTAGACAAGGGTTGAGCAGAGGCTATAGCTTCACATTGGCCACTATTCTTCCCCCTGCCTCTCTTCCTCCTGTCAGATGCCATCTTTTCCAATCTCTTCTAGTTGCCCATTGATTCTCCCCACCCTGGGGCATCTGCCTCTGGTCCTTGGTAGACTCCTATCATCAAGAAAAACTGTAAACACTTGCCTGCCCTCTCTCCAGCCCCCTGCCTGGCCACTCCTTCTTAGGAACCACCTTAGTTAGACAAAACCCTTTCTCCCAGCTTGTAAGAGGAGAGGTGCTCTTGAGATTACATGCTGCTGCTGTATGCCATCAAGTTAGTTTCTACTCATAGCACCCCATGGGACAGAGTAGACCTGTTCCACGGTGTTTTCTAGGCTGTAATCTTTATGGACGCTAGTAACCAGGTCTTTTTCCCAAAGAGCAACTAGATGGGCTTGAATTGCCAACTTTAAAAGCCAATAACTTTAACATTTTCCTTTCAGTTTAAATGTTCATCCTTACATCAAGGGTAGATAGATCCTACCTAGCAAGAATGGGGATGATACAGAATGTCAGTTCTAACTTTATATGATCACAAAACATTCTAAAATACAAGGGAAGGGATGACATCACTAATACTTTAGATATTAGATATAACATTTACCACGAAAAAGCCACTATTCATGGGAACAAAAAGGAGATGGGAATGTTGAAGGACATGAAGTTGTTTATTGAATTTTTTTACCCATTTAGCTGGTGCTCAGCTTAGCTCACCCCACTTTTTTAGCTATGTTCTCCATTTAAGCCTCCCCAACAGGATATCTTGTCAAATTTCTTAGAGATGATAAAGCAAATGGAAGAAATGAGGAGGTCCAAGAGCTGAACAGAAAATTTCAAAAGTCAGCTCAAGAAGACAAATTCAAATATTATAATGAAATGTGAAAAGATCTGGAATCAGAAAACCAAAAGGGAAGAACACACACAGCATTTCTCAAGCTGGGGGAACTGAAGGAAAAATTCAAGCCTCGACTTGCGTTATTGAAGGACTATCTGGACAAATTATTGAATAAAGCAGAAAGCATCAAAAGAAGATGGAAGGAATACATAGTCACTGTACCAAAAGGAAATGGTTGATGTTCAACCATTTCAAGAGGTAGCATAGGATCAAGAGACAATGATACTGAAGGAAGAAGTCCAAGGTGCATTGAAGGAATTGGCAGAGAACAAGGCACCAGGAATTGATGGAATAAAGATGGAAATCTTTCAAGAAAGTGAGGCAGCACAGGAGGCACGCCAAGAAATTTGAAAGACAACTATCTGGCCGACTGCTTAGAAGAGATCCGTATTTGTGCCCATTCCAAAGAGAGGTGACCCAATGGAATGCAGAAACCATCAAACAATATCTTTGATAGCCCACATGAGTAAAGTTTTACTAAAGGTAATATGGAAATGGCTGCAAGCATACATAGATGGAGAACTTCCAGAGGTTCAAGCCGGATTCAGAAGAGGCCGTGGAACGAGGGATATCATTGCTGATGTCCGATGGATCTTGGCTGAAAGCAGAGAATATCAGAAAGATGTTTTCCTGTACTTTATTGACTATGCAAAGGCTTTCGATTGTGTGGATCATGGCAAGCTATGGACAACAGTGTGAAGTATGAGTATTCTGGAACACTTAATTGTGCTCATGAGGAATCTCTACATGAACCAAGAGGCAGTTGTTTGAACAAAACATGGGAACACTGAATGGTTTAAAATTAAGAAAGGTGTGTGACAGGGTTGTATTCTTTCACCACATTTATTCAACCTGTATGCTGAGCAAGTAATCTGAGAAGCTGGGTTCTATGAAGAAAAATGTAACATCAGAATTGGAGGAAGACTCATTAACAACTGGCCATATGCAGATGATGCTTGCTGAAAGTGAAAAGGACTTAAAATACTTACTGATGAAGATCAAAGACCACAGCTTTCGGTATAGATTGCATCTCAATGTTAAGAAAACAAAAATACTTACCACTGGACCAATATACAACATTCTTACCAACGGAGAAAAGATTGAAGTTGTTAAGTACTTCATTCTTCTTGGATCAACTATCAATACTCATGGAAGCAGCAGTCAGGAAATCAAAGGAAGTATTGCATTAGGCGAATCTACTGCACAAGCCCTTTTTAAAGTGTTGAAGAGCAGAGACGTCAGCTTGAGGACTAAGGTGCACCTGACCCAAGCCATGGTATTTTCAATAACCTCATACGCATGCGAAAGCTGGACAGTGAATAAGGAAGACCGTAGAAGAATTGGATACTTTTGAGTTATGGTGTTGGAGGAAAATATTGAAAGTGCCATGGGCTGCCAAAAGAACCAATAGATCCGTCTTGGAAGAAGTGCAGCCAGAGTGCTCCTTGGAGGCCAGGATGGCCAAACTTCATCTCTCATACTTTGGACATATTGTCAGCAGGGACCAGTCACTGGAGAAGGCTATCGTGTTTGGTAAGGTAGAGGGTCAGAGAAAAAGAGGAAGACTCCCAGCGAGATGGATTGGCAAAGTAGCAGCATCAATGGGCTCAAGCATGGCAACAATAGTGAGGTTGGCCCAAGACCAAGCAGTGTTTCATTCTGCTATACATAAGGTTGCTATAAGTCAGTACTGTCTTGATGGCACTTAAAAACAACAGGATAGCTTGTCAAATTTCTTAGGATAGTTAGGTGTCAGGGGTGCTCTTGGATGTCTGAACTCCCTTTACATCTACAACTCCTACTGTCCCAGACTCCCCCATTATCACACAGCTTTCTTGAGAGCCAAGTGTCTAGGCTGAGAATTACCCAGACCTCTTTTCTCCCATCCTCTCCCACCTACTGTCCATGTTTGGGCCATTTCACTGCTTATTAACACTTCAGATGGAGTAAATGTGAAAATCTGATTAAGCAATTTTCTATTTTCTGGAAGCAGTGGGAAAAGATGGGTTGCAAAAGAAGACAAAGCTCTTCACTACTGAAATCATAGGTTTCAAGTAACCTTATTCCTCAGAGATAATTGAGAATCAACAGTAAAGTTATTTGCTCTGTAACCTTCTTCCAAAAAAAAAAAAAAAATTCATTCTGATGCCATCTTCATGTCTGGTTGACTAAGGCCTATAAGTAACTTGTACCCTTTGGTCACCACCAGCAACTAAAGGCTTGGCATATGAACCCACAGAGAGAAGACAGACCAAAGGTCTCAGGGACCATAGAGAAGTGAAGCCCACCTCATCCTCCTTTCCCCATGTTCCCTTTGTGCTCACAGAACCCAAAAATGCCTACATCAACGCTATATTGTCCAACCTGTTAGCTTTTCCTGACAAGGCCCCTCCTTCCGTCTAGACCCCTGCCTGAAGTGCCCGACTCCTTTCTCAAATCCAACTCTTTAGAGCCTAGCTCACTTCCAGGAGCACCGAAGACCTCAACTCAAGTTGCACCATTTACTACCCTCCACCACATCTTAGCTTATCTCCTGGGCATCTTATGTGGGCAAGTCCTGCCTCTCCGAAAGAGTTTAAGTAAGCACTGTGCAAGCACTGTGGTATGGTGATGTAAGATAAGCACTGGACTATTAACTGCAAGGTCTGAAGTTCAAACCCTCCAGCCTTTCCTTGGAAATCTTATACAAGGTGGCTATGAAGTAGGATTGACTGGATGGCATTTAACAATGCAAGCACCAACTGGCTTCAAGCCCCGGCCCTGCAACTTCTTAGGTCTACCTACAAATAGTCAGCCTTAGTTTCGTCTTTTGTAAAATGAGACAGAAAACAGAATCTAGTTCCCAGATTAGTTTGAAATCTTCATTTGACAGCACATGTAAAGCGTTTGGCACAGGACCAGGCAGGAAATTTCTGTGTGCTCAGACACTATTGCCATTGTTAAGTGTCCTCACAGTCCCCATCATAACACGGGATACCTCGTCAGCTCTCTGGGACCTGCTCTGGGAAGGTTCCTACTGGTATGCTGTGATACAAAATTCCCATCATACCTCAGTGTTTTATAGAATTTCTAATAAAACATCTCTTCTGGTTTTAGCTCAGTACGTCTCACAAGCCCTCAAAATACACACCTGAGACCATGACTCAGGAGCCACTTCCACGTCATTCAAACAATCGGCATCTACCATCCAAGACCACTGTTCCTGGGTCAAGTACAGCGCTAGCTCCTTCTTCACTTACAATGAGTTCTTCCCAAGAGGAACCTCAATTCTCACACAAATAAACTTTTGGGAGCTACAGCTCTGCAGGTTTCCTGTCTTTCTCAGATGTGTCTGAATGTACTTAGACTAAAATGGGGTATTATCTTCCCACTTTAATTAGAATTAGAATTATACTATCTTCACAGTCCTGGAGTCCTGGTGTTGTGTTGTAGGATAATGCACTAGACCTCAAGATTGGTTGTGAGCCTTAAGGTCAGTGGTTCAAACCCAACAGCTGCTCCTCGGAAACACTATACAGGGTCACTATGAGTAGGAATCAACTCCACAGCACTTAACAACAGCAACAACCTTCTGGAAGACTAGAACCACCAATAACTGTCACCGCTCAGCCCTGCATCTCCCTGTCTCCCTACTTTGTTTGCCTAGGACTCCTCTCCTGGCCTGTGTGCCAACAGCCCCGACCCTTCTGTGTTCTGCAGGCAGCGCCATCTCCTGGGCACAATCTTCATTGCCCCTTCTCTTTCTAGTAGCTTTTGCTGTTGTTAAGCATTCTTAAGTGCCTTTTTGTTAAGTGCCCTGGAGTCGGTTCCTATTGCTTCTAGTTAGTATGTGTTGTTAAGTACCTTCCAGTCGGTTCTGACTCATATTGACTCTGTATCAGGTTTAGTGGTTACGAGTAGGGCTGCTAGCCTCAAGATCAGCAGTTTGAAACTACCAGTCGTTCCGCAGGAGAAAGATGAGGCTTTCTGCTCCCATAAAGATCTACAGCCTTAGAAACCCTATGCAGTGTGTTAGAACCGACTCCATGGCACAGTAACCACAAGCACCATAGGGTTTCGGAAGAGCGGCTGGTGGGTTTGAAACCACCAACCTTGCAATTCAAACCGACCTTACAGTCCAGTGCTTATCCTACAGGGCCACACCAGGAAGGGTGGGTAATTCTGAACTGACTGGAAAATTCTGCTACAGTTTTGCAATAGTTAATATTTTCCTTTGAAAATTAAACAAGGAGACAAATATTGCAAGAGAAGAAAGGCTGAACATAAACAAGACTTATAAATTAGGGAAAATAAATTTGATTTTAGACAGTTTTTTCTTTAAAAATGTGAAGTGTTAACAGTGATGACTACACATTTATATGTCCTTTTATAGTTGTTTTTTTTTTCCTTTTAAACAACCTATCATGGGAAAATGTCAGCACTTTATAATTTGATGCAGTGATATACCTTTCTGCCTTGATATAAAAATAATTACCAGTCTAGAGACCCTTCCTAAATAAAAGACACAAGCAGACATAAGTTCTCCTAATGATGTCTAGAAGTAGACTTTGGTTTCTCTCCCAATGGAAAGGTTATACATATAATGTTATAATTATAATGTTATATTTATAAAGGTTACATACATTTTATATATATATATATGAAACGACCCTGGATAGGGTTTCCAAGGAGTGGCTGGTGAACTTGAACCAACGACCTGGGGTCCAAACTGACTTTGCAGTCCAGCACATTAACCCACAGTGCCACACCAGGACTCCAATAATGAGGGTGGGGCCATGCAAACAAGGTGTACAGAACACTAATGAGAAGATTGGCCAACCTTAACATTATACTAGGCTTAAAATGAACCGTACTAGAGGTGGACTGGGAGACCTCACTATCATCAAGAAAGAAGAGCTAAGAGTGAAGCTGTCCTTTGTACCTGGGATCCCTGCACTGAGAGACAGGGACCGTTCTAACACCAGAAACAGTGAGAGACAGTGCAAGAAGCAGCGGCAGTAGAGGCAGTAACCAGGAGACAGAGCAGTATGCTTCCAGACCCATGGATCAAGAAAACTGAATGTCTTTGGGCAGGAAGCTTACTGGCTGAATGTGGTGCCCCTGGACTCATTGGCAGAACTAGAGAGTTCTGTACATTTTCCCAAGCAGGGCAGAGGCCAGGCCAGCCCAAGAGGTCCAAGAGGCCAAGGGCCAGGAAGAGACCTGCATGTCAGCACAGGTCCTGACTGAAAAACTATATCCTGAATTATTCCTAATACTGAATTGTATCTTATTACTTCCCTAATAAAGGAGCTCTGATAGTGTACTAGTTGTGAGTTGGTCTGCTAACCTCAAGGTCAGGAGTTCAAAACTACCAGGCGTTCCTCCAGAGAAAGATGAGGCTTTCTGCTTCCGTAAAGATTTACAGCCTTGGAAACCTGATGTAGAGTCACTATGAGTTGGAACTGACTCCATGGCACATAACCACCACCACCACCACTACTTCCCTAATAAACCATGTAATTGTGAGAATCATCTGTGAACTTTGAGTGGCCATTGCAGTGTATTCTTAAACTCAGCAGAGAAGTAGAGAGTACTGTGGGAGAAACAGCTGGTGTCAGAATTGGTAAAAAGATTGGCGAGAGGAGGTATGTCTGATTTCCACTTCATAGCAATTCGCCTTGGGCTGTTGATGATTATCAAGATTCCCCTCCCACCTTGTCAAGTTAGATGGGTAGGTCAAACAACACTGCCACGGTGCTATTTTTACAGAATCTGGTCTTTTTAATCTAGTTGAACATCTCAAAGTTTGTACCTAAAATCATGAGTCTCCAGGACAAGCACACGTTGGCAGCAGTGAGTACACCTTGTATTCCTTGACATCGTATTTTTGGCCACGATCATGGCATCAGTATCCTTAGAGATTGACAATGTCCATTATACCCTGGAAGCAGCTACAGTCATTCAAGATCATATTATGTCAGTTTCTCTGAGCCATAGAGTCTTTGTACTTGTGTCATGAATGAGGTTCAACAAGTTGATGAAACTCCTAAAAATGCTTGTAAAACTATGCATGCATGCAACTTTATCTGGAGGAGAGGTCTACATTTTCCAGCAGGTTTTTCAAGAGCCCCTCAATCAATATATGGGGGGTCCATGAACTCCCTAATACAATACACAAAGTGTCACATCTGTGTGTGTGTGTATGTGTGTGTGTACTCTGACAGGCAAGGATCATTTGGATATAAAAGGACTGACTCTGGTAGCTTGATATATATATGACTCAAAGACTTTCCAGAAATAAAAACTACAAAACTACTCTAGCTTCATTTGATCATTGCTGGATTGTGTCTTTCTTCAAATTACTTGGCCAAATGGACAGTTTATATTCTCCCAGATAAGGCAGCACCCAGGCAAGGGTTGGGCATGCTGAGACTGGAATCCAATATTGTCTTGGCTCTGACTCCCACCTGCTGTGTAACCCTGTCTGACATACACCTCTAGCCTGCACCCCCTTTCCCAAGATACACAGCAATAGTTGGGTGGGATAAACTCTAAGGCCCTGTCTGACTCCTGTGGCATGTCTGTCAGTGAGTCTGAATTCCTGTCATCTGCTGTTGGTGGCATTGCTTCCCCTGCCCATGAATGTTCTGGGCAGGTGACATCTCCTTAGGCTTCCTTCTACCTGCCCCTCTAATACAGCTAGACAGCCATGCAGATTAGCAAAGGCCATGCAAATTACTTGGCTGGAAAAGAAATGCTTCTCTGCAAAAGGACAGATTTTAACAACAATTTAAAATGACGTAGCACAGAACTTCCACCATGGTTCTTTAAACTACAAATGCCCACTGCTATTGGAGGAGGCACCAATGAGGGCTTTGGAGTGGGGAAAGACCAGTGACAAGTTTACAAGATAGCTTGAAAAGTGGTCCTGATTATTTTTAACTCATGATTCCTTGTGGCTGTTTAAAAGACTCTTCCACAAGAGGCGAGCTGCAATTGTTTTTATTAGCTGTGCTACATCTTATACATTAGCTATATTTCACACATCAGGAAGCTGGTTGCTAAAATGAAAGAAACAGTTTGATGTAATGAAAAAAGATTAGACAGGGAAATCAGGAGACCTGAGTTGTGACCACTGATCATCCATTAACTAGCTATACCTTTCTGGGTTATGATTACCAGTGTGTAGTTACTATTTTCCTGACCTGCTTGATTGAGAGTTGATTGGAATTAGGAGCTTTATCTTAGTTTATCTCTGTACCCTGGCTTCTATCATGTTGTTGTTGTTAAGTGCCATCGAGTCAGTTTCGACTCATAGTGATCCTGTATAGGGTTTCCGAGAAGCTGCTGGTAGATGTGAGTTGACAACCTTGTGGTTCACAAGCCAGTGCTAATCCTACAGCTTCACACCAGGAGTCTAGGCTTCTAGCACAATATCTGTTAAATAAAAAAACAAAACCAACTGTAGCTGTGGATGATACCCTGACACACAGCTTCATCAGACTAGGGCTGTGCTCTTTAAAGCTTTCAAGGGCTATTTGTTGGAAGTAGATATTTCAAAGCGCCTCTGAATGAACTTGAACTGCCAATCTTTTGGTTAGCAGCTGAGAAAATTTTACTATTTGTACACCACCCAGGGATTCCTTCTGTTTTATGAGGAGGCTTTAAAAAGTTCATGGGAAAATTCCATTGTTTTATATTTCCATTTTTCAATGAACTTTTTAAAGCACCCTCCTATAACAGACATTTAATAAATATGGTGAGTGAAAGAATGGGGAGACAGATGGATGAATAAATCCAAGGGGCAGCCTCCCTGAGGTCTCAGATTTCTTATCTGTAAAATATGATCCAACATGAAGCTTCATCCTACTTCAGTACCAGAGGAGACCAGATCATCTGAGAAAACAAGTCTCTGCTGATGGACCAGTGGTTGATTACAGGTCATTCTCCAAGAAGATCCCAAAGAGTAGTTAATGTTGGATTTTCCATGCTCTTGGATCTAAGGGGGTATTTGGAGCTAGATGCATATCTAATGACTCCACTAGTGAACAACACCCTCTACCATCCCATGCACCTCCAGTCCTGCATACTACTTTTATTCAAGCTCATTCTGATTAACATTAAAATTAGAGACAAGAAAAATGAGACTAAAATGAAGAGAAGGAAGAAAACAGAGGCAGTGATGTAAAAGGGAGGTTCAGTGTAGAAGAATTAAAGGGGACTTTTGATGTCAGGAAGACATCTAACCAACATTATTGGACAGAATGGAAGGAAACTGAGGACATCTGTAGCACCCACAGGCAGGACTGCCTGTAACTCCCCCAGTCAATGTCCACATCCCTGAGTCCTCTCAGCAGGGCTGGACTGGACCTCCTCAGAGCCTGGCATGTTCACTTCACCAGCTCTGCTCTGACTGGGTATGGAAGCCACAGAAAGCAGAGTTAAGATCATTGTATCCACATGTGGGTTAATATTATCCAAGCTGTCTGCTATCAGCTGACTGATAGCACTATTATTACCTTTGAGCAAACCTGAATCCTCTCTGGCTAGGAGTGGGGCTGCAGGATCTAAAAGAGGGTGGAAGGAGTTGCTCTCTCTTTATGTATGAGTACTGGGAAGCCAGCATGTTGCAGTTGTGGTGAATGCCTCAGAGCCAACAGGCGGATCTGAATACAGAACCCCTTCATGGCTCAGGTTGCTACTGTTAAGAATTGGCCCTTGCCTGCTGGAGAGCACCTATAAGATACAGAAAAGACTTCCTTTGGGGAGAATTCTTTATAACTGAAACCTGAAATATGTCCAGCAGTGCTTTAGATTTCTCTGACTGCCCCTCTACTTTTCTCCCCAAGGACACCTTTCAATATAATGGATAATAGTGTTCTTACACCATTCTTGTGTCTATTTCATGCATAATTAGCTTGTACAGAATTTGAACCACCTGTTCTTTCATTCATTTTTTCATTCAATTCAAAGCCACTGCGTACACCCTTTTTATGTACTTTAAAGAATAACAAAGTGGTATGTTTTCAGACCAAAGGATTTAGTTGGAGGAGGAGGAAGAGGTAGGGATGGAGGGTGTCTGTCATTTTATTGACTTTGTATAATGGTCAGTTCAGCATGTACAAATTGGAGTGCAAAATCAGATTTGAGGGTAATAATTTCTGATAGAAGAAGCCCTGGAGGTGCTGTGGTTAAGCCTTCAGTTGCTAACAGAAATGGTTGACATTTTGAACCCATCAATTGCTCATAAGGAGAAAATTATGTCAGTCAGCTTCTGAAAAGAGTAGAGCCAGGAAGCCCTATGGAGCAGTTCTACTCTGTCCCATTAGGTTGCTGTAAGTTGGAATTGACTTGATTTCTATGCGTTTGAGTGTTTTGTTGTGTTGTGTTGTGTTTTTCTGATGGACTACCTCTGAACTCTTGTGGTGGACAATGTGATTGCCTCTCAATATTCTCTTAACATCCATCCCAACACCCACACTACCCCCAATCCTACCGAGGAGGAGCCCAGGGGTTTAGAAGAATGGACCTCACCCCTAGCTATCAGAGTGGACCTTGATCAGAACTGTTTGCTTTGAATGACTCAGTTCTGGGAGCAACGCAGTGAATCACTTGATATGGCTCGTCTAGCCAGCACAAGACCACAAGGAGGGTTGTTCAAACCCACCAGCAGCTCCTTGGAAACCCTATACAGGGCTGCTGTGAGTTAAAACAGACTCAATGGCACTCAACAACAACAACAGCCATATTGTTACTGTCAGGTGTCATTGAGTCAGTTCTAACTCATTGACTCTATGCATAACAGAACAAAACTTCCTCATCCTGTGCAATCCTCACAATTGTTATGTTTGTGCCCATGGTTGCTGCCACCATGCCAATCCATCTCTTTGGGGAATCTCCCTCTTTTTCTCTGACTCTTTACCAAACATGATTTCCTATTCCAGAGATTGGTCCCCTCCTGACAATATGTCCAAAGTACTAGAAGTCTCACCATCCTGTCTTCTAAGGAGCATTCTGGATGAAATTGTGTCTTTGCTCTTTAACACTTAAAGAGGCCTTTTGAAAATTTGCCTAAGGCAATATGTCATTTGATTTTTTTGATTACTGCTTCCATGATGGTGGATTGTGAATCCAAGCAAAATGAAGTCATTGACTAATTCAATCTTTTCTCCATTGATCATGATGCTATTTATTGGTACTGTGGTGAGGATTTTTGTTTTCTTTATATTAAGGTACAATCCATATTGAAGGTTGTAGTCTTTGATCTTCATCAGAAAGTATTCCCTAAGCTTGAGAAATGCTGAGCATGTTCTTCTCTTCTTGTTTTCTAACTCTAGGTTTTGAACATTTCATTATAATATTTGACTTTGTCTTCTCAAGCTGCATTTTGAAATTTTCTGTTCAACCGTTGTACCTCCTCACTTCTTCCATTTGCTTTAGCATCTCTATATTAGAGTACAAGTTTCAGAGACTCTTCTGACATCCATTTTGGTCTTTTCCTTTTTTGTCATCTTCTTAATGATCTTTTGCTTTCTTCCTATATGATGTTCTTGATGTCATCCCACAACTCTTCTGGTCTTCAATCTTTAGTGTCTAACATATCAAATATATTCTTCAGATGATCTCTAAATTCAGGTGTGATATATTCAAGGTCATATTTTGGATCTCATGGTCTTATTTTAATTTTCTTCAGCTTCAACCTAAACTTGAATATCAGCAACTGATGGTCTGTTCCACAGTCTGCCCTTTTCCTTGTTTTGGCTGATAATATGGAGCTTTTCCACATTCTCATTCCACAGATGTAACCAGCTTCTTGTCCTGTTGATTCTTTCTATAGGTTTTCTGTTTTCC
>NW_006408604.1:10910094-10916496 GCF_000296735.1 Chrysochloris asiatica
GAGAGCTTGATTATGATATGACTTGGTGATTTTCTTTTGGGATCTGTCCTTTCTGGGGTACATTCAGCTTCTTGAATGTTTGTTTATCTTCTCATCTTTCAAGATGTTAGGGAAATTTTCTTCCAGAAGCTCTTCAACTATCTCCTCTGCAGACTTCTCTGATTATTGCAGTACTGAGAGATTTGTCTTCCAGATCGCTGGTTCTGGCTTCCATCTCTTCAATTCTGCTCCTTTCTCCTTTCAGTGTATTGTCCATTTCTGATATTTTATTGTTAATCATCTGGACCTCTTTTTACAGGTTTTGAATTATTTCCAATGCTGTATTGATCTTGTTTGATTGCTCTTGTAGGACTTTCCTGACTTCTTCCTTGTTTTCCTCCACCCCTTTCAGAGCATTTGAATTTGTTTCCATATCATTCTTCTGAATTCCTTCTCAAGCAAACACAAAACCTGCTCTTTCTCTTCTGGGGAGCCTTTGTCTCAGCTACTCTTTTCTGTTTTTGAACATGTTTTGATATCTTTTGTTGTTTTCTGTTTGTCATTTCCAGTAGTTGTTTGGATTTTTAATGCTTAAATGGATGTTTGTTATTGTATTATTAAGCTTACTGGGTGTCATCTGGTGGATATGATCAGTAGATAGGCTTTCTTTATGCATGTAATACTTAGCAGCTGTTATTGGCTCTTGTCTCAATGGTGGAATATTATGGGGAAGGTTTGTAGCTTGGCTCTATGGTCATGATTGCTGACTCTTCTTGGGTAACATAGGGAGAAAAAGCTCCCACTTCCAGGAAAAATGTGTGATCAAAAGGCCCACTTTGAAACAAAACTAAAACTGTGGCCAACTGGCCAGTCACCTTGCTACACAGGCAGTGTGTGTGCACCACAGAAGCCTCCAGTATTGGGTGGGGGTGTCCACTTGCTCAGGCCTCTTCTCTAGTCACCAACGTAGAGGTGTGCAGATAGGTATTGAGAAGTTAATGGGAGAAACATTGTGTACTATTTTTGTCTCTGAAGGTCAGTTAGGTATCTGCATGTGCACAGCATAATTCTTGAAATAGTTGCATCTTTTTATGTCGGGGTTCTACAGATTGTTCATATGGTTTGTCTGTCAGGCCAAACCTGCTTTTTTTGGCTGGATAGGCAGGAGTAAAGGGTCCCACACAAGTTAACTTTAGAGCTGGGGCACACAGGCAGAAATCAAAAGCAGCAGCCAAAGAATTTGCCCTTGGACCAATGGGGCTCTTTTCCTCTGTGCCGTGAGAAAGCTGTGGTCTCAACACTGGACTTTTTTTTGCAGATGTGCACCCACCGCCTGAAGGTACCGGGCTGGGCAAAGAAGGCACGACAGGGTAGATTCCCCCGATACCTCCTTTTGCAAATGTCACTGTGCTACTTTTAGTGCCAGTTCCCTGTGCCAGTCTGGCTGTAGCCCCGGCCTCTCACCTCCGCCCCAGCAGGGTGGCCACAGAGGGAGTCTCGTGTCTTGGCCTATTTCTAAATTGCAATATTTTCCTTTATACCATGATTTTTCCACTGGCGGTTGTGGGAAACTGACACCGTGACTCTTATGCTAGATCCAGAGCTCTGGTGCTGTTCCGTGAGAGCAGTGTCTCTGGGTTTTCAGCCCCTCCCTCACAGAGCCTGTCCTACCTGAGTCTGCTCTGCCGCTGCCAACCCAGAAGCTTCTTGATGTATTCTTTTTGATGATGAATGCAGCACCATTCCTTTTCAGTTTGTCATCCCTGGCATAGTAAACCATATGATTATCAGATTCACAATGGCCAATACCAGTCCATTTCAGCTCACTAATGTTTATGTGTTCCATTTCATTTTTGACAATTTTCAATTTTCCTAGATTCATACTTCATACATTCCACGTTCCAATTATTAATGATGTTTACAGCTATCACTCCTCATTTTGAGTTGTGTCCCATCAGCAAATGTAGGTCCTGAGGGCTTTACTCCATTCATGTCATTATGGTCAATTCTACATTGAGAAGACAGCTCTTGCCCAGTCACATTTTGAGTGCCTTCCAACCTGAGGGGCTCATCTTCTAGAATATTATAAAATATTCTGTAGGATAATGCACTGGACCACATGGTTGGTCTGAAATGCAAGGTTGGCAATTCAAACTCACCAGCTGCTCCTTGAGCCAAAACCGATTTGATGGAGTTAACAACAATGACTACTACTGCTGTGTATAATAAAGGGAGGATCTGAAGTAGCATTTTGGTGTGGGATGCACCAGAAATCTTAGTGCCCCATGAAAAGGTAAACCCAGCAAAGATTTGGGAGAATCCTGGAACAAGGCTTTGGCAGTAATATAAGCAGGATGTAAGTGCTTCTTTGGGGATACTCAGAAGCACTTGAGAAGGACCCCAGAGTTCCTATGGAGCTAAGGGACAGGGATTCTAATTGGAGAAATTTGGATGTGAAAAGGATGGATTCTATTTCTGTGGAGTGTGATTTTATATATGTGTACAATGTCTTTCACAATGCCAGGGTACTCAGTAATTGGTGACTCTGTATGTTAAGTCTGCCTGCCATGTTCTGATACTCATTCTAACATCCCTTGAAGGACAGTCCAGATTTTCATGCAATCACCATGACTGAGCTTCTATACATTGTCAATTATTTTCAAGTCAGCAAGTTAACTCTGTGGCACAGTGTTCCCTTTTCTGTGTGTGTTAAATCTAAGGCACTCAATGACACTTAACAACAACAAAGATGCTTTCAAAGGAGTCTTGTTGGCACTGTGGAATAGACGTTGGACTGCTCATCGCAAAGTCTGCAGTTCAAACCCAACAGCCACGCCATGGGAGAAAAAGAAGACCATCTGCTCTGATAAAGATTTACAGTCTCAGAAATTCTGTGGCACAGTTCTATTCTGTCTGAATTGACTTGATGGCTGGGATTTAACAGCTTAAGTAGCTCTGATAGCAGTGTTAAGTGCTTGGCTGCTAACTGAAAAGTCAGCAGTTTGAACCACCAGCCACTCTGCAGGAGAAAGATGTGACAGTCGGCTTCTCTAAAGATTATAGCCTTGGAAACCCATGGGACAATTCCACTGCGTCCTATAGCATCAATATGAGTCGGAATCAACTCCATGGCAACGGTTGCGATGCTTTACATACTGAAAACAGTGATATTTGGCCACAGATAAATAGACCAGAATGAAATATCCATTAATAAAAAGATTCATGTGACTATTATTTGTGATCAAGGTAACTGAAAACAGATGGAGAAATATGGTGTTTACAGTAAGCATTTAGTTGTTAATTCAGCCGAGATGCAAGTGTATTAGACAAAAATAAATATTAGTTAGAACACTATGTGGTCATTTTGTGTCTTTGCAGGAGGAATGCCAATGAGAAACTTCTGCATGGGAAGACAAAATAATTGGCCTCCCCCAACCCAAAAAGAAAATAAGCTGCTTATCAGGCTTGGTGACTCTATAGTATATGGTCAGCCTTATTAGCATATCTTAATTGGGAATTAGACTGTCATGGGCAGAATGCATGTAAGTTAAAAACTAGGGAGGCAAACTCATTTAAATTCCAGATGAATACCTTATGTCTCCCACCTATCCTTTGCAGTAGTTCCCTCCCCGCAACCCCTTTTCTTCTGGTTACAGGCAAACCTTGGAGATATTGCAGGTTCAATTCCAGACTATCACAATAAAGTGAGTCACTTGAGTTTTTTGGTTTCCCAATATATATTGTTCCTTGGAAACCCTGTACTGTGTTGCTATGAGTCACACCCGACTCAACAGCACTTAACAACACAGCATTGCCTATTAAGTGTGCAATAACAGCATGGAGAGCTTTACATATTGTGATCCTTTCAAAATTTGTGATGAAGTGACACAAGTGAACACAGGTTATTGGGAAAACAGGATGGACAGACTTGCTTGATGCAGAATTGTTATAAATGTTCAATTTATGAAAAATAGAATATCTGTGTTATGCAATAAAGGAAAGAACTATAAAGTGAGTTATTCTTGTTCTCATTTCTTCTTTATTCTATCATTATCCTCTCCGTTTTTTCCTTCAATCTCATCATCCCTTCTTTTCCACCATTATTTTTTTCTTGCCCTCATACATTATTCTTCATTTCTATCTTTTCTCTGCTTTATATTCCTTTTCTTTTATCTCTACCTCCCCTATTCATTCATTTCCCACTTCTTTTCTCCATTTCTTTCTCCCATTTCCCTCTCTATCACTCATTCACACAAGCTCAAGCTTACATAAAGGTAAACTTAAAATACAGAATTTCTTTGCCAGTTATGAATTCTATTTATGTAGTCTATGCCCAGGGACTTAAGTCTAGGTGCCTCTCAGAGCATGTTGCTAGAAGCGGCAATGTTTTCTTGACCCTCTCACACTTCACACAACTGGTGGAATATCAATTTCCATTATCTCCTCCATGCAGGATGGGTGGGACATACTGCTGAATATGCATTTGGTCACAGCTGCATCTCTATAATGGAAGATATCATTCACTCTTAGTACAGAAGACACCAGTATCGGTGTTCACAGCATCATCAATTAAATGTGTTCCCGTAGCTCTAGCAGCAAGTGTCCTGGTGGGTAACCCTTTGCCTAAACTTGAAGTAGAATCTTAAGAACCACTGAACTTAGCAATTTGGTGGATACCCAGATTACTCCAGAACCAGTAATGGCACTGGTGGGTAGAGTGTTTGAAAGAGACTTTCAAATAAAACAAAGTAACCACAGGCAACAGGACTGGCTGTTTTCCTCACAGATCTGATCTGGTTGTGAGAAGAATGTGGCAAGATATGAAGCCAGAATATCTACATCTATGATATTATTGATACTAGTGTTGGCTTCTTTCTGTGGGTAGCAGTCTAAACTGCAGTGTCATATCCCAAACCACTGCCATCTAGTTGATTTGTTGTTGTTGTTTTTGTTAAGTGTCATCAAGTTGGTTCCAACCCATAGTCACCCTGTATAGGGTTTCTGAGGAGCGGCTGGTTACCTTGACCATGACCTTGAGTTTCAAACCGACTTTGCAGTCCAGCGCATTAACCCACAGTGCCACTCTAGTTGATTTAGACTCATGGAAATCCTATTGAACAGAGTAGAACTGCTTTATAGTGTTTCTGAGGCTGTAACTCTCTATAAGAGCAGCCATTTAGAGAGCCTTTAATTTGCCAGGAACAAGATACTAATTATTTATGGTCTCTGGGTAGCAGCAGGGACTATTGGAATAATTATTCTATGATTTTGCATGAGCATGAAAGAACTGACCTTGAGGAATTTGTTGTTGTTAGGTGCCATTAAGTCTGTACAGACTTATCGTGATCTTATGCACAGCAGACCCTATGCACAGCACACAACACTACCCAGTCCTGCGCCAATCTCGCAATCATTGCTATATTTGAGTCCATTGTGCCTATCAATCTAGTTAAAGGTCTTCCTCTTTTTCTTCAACCCTCCACTTTACCAAGCATGATATCTTTTCTCCATGGACTGGTCCCTCCGAAAAGGCCAAAAGAAGAAAAAAGAAAGCCGGCCAAACTGGCTTCTAAAGAGCATTCCGGCTGTATTTTTCCAACTGTTTTCTGGCAGTCCATGTATAATAATCTCCTCCAACACCACAACATCAATTCTTCTATAGTCTTCCTTATTCACTGTACAACTTTCACATGCGTATGAGGATATTGAAAATATCATGGCTAGGGTCAGTCACACCTTAGTCTTCAAACAGACATCTTTGCTCCTCAATACTTTTAAAAGGTCTTTTACAGCAGATTTGCCTAAAGCAACACATTGTTTGATTTCTTGACTGCTGCTTCCATGAGTGTTGATGGTTGATCCAAGCAAAATGAAGTCTTTAACAACTTCAAACTTTTCTTTTATTTATATGGATGTTACTTCTTGGTCCAGTAATGAGGATTTTTGTTTTCTTTACATTGAGGTGCAACACATACTGAAAGATGTGGTGTTTGATCTTCACTTTCAGCAAGCAAGGTTGTATTATCTGTATATCATAGGTTGTTAATGAATCTTCCTCCAATCCTGATGCCACATTTTTCTTCATATAATCCAGCTTCTCGGACTATTTGCTCAACATACAGATTGAATAAGTATGGTGAAAGAATACAACCCTGGTGAACACCTTTGCTAATTTTAAACCATTCGATGATCCCTTTTTCTATTTGAACAACTGTTTCTTGGTCTTTGCACAAGTTCCTCATAAGCACAATTAAGTGTTCCGGAATACTCAATCTTCACAATGCTGTCCATAGCTTGTCATGATCCACACAATGAAAAGCCTTTGTGTAATTACTAAAGCACAGGTAAACATCTCTCTGGTATTCTCTGTTTTCAGCCAAGATATAGCTAATGTCAGCAATGAAGTCCTTCATTCCATGTCCT
>NW_006408604.1:10916596-10917963 GCF_000296735.1 Chrysochloris asiatica
TCTTTCTATAGGTTTTCTGTTTTCCATCTCATTTATTTCTGCTCTTATCTTTATTATTTCTTTCTTTTGGTGACTGTAGGTTCCCTCTGTTAGTCTGTTTCTAATTGTTGGAGATGCTGTGTTAATGTGTTAATTTTGGTTCTTTCCTTTTATTGGATATGCACATTTATTGCAATAAATTATCCTCTCAGCACCACTTTCACTGTGTCCCAAAGATTTTAGTATGTTGTGTATTCTTTCTCATTTGTTTCTAGGAACTTTGTGAATTCACCATTAATTTCTTCTTTTACCCAGTCGCTTTTCAGCAGAGTGTTATTCAGTTTCCATATATTCGACTTTACTTCCTTTGTCTTCTTATTGTTGATTTCTAGTTTTTTAGCATTGTGGTCTGAAAAGATGCTTTGTAGTATTTTGATGTTTGTAAATTTATGGAAGCTTGCTTTGTGACCTAACACATGGTGAATTGTGGAGAATGTTCCACGTGCACTGGAGAAGAATGTATATTGTGCTGTTGTTGGGTTGAATGTTCAGTACACTTCTATGAGGTCAAGTTGGTTGATTGTGTTGTTTAGTTCCTCTGTAACTTTGTTGAGTTTCTTTCTGGTTGTTCTGTCCCTTTTCAAAAGTGGTGTATTAAAATCTCCCACTATTATTGTAGATTTATCTATCCTTTCTTCAGTTCTAGTAAGATTTGTTTCACATATCTTGGTGGTCTTTCATTTTGAGCACAGATAATTATTATGGTTATGTTGTCTTGCTCAACTGATCCTTTGATCGTGAGATAGTGTTCTTCTTGATCTCTTATGCTGGTTTTTGTCTTAAAGTTCACTTTATCAGAGATTAGTATTGCCACTCCTGCTTGTTTATTGTTGCAGTTAGCTTGGCATATTTTTTTCCATCCTTTTACTTTTAGTCTGTTTTTGTCTTTGTGTGTAAGGTGTGTCTCTTGCAGGCAGACTTGTTTTCTTATCCATTCTGCCACTCTGTCTCTTCACTGGTGCATTCAATCCATTGACATTCAATGTAATTATCAATAGGTATGAATTGATTGCTGCCATTATATTAATTTTTTGGTAGTGCTATTCATTCCTTTGTTTTACCTGCCTTCTTGGGCTGAGTTTGTGTTTTTTGTGCTATTTCTTGTCAGTTTCTTCTTAGATTTCATATTTGCTTGTTCTGCTTGGAAGTTCATTTTCATGGTAAGTTGTGAAGTATTCACTTTCTTTGGTGTTAAATTATAGTCTATTAACTTTTCCATTTAAGACAATCTATTGTATCCTATAATCTACCTGACCTCCTCACCACCTGGATCTCTGTTGCTACATTTTTCCCTTCTTTGACATTGTTATTATTTTGATCTTTGGTTG
>NW_006408604.1:10923308-10924423 GCF_000296735.1 Chrysochloris asiatica
TGCCTACCAACCTGAGGGGCTCATCTTCCAGCACTATATCTGACAGTATTCTGGTGTTCTTCATCTTGTTTCAAAATTCTGGTGATGACAGCATTCCACTACTATGCATAAGGTTTTCAGTGACTAAATATTCAGAAGTAGTTTGTGTTTTGGCAGACTTTTGGGAGCACCTTTTCCTCATGGTTGTTGTTATTAAGTGCAATCAAGTCAATTCTGACTCTAAGCCACCCTGTATAGCGTTTCCAAGGAGCATATGGTAGATTTCAACCTCCATCTTGTGGCTCAAATTTTGAATGTCTAGTTCTTATCGGTGTCCTTAAGGAATCTCTGAGCCTTGACCCAAGGATGACTTTCATGATCTTTAACAAATCAGGGTCAAATGAAAAGTTGTACTTGACAGTTAAAGAGAAACCCTATTTAATTGGTCTTCAAAGTACTTGAGATACAAGATTGACCTGTGACTTATTCAGAAACACCAGAAAATATAGAAATTTGTCACAAATGCACCAGTCTCCAACTATGCTAAAAATTGTCCTCAGGTATGTGGCTTATGTTGATATAAGCCACAGAGCTTAGTGTTTACTTTATGGTACATCTTGTTCATTAAACCACATGGCTATAAGAAACAAGCCAGGAGCATAGTATCCCCCACTAAGTTTGTTTTTTGTTTTTGTTTTGCCTTGTTTGGTAGGTCATGCCCATGAAAAAGCTGTATCCTTCCACCTAGAGATAGAGACAAACTCAGTGGCTTAGTGTCTACCATAAAACTCCTGCAATCTCTAAACTGGTTTGGATTTTCCCATTAAAGTTGAGATGGTGGGAGGTGACCTCATGTATCCTCCTGTACAGAATGTAACAGTATATGTACCAAATTTAGCTACCCACTGCTCTTGACAGCAGCTCAGGAAAAATGAAAAGTTACCTACCAAGGAGAACCAGTAATACTAAGCTCTGATTTCCCAGCAGAAACCAGGCAGGCAAGAAGACAATGGAATGACATATATAAATTTCTGAAAGAAAAAAATTGCAAGCCAAGAATCATGTTGTTGTTCTAGAAAAAGAAAACAATGTTTGATAAAGGAAATGAGGGCAGATTGCTACAATTTGATGAACTT
>NW_006408604.1:10926798-10928300 GCF_000296735.1 Chrysochloris asiatica
ATGCTTGAGCCCATTGATTCACAGATTAATGTGCTTCACTTGGGCCCATTCGTTCAGATTAGTGTGCCCATAATCCTCGAAGGCAGCTGAGACTTACCAAATTTCAGAGGAGACTCTACTTTCAATTTAGAGTGTCTGTGCATCCCAGACTTCACAATGCAGCTCCAGTTCAGAGATCCTCAAGGAAATGGATTGGCATAGTGGAAGCTGCAATAGATCAAATGAAACAACAATTGTGAAGCTGGCACAGGATCAGACAGCCTTTCATTCTGTTGTGCATAGGGTCACTATGAGTCAGAACTGACTCAGCAGCACTAATAACAACAACAAAAAATGTGCATTAAAACAAGCAAAGCACAAAAAAGCAAAAATCCCATTGTTATCTAGTTGATTGGGATTCACAGTGATCTTGTAGGACAGAGTAGAACTGTCCAATGGGGTTTCTAAACCTGTGATCTTTACAGAAGCAGACTGTACATGCAGCAGTGGGTGGGCTTGAACCACTATCCTTTTGGTTAGAAGCTGAATTCTTAACCATTGCCTATGAGAACTCCTTGCTATGTGCATAGTAGACCAATAGTACGTACTGAATAGGTAAATAAATATAAAGGCTGGAGTTCATTTTTCTGGAACTTAGCTAGATTAATCTGAGAAGTAAGAGATCACATATGACAACAGTGGAACAAGATCTCTGAACCTTGAGCTGCACTAGGTAATCTGAGATGCATGTTGTTGTGGTTAAGTGCCGTTGGGTCAGTTCCAACTCATAAGGACCCAGTATAGGGTTTCTGAGGAACATCTGGTGAGCTTGAACTGCAGACCTTGTGGATGAAACCAAGTTTGCAGTCCAGTGCATTAACCCACAGCACCACACCACATTGCATTATAGAGTTATTGTTGTTGTTTAGTGCTGTCAAGTTGATTCCAACTCATAGCAACCTCGTATAAGATTTCCAAAGAGCAGCTGGTAGATTTGAATCACCAACCATCTAACGAATCTTGCTGTCCAGTGCTTATCCTACAGTGCATGTTAAAGTAAATAAAACACCATTCCTGCTGTAAAGGAAATTATAAACCAGGAATGAACAAATCTTTAAAAATAAAAGAGAGAGAGAGAGAGAGTGAGAAACCTATTAGAAGATGTAATATAATTGCCAAGGTAGAAATAGGAACAACAATCTATGAAAACAAAGGTGAGAAATTCGTCGAAGTTAGAGCCTTAGAGCTGACCTTGAATGTATAGATTTAGCTAGCAGGTAGAGTGGGAGGACAGAGAACGGCATGAAAGCAAGCACGGCTTGCAAAAAGTAGAAGCATATGGCTGAGGCATGGTCAGGGTCCTTACACCTAAGTCAGGAAGGTAGAAGACGGGTAGAAGAGACTGAACCTGCAAATGCAGGTTGAAGCCAGGGTTTGAAATGTTTGGAATACCAGGCTGAACTGCTAAAACTTTATTCTTCATATAATAGCGAACTGCTGAATGTTTTTGTGTGGTTGTTGTT
>NW_006408604.1:10945288-10972431 GCF_000296735.1 Chrysochloris asiatica
AAAAAAGAAGTGTGGGGAGTAAACAGTCTAGAGGCATGGAATTCACACGGTTTTAGGAAAATTGAGCAAACAGCCAATACAGGCAAAAGAAATTAAAAATTTACATTTATTGCGTTCCTAAGGTAATACATTGTAAGATAAGCACTGAACCAAAAAGTTGGTTTGAACCGCAAAGTCAGTGGTTCAAACTCACCAGCTGCTCCTGTGAGTCAGAAGCGACTAGACAGCATTTAACAACAACAAGGTGGTTCACCGGGGATACAGAGTCAATTCCCACCCGATATACTTCATGTACACCACCACCCAGCTATTAATGAAGGCTTGTTAGGCTTGCTAACCACAAGGTGGTGACTCAAACCCACCAGTTGATCCTCAAGAGAAAGATGAGGCTTTCTGCTTCTGTAAAGATGTACAGCCTTGAACACCCTATACAGAGTCGCTATGAGTCAGAACCGACTTCACAACACATAACCAGCACCCACCACTCCCACTGTGATAATAAATAGGTTTCAAGGGGAGCTTCCATACTAAGACAGGAGAAAGCCCTGGAGATTTACTTCCAAAATCAGTGAATCCAGTGAAAACAGTATGGATCACAACAATCCAATGTGCAATCAGTCATAGCGATGTGGCAGGACCAGCATCATTCTTTCATTTGTGCACAAGATTGCCATAAATTGGGGGGTGAAACCACCTCATTGACAGCTAACAACAACAATATATGTCAAATAAGTATTCTGGGTACATTTTCATAATTTCTAATCTGAATTCCACACATTGACTATGCATAGTCTCAATGTATAGCCAAGGAAAGCAAATCTCAGAAATTCATTCATTCGAATATTCATTGAACAGCTACTAGACACCAAGCAGTTTTCTAGCACTTATAATACAGTGAGTGAACAAGACAACTCCTGCTCATGTTAGGGAGAGGAGAGCAATATATAAGTAAACAGACAAATGAACAAGCTAATTCATATGATGAAATAATATGTTAATTCATGCTATGAAGATAAGGGGTCGTTGAGTTGAAATCTTAATGATGAGAATGAAGCAGTGAATACCTGGGAAAAGAAAATGGCAGGCAGGAAAAAAATTAAGTGCAAAAACCCTAAGGAGGGAATAGCCTGGGACAGAAAGGTGCAGTGTATTAGAAAGGTGGGCAGGGACAGATTGTAAAGGCCTTATAGGCTATTAGCAAAGAATTTGGGTTTTAGTTACTTCTTAATTCTTCCAATTTAGGTCCAGGCCCATACTTAGCATGTGAGGTGGTGGTGGTGGTATGTCATGAAGTCAGTTCTGACTCATAACAACCCTGTGTAGGGTTTCCGAGGTTGTAAATCTTTATGAGAGCAGAAAGCCAAGGCTGTAAATCTTTGTGGGAGCAGCTGGTAGTTTTGAACTGCTGACCTTGAAGTTAGTAGCCCAACTTATAACCACTATGCTATCAGAGCTCTGTGTGAGGGGTCCTCAACAAAATTTTTAAAGGAAGCCCCAGCCACATTTCTCTTCCCACCGTGCTCCATCCTACACCACAGAGGGCTTCACATTTACATGTGTGTGGACTCCTCATGTTTAAGCTCTGTCTTCCCCTTCCAACTCCCCAACATCCTTCCCTTGCTCACACCTCCAGCAAGAGATGCAGGGTGGCCCAACCTAGCGACAGACCCCTCAATGTTTAGGTGTCTTTGGGCAAGAAGTTCCAAGGTTCTGGTATGGCACTATAGGATAAGCACTGAACTGCTAAACACAAGGGTGGCAGTTCAAACTCACCATTGGCTCCTTAGAAACCCTATCTATGCAGGATTGCTATGAGTGAGAACCCAGTTGGAATCAACTCAATGGCACTTAAAAACATAGTAGTCAAGTATGGTCTATGAGGGCTCTGGGGTCCAGGCAATACTGTCCCTTGGTTTGGTTCCTCGAACTCCCTGCTAGAACAAAGACCTCTAGAGGTTAGGCCTTAGGGCAGGGACCCTACTGCCAGGGTCTATCTGATTTCAAATCCTAGACTCTTTCCATTAAACACATTTACTACAGTTAATAGGCTCTCCTCAGGAGCTCCAGTCCACCAAATCTAACATGTCCTGGAAGCATAGAGAATTGAAGGTGGCAAGTCAAATATCTAGGTCTTCACAAACTCCATGCCTACACTAGCAAGCATCTCTGCAGCAACTCAGTTTGTGTCTGCTCCAAAAGTGCTAGGAGCTTTCCATTTTAAGAGTTTCCAAACTTAAATGCACTTCCTTTTTGCCTTACAATGTGCATGTAGACACTCACAGTAATTATTATCTTCAAGGATGGAGGTCTGAGTTGAATTGTGTTCCCCCAAAAGATGTGTTATAAATCCTAATTTCTATGCCTGTGGGCTTTCTTTGTTATGTTAATGAGGCAGGGTTTATGTGGGGTATATCCTGAGTCAATCTCTTTTAAGATATAAAATAGATTAAATGAGCAAGCTAAGAAGAAGAGATGGCACGGTATAAGATAGATGCCAAGACACGTGTAGATCTCCAAAGAACCAAGAACTCTTCCCCTAAAGCTTTATTGTTGTTAGGTGCCATCCAGTTGGTTCTGACTCATAGTGACCTTTAATTACAACAGAAGGAAACACTGCCGTCCCCTAGACCTTGCTATTGTTGTTGTTAAGTGCTGTCACGTGGTTTCCCTCTCATAGAGACCATGCATAGGGTTTCTGAGGAATGACTGATGAGCTTGAACCGCCTACCTTGTGATTTAAACAAAACTTGCAGTCCAGCACATTAGCCCACAGGGCCACACCAGGGCTAAATTGGAACGTCTAACCTCCTAAACTTTGAGAAAATAAGTTTCTGTTTGTTATAGTCCCACACTTGTGGTATTTCTATTGTACCAGCACTAGATAACTAAGACAGATGGTTTTCTTAAATGTAGTTCAGTAGAGGTCTCCGCTAAACTATCAGCCCCCACTATTTGCCTTCTATCATTACAGACTCACTCCAACACAGATATCACTCTGTTGTAAAGGCACTTCATTACCCATACCCACTATGATAGTTCAAATGTCACTGAAAAGAGATACATTAGACCTGATGTTGTTGAGTGTCATTGAGTTGGTTCCAACTCATAGGTACCCTATACAGGGTTTCTGAGGAGTGGCTGGTGAACTTGCACCACCAACCTTGCAGTTCAAACAGCTTTCCAGTCTGACGCATTTACCCACAGCACCACACCAGGACTCCTACACATTAGAGTGCACATCTGCTAATGTTGAGTAGTCAACTGAACTCCAGGGAAAACTGACTGACCACAAGAAGATACAAGACAATTCCAGCTGGCAGCAGAAAGAGGATACCAGACAAACAAATAATGAAATGAATAATCAATCAGAGGATGGGCTCCCAGGACAAACTTCATCCACTAATCTCATGTCTGAAACAATAAATAAGACAAGAGGAGTCTAGCTTGATCTGTTGAAGAAAGAATAGATGAGGGAAAGTATATTAATGATCTTTAACTGTGTAATAAACTACCTCAGACTTAGTGGCTTAAATAATACAAATGCGCTCACAGTTTCTTTGGGTCAGGAATTTGAAAGTGGCTTAGCTCAAGATCTTTTATGACATTGTAGTCTAGCTCTTAGTCAGGGTTGGCATTATTTGCAGGCTTAATGGGGGGTAGGGAATCTGCAACTAAAACAAGTCTTTTACATGACTATTGTTAAGTGCTGTTGAGTCAGTTCCAACTCATAGGGACCCTCTATAGGATTTCTGAGAAGCACCTGGTGGGTTTTGAGCTGCTGACCTTGTGGTTTGCAATCTAGTACTTATCCTTCATCTCCATACCACTAGCTGTTGGCAGAAGACTTCAGTTAATTACCTTGTGAGGGTTCTCATGACATGGCAGTTGGATTTCCCCAGCGAGGTCAACCAATGAGGGAGTAAGATGGCGCAGGACCAGGGAACATTTCATTCTATGAAATGTTGGTCACCATGAATTAGAGCTGATATAAGGGCAACTCCCAAAAATAACTACATGTTTTAAAGGCAGAATCCATAATCTTACTATTACATCTCCTTCTAGTCTCTCAGCAGCTATGGTATACAAATTAATTACCATCGTTCTCTATAAGAAAGGTTAGCCTTGAAGAACTTAAGTAAAAGTTGTCACTAATTCATAGTTATTAAGTGTCAAACAAAATCGCAAGTTTTTAAATTACATAATGTTCTCTTTCTGGATGGAAGAGAAAGAGCAAAGGTATTAGGTGGAATTTCAGGTTGGTTACGCATAACAATAACAACAAAGCGTCTGCTATAACAAAAATATCTTAAGTGGATGTCTTTAACAAACAAACAATGTATTCACTCACAGTTTATGAAGTTAGACATCCCAATTCAAGGTGCCAGCTCTACAGGCTCACTCTCTGTGGGCTCTGGGGAAAGGTCCTTGTTTCCTTTCAACATCTGTGGGCCTGGTGTTCTTTAGAGATCTCCGTGTCTCTAGGCATCAATCTTGGATTGGGTCTAGGAGATTCTCAGCACAGGAACCCTAGGTCCAAATGAGCCATTCATGCCTCATTTTCCTTGGTCCTATCTTCTTTGCTGCTACCTTCTCTCTCCTTTTATCTCTTGTAAGATAAAAGATATAGCAGGCTATACTCCAGAAAAACTCCCCTTACATCAAATGAGCTCTGGTAGTGTAGTGGTTAAAACTACCAGTTGCTCCATGGGAGAAAGATGAGGCATTCTGCTCCCATAAAGATTTACAGCCTCGGAAATCCTGGGTCGCTATGGGTAGGAACAGACTCAACGGCACTTAACAACAACAACAACAACGTCAGATCAGGGCTGTTTTCAGAGTAAAGGTGTTGCATCTCATCCTAATTCCCTTACTGATTGGCTGACCCGATCAGACTATATATGGAAAGTGATTATATCATTTCATACCTACCAAATTACATCATTACATAGCTGCCAAACTGACACATATTTTTGGATGACACAACTCAATCTATGACAGATAAGAAAAAGGGAAATGACATAGCTCCCTGAGATTTTAGCCCAAGCTTTGAATTCTTGGGCAAGTCACTTAATTTGTGTCTCAGTTTACTTATCTACAAAATGAGACTAATACCAGTTCCTACTTAATAGATTTGTTTGAAGGATGAAATAGATCAATAGTTGTAAATTTCTTAAAGTGGTTGCTGGCACATAGTACATGTACCATATTAATTTTTTTTTTAATATCAATCAATAGTGCTTGAAACTCCTCTTGCATTATATTCTGATCTGAATAATCATCTAACATGAGTTATTCTGTGAAACTGCTTTTATTGTTTGTCCATATCAATTTTGATCAGAAAGTCCCAAGAGGCTGAGGTTGTCTAGATTGCTGTACGTGACCACCAGCCATCAGTGTAAAGGTTTACGGTGAACATTAGAGTGACGTTTGCATAGCTCTTTCCTGCTCATTTGTCAGTCTGCAAAGAAGCTCTTCCTTTTTGTGTCTCCTGTGTGTTACACAACACCCAGCTCACAATAAATGAAAGGCACACCCATGTGCTATTAAAAACACTATTTTTGATTATGATATAATGGCTTCCAGAATCACTAAGAGGATTCCTGGAACTTCTTTCCATGGGCGAGGCTACTCCCCTATGTCTGTTGGGACCCTCCACCCATTGGGACTCCTCCCACCAATAGGAGAGCTATTTTTAACCTTGGGTGGGTAGATGTCTAGTTATTTCCGAAGGAAGGTTGAGAATGCAATGGCTGTGACCCTTTGGAATAAGAGAAGAAAATGTGCCTGATGAGGAAAATCATGTATTCTTTTCTGGCTTTGTCCTTTAACATCATCCTGTCAAAGTCCAGTTGTTCACATTGCCTTCTTTCAGGATAGAACAAGAAAGAAAAATCTTTGAATGTGCCATCCATAGTAATGAAAAAGCACATGGTTTTCTATTGCATCAGAAAATACGACTACGGGGCTGAGAGCCTTGGGAATCTGGCAGTATAACTAAAGGAAGTCAAAGTTTACTTATTCTGCAGTAAAATCACATTTTTGTTGAATATCGTTTTAAAACAAAATGCCATTTTTGCAAAATGGAAGGACTGGTTAAGGATCATTGGAAAGGTCTTATGAGGTTTTCATGTGGTTCTTAATTGGCTTGGCTGTTTCCTAATTCACTAATAAAAAAGGCTATAAGAATATGATCATGTTCTACCTTCTGTCCTTTAAAAAAAAAAAAAAGTTAATTTGAATATCTTATAATAACATTGAAAGAATTAATTGATCATTTTCATTACCCTCTCCCCTCAGAAAATCTATTTTTATGAAGTGACCTTGATCAAACCCGTTCTGTAAATGGGATTACACAGCATCAAGGGCATGTCTAATAGGGCGTGAGCAGGGTAGTGATGCTTGAGCATAAAAGCCCGGGTGTCCTCAGTGGCTCACAGTGGGAAATGTGCCAATTATCAATACCTGATTTCTGTCCGCAGACAGCCTTCCTATCTGCGGAAGTGTTGTGAGTCCTGCTAATCCTGCGAACGTTAAGTCTTTCGCTGACACCTAGTGTCAACGTGAGAAATAACAGACTGGACTTCAGACACTCCTTAAGATGAGGAGGTTAGTCTTACTTGTTAACTAGGTGGACAAGCAGCATTCCTCAAGAGCTGGCCTGAAGTCCTGCGGGGGCCCATCGGTCTGCATGTAACATCTTCACTCCCTCAAAGGTTGTTCCAAGACAAAAGAGGCGAAGACCTATCTGGACGATGCATCCTTTTTCCTTATTGTAAAACACGCCTTGTTGATTCCATGTGTCATCGTCCTCTGTGCATATTTACCTTCTGCCTGAAAAAGAAAGCCAAAAACCATTGCTTATATCTTGATACATTACTTTCTATTCCAGGTTCTCCCTAATCTACTCTCTGATTTCACATGACCTTTTTAGTTTTGATATCACTGGCATATGAAATTTACATGGAATACACACTATAGGTCAACAGATGCCAAAGCGAAAAGAGAGAGAGAGAGATTGGGGGGAGGGGGTGTTTCTCAATGCTTGCTACCACCAGGACTTAATGATGCACTGTATTTTTTAAAGGAGGTGCCATTGGCTAATATTGTAGCTCACCACACAGGTCCTCAGATGGCGTCCTGAATGTATTTGAGGAGGTATCATTTTTCTCTGCTCCGTGTTGCAGTGACGGTGAGGAAATTAGAATCGTCTGAGAAAACAGACGGCACAGGAAAAGAGGGACCTCTGAAAATCAGAACCATCAGCATAGCCACTCCAAGCTCCTGCCGCGCGCGCACTGAAATCTCGCCGGAATTGTTGAAATGCAACTGTGATCATGCATCTCATTGAACTACATGAAACTATATCAGTAATCCTCAGCAGACCTCAACAAAATTCCATGAAGAAATTCTGCCACAGGTGCACCCTGTATCACGATGTTCTTCATTCTAAGCAAAGTTTCTTTTACCCTTTCACTCAATTTGTTAGATGAAACTGAATGTCTACTATGAATCAGGCTGTGTATTGGGTTTTGAAAACACAATGTGTGTGTGTGTGGGGGGAGGGGAGGAATACAAACTTAGAACAAAGCCCTCAGAACACTTAGAATCAATGAAGGTACCAAAAACAAAACAAAGCAAAACAAACAAACAAAACCCTTTGCCACTTACTTGGGTTCCAGCTCCTGGAAACTGCTTAATAGCGTGATCTTGGCTGTGTTCTTCACAGACAAAGTCCTTGGGTGGCACAGATGACTTTAACTCAACTGCTAAAGGAAAGGTTGGTGGTTCTAATTCACCCAGTGGTGCTACAAAAGAAAGCCTTGGTGCTCTGTTTCCATAAAGATTACAACTCACTATGGAGTAGTTCTACTGTGGAACGCATGGGGTCTCCATGAGTCAGAATCAATTCCAACAGAAACTTAATTTTTTTTTTTTAAACAAGCCAGATTTTTTTAAACAGCATTGCTATGTGGGTTGGAACTGCTAATACTCTGATTAGCTGGAGGCAAACTTTTTTTGCAACCCCAAAACCTGAGCAGAGATGTACTTGGTGTTAATCAGATCATGGCTCAGTAGTCTTTGCATCATGACTTTGGGCGCAGCCCTCAAATCATTTTTTTGCCTTAAAGCATGGAGGGCTACTTGGCTCTCCCAGTTGCTTCTCCCTCTTGCTCTTCAAAACGTACATTCTTAAGTCTGGCAGGAAGCTCTCCCTCTTCCTGAGCTCTCCTCACAATTGGTTTTGGGTGGTCAGGTGAGCTTAATTACTACAGCCCATAGTCAGGAGGCAGGTTGGGTAGGGAGCAAGAAGAGCCAGCTCCTCCCTCTGTAACTGCAGTGCCACTGAATAGCGGAGGCATGTGGCAGGTCCATTCACTCTGCAGTCTGAATCTCTAGACTCTATCTGAGTGTATCCTAGAAGGGACCACGTGGTAGTCTCTGGTATGAAAAAATGGAATTACCTTGTGTCTGTGTGACCAGCTACAAAAATCTTGGTCAATTAGATCTAGTACATTTCTTCTGCTTATCGGCTTAATTAGCAACTATAAAGTGGAATTTCCTAACAACAGCCTTATTAGTTCAAATTTCAGGAAACTGCCCCATTAAAATGAAAAGGAATATGAATAATAAAAAGATAGAAAAATCAATGAATAGTAAAGTTCAAAATTGCAAAAAAAATTTTTTTTAATTAAAAATAGGAAGACAGTTTTGTTTTCTTTACTATTTTTTCAGGGGTGAAATTTCTAGTTAGCAAATGTAAATATCTTACTTGGTGGAATATGGTGAATTTGTCTGAAAAGTGGTGAAAATTGTTACGACCTCATTGGAAGAAATGGCTTTTTTTAATCCTCTTATTTTTTGTGTTTCAATTTTAATAGCTCTGGAAGTTTAGTATTAGGAAATTCTAAAGGTTTTCCTCTTTTCTTTTTAATAGCAGTTAGTCCATTTTAATGTCTTATTTGCTTCTACTTTATGATCTAATGGCCATCCTTCAACAAGACTAATGATAGTGGGTTTTATTAGAAAAGTTAGAGAAACTAGGTAGTAGAGAGAAAACTTCAGATATTAACAGATGGAATTACTCTCCACTTCCTATATATTCCCATGTGCATATGATATATATGGGAGAGACAGAATCTTAGACCCACAGGAAGAAAGGGAATTTATAAACAACCAAAATTCAAACAATGTAATTTGAAAAACAACATCTGTCCCTCTTGTCCAAAACTTTTCATAATTTATTACATGTAACAGCCAAGTATTGATTTCTGCCCTCCAGCTTCCTGATCTGCCATTTATCACTGTTTACTGCCCAGAATCAGGTGTCGGCAAAAAAAAACAAAACACTGTTCATCAGGTTTTCTGGTAACAGTGCATACAGAGCTATAGGAAAAAATAGAGATTTCTAGTAGCTTCATTAGTACATCATGATGCCTTCCTCAGCCAGTCAATATTTTAGGGTCAGCCCAATGTTCCTCTGAGGCACACCTGGGGTCACCATGTATAGGACTTGATTCCATGGCAACTAGAGGCAGTTGTGGAAATACTTCCTGCATGTCTTACTTGGTCCACTCTTTTTGCTCAAGTGTGCCAGCATGAGGAACCTTTCCAGGCTGTCTCTGAGAGGAGCCCTGGTTCTGCTGTAGGATACAGGGTGGGCTGCTAGCTACAAGGGCAATGATTTAAACCCACCAGACACACTGCGGGGGAAAGATGAAGCTGTGTGCTCCTGTAACGGTGTACCATCTCAGAAATCTTGTGAGTCAAAATCCATTGATGGCAGTGGGTTATTGTTGTTGTTGTTTTAGGCTATCTGTGAAGACTCTCCTTGAGAGGACAACTAAATTCTATCTGTTGAAACTCTAACAAAGCCTCCAGTTCTTCCACTTACAACATTCCAAAGACTTCTTAGTTTACTCAAAGGACCTTTATCCAATATCATCTCTAAATTAAGCCTATTCTTCATGAAACTCATTTTACCAAGAATCACGACGCTGGGAAGAGCTTTAAGAAATCATCTGGTCAAACCTTTAGCCCTCAAAAAGTTCAATGTCTAAAGCTTGGGTGACAGATGGGATTCTCCTCTAGTTAAAAATCACAAAGAACTGCCTGGTATTTGTATCAAGGATTTTGAGGTTTGGCCCAAACTCAGCAAGAAAGAGTGCTATGATCAAATGGTAAAGTCTACCCTGGGAATAAGGAACCCTGGTGGCTCAGTGATTAAGCACTCAGCTGCTAACAGAAAGGTTGGCAGTTCAAATCCAGCCAGCAGCTCCATAGGACAAAGACCTGGAGATATGCTCTTATAAAGGTCTAGGAAACCCTATAAGGGGTAGTTCTACACTTTCTACTCTGTCATGTGGTAGTGCAAACAGTTACAGCCTTAACTGCTAACTGAAAAGGCTGATGGCTCAAAGCCACCCAGTGTCTCTGCAGGAGAAAGACCTGATGTTCTGTTCCTAATAATTATAGCCCAGGAAACCCTATGAGGCAGTTGTACTCAGTCACATGGGCTAGCTATGAGTTGAAATCAACTCAACACCACACAGTAACAACCATGGACACAGGAAATGGTGTGGTCTGACCATAAATTATCTAAGATTTATTTCTAGTCTTCTACCACCATGTATTCTAGTGCGCTATCTTTCTGAGAATTGTTTCTATATAAAAACTTTTCAGGATCCTGTCCCACCTTAGTCTCCGGTTCTGGAGACAACACCAAACCTTTTCACCTTTCATCCTGGGGCTTATTCTCCAACACTTTAGTCATCCTTGTTGTGTGTTTCGACAGTCGCTCCAGTTTCTTCACATCCCTTTTGAACAGCGGTGACCAACACTGAGCAGAGAACTCTAATTCAGATTACAGTCTGACTAATTCCAGACAGAAAGGAATTATCACTTCTCATCTTCATAGGTCTTCATCCTCTAGTATCACATGAACTTTTTCGTAATAGCATCATGTTTCTGACTAACGTCCCTGTCAGGTCAATGGTACCTGTATCCAATCTCATTCTAGATCTCTCGTTGTGAGAATGGTGATCAGAAGCTTGGTATCAAAACCATTGGTCTCAAAGAAGTCTCCATTCTAGGGTTAGGAAGGGTTGCGTAAAAGTAAAAGATGTTTTCAAAACAGAAAAGACAACCATTTTTTAAAAAACAAAAGGGGATGTTAGAAATATTTAAGAGGGAAACTTAATAAAAAGCAACATTTTTTTTTTGCAAAGCAACTTTAGGTAATCAGATATTCTAAATGAGAAGTTTCATGGGATACCAAATTAAAGTTCCAAACTGTGGCCTAGATCCATGCCCTGTTCTTTCTCCTGTTACCCCTAGGTGCCCAGTTGATCCCAACTGCCTTGTTCTCTCTGGGGCCACAGAAGCAGGGTTGGAACTAGCAAATTAGAAGAGATCTAATAAGAAGAAACTAAAATTGGCAATAGAACAATTTAAAAGTAAAATTGAAAGCAAGAATAAAGCTGAACTCAAACGTATATAAAAAGGGTCAGTCCCAAATGAGTTGACCCAGCATGATGGCTGTGCCTAGAAAAGCTCAACTTGCTAGAGTTCCAACGTGGAAAACATGCAGCCTCCTAGGGACTCATCCACTGTTGCCTGTCAATTTGCTGTACTGTGATGGCTTGCATATTGCTGTGATGCTGGAAGCCCATGCATGCTGGATAGCTGTCAGCAGAGCTTTTAAGACTAAAACAGACTAGGAAGAAAGTCCTGGCAATCTACTTTCAGAAATTAGCAGGTAAAAACGTTAAAGATCACAACAGAACATTGTTGTGAAGAACAAAGATAATACAGGATCAGCCAATGTTTCTTTCTATTGTACATAAGGTTCTACTGTACATGAGTCACAATCGACTCAATAGCAGCTAGCAACAACAACAGGAACTTAAACTCTGGGGTGTTACAGGTACCTTCAAGTTGGGGTGCTACAGGGACCTCCATTTCCACTCTGAAATGGGACTTTTTTATGATTATCCTAAAACTTCTTTAGACTTGAAGAGGAGAGCTACCTAAATACCCAGTTAGTTCCTTATGTTTCTCACATCCAAATCTGAGGTTAGCATTTTTCCCTTCAAATCATCATTTCTCCAGTCTCCTTGTTTTATTAACAGCTTGGCCAGTCTCCCAAGAGCAGTCTTGGGCCATCAAAATACTATTTGTTGCCTGCTCCTCCAAATCTTGTTGAGCCATGTGTAGCCTTGGTTTTTGTACTAATCTCTTTCTCAGCCTTGTGGAGTCATGCCTTTTGTATTAATCTCTCTCTTTCCATCCCACCCACTTTGTCTAGTTACTGTTTTAGTTCTTCCCTCAGCTAATGAATAGCTTTCTGTCTCTTCATCTCTTTTCTCTTCCCCCTGAGACCCATTCTATAATGTTCCAAATTAATCCTCCCTGTGCATACTCCGATTATATATGTGGAGTGATACTGTAGGATAAACTCTGGATCACAAGGTCAGTTTGCACTGCAAGGCCGGTGGTTCAAATCTACCAGTTGCTCCTCAGAAACCCTATACAGGGTCACTATGAGTCGGAACTGACTTGACAGCACTTAACAACAACATATATATGTGGCTCTGTACAATAAAAGTGCTGGACTGGGAACCACAAGATTGGGGATTCAAGTCCACCAGCTGCTCCTTGGGAGAAAGATGAGGCTTTCTGCTCCAGCAAAGATTTAGTCTCAGAAACCCTACACAGGTCTTCTGTGAGTTGGAACTGACTTGAAAACACATAACAATGTGTGTGTGTAGGACTGTGAACCACAAGGTCAGTGGTTTGAGTCTGACCTTGGTAGAAGATGAGGCTTTCTGCTCCTGGAATGATACAGCCTAAGAAACCCTATACAACGCGGCTATGAGTCAAAACCGACTCGATGGCACAACAACTCAAAAACTTTCAATGACATCCTCCCAGATTAGTTTAAAGTTTAAAGTCAGAGACTTCCATACTAGAGCCTTCAATCTGCCTTTCTAAATACGTTCCTCATCCTAGCCAGTTTTTTCATCTTGATGCCTTTGCCAACCAGTATTTCTGAATCAGCTTCTCTCCTCTGCCCAGATGTACAACTTCCAAAAAATTTTCCAACCCTCAAGCAGTTTTTAAGCTGCTTCTAGAAGAAGGGATTGGCTTCAGTTAATCATGTATCCTTGACCCTATGATCTTTTCACAGCTGGAAAGGGTATCAATTCCCTCTAAAACTGGGGGTGTCCTTGCCAACTCTAAGGGCTGTACTTTGTAGAGTATTCATAAATTTGTGAGTATCCTAAAATGAGAAAAAATTATGTGTACATTTTTCTAGAGAGGACTTTTATCAAATGTAATGACCCCAGAAAGGTGAGGTAACACCCACCTAGACGTATTTCCCTCCCTTTCACAGATTGCAATTCCATCTCAACACCAACCACTCTCCACTTGCACTGGAACCACTGTGGATGAGTCTAAGCGGCCCTCTGCACAGCGATCAAGGGACAGGCTCTGTCACCCAATGTGACAGTCCCCTCAACACCTTTTTCAGCACTTGTCACACCTTACTGAGCATCGGCTAACTGCCAGGCAGAGTGCTAACCGCTGAGGGTAAGAAGTACAAGGTGGATTCCCCGCCCTTGCTGAGCTCACAGTCTGTAAGGGAGACATGCATGAAAACCCATAATGAAAATACTGTGTGAATAAGCTCAGACAGCATATACTACACCAGGTACTAATTATTGTGTGACACTGATGAGACTGAAGACAGGCATCCCAATCAGGCTTCAGGCAATCAGGACCCCCAGTCAGGGTCAAAGCCTGTGCTGAGTCTGCAGGCATTAGGAGGAGGAAGCCAGGTACCTGGAGAAGGAAGAACATCAGGGAAGAAGGAACTGTATGTGAGAAAACATTTTCAAAAGCATGGTGTATATGGTGAGTTTCCGCTTATGGATAGGATGAGCAAGGGGAGAAATGGTCAAGTTAAGACAAGTTTAAGACTCTAAATTTTATTCTGAACAACACGCAGGGGCCAACGAAGGATTAAAATCAGGGGACTGGCATGATCCTATTTGCATTTTAGGAAAATCATTTTTCCAGCAGAGTGGAAAATGAGGTATGGCAGTGAATTCTTATGAGCCTATTCAGCAACTTTAAATAAATGCTATTCAAGGCCTGATCTGAAGTCATGGCAAAGGAGATGGAAAAACAGGGAGAGTCTAGAAATACTTAGGAGTTAGGATCAACAAGATACAGTTAGCAATGGATGTGAAGAATGAGGAAGGAGGAGGAATCTTGAATGATTTTTGGCCTTTGTTTCTAATTGAGAGGTAGGTATTTTTTGAGATGGGATACAAAAGAAGCAGGTGTGTGAGGGCCTGGGACCTAATGGGTCCCATTGTAGTCCCTTTGGGACTGTTGTTGTTAAGTGCCATCAAGTTGATCCTGACCCATAGTGACCCTGCATAGGGTTTCTGAGGAGCAGCTGGCGAGCTTGAACCACCGACCTTGCAATTCAAACAGTTTTGCAGTCTGGCTCATTAAACCACAGCTCCACACCAGGACTCCTCCTATGGGACTAGATCCCAGAATATTGGTCTGAGCCAAATGCAGATTTGGGGCCCATTACAAGGAGCTCTGGTAGTGTAGTGGTTACGAGTCGGGCTGCCAACCTCAAGGTCAGCAGTTTGAAACTACCAGTGGTTCCATGGGAGAAAGAGGAGGCATTCTGCTCTCATAAAGATTTACAGCCTCAGAAACCCTATGCAGGGTCACTATGAGTCGGAACCTACTCCACGGTACTTAACAACAACAAGATAATAGGTGATTAACTGTATACATTTTAAATTGCTCATGCAGAATACAAATGTAAGATATGCTGAGAGCTGAGGGGGGATAACAGGCACAGGCTGAGCATGGTCACTGGGCTAGGAAACTTGCAGCCATTGTTGCAGTGGTGAGGGAAGATGTAGCTTGACTTGAGTAAGGCCCTAGAAGAGGGAGTGAGCAATGTCACTGAGACCAGTGGCCTTAGACCAGGGAACCCTTCCCTAGGCCTGTGCTCTGAAGGCTTTCTCTGGCCTTTCTTCAGCCATCTCATTTCATAGTCAAGAAGTCTTTGGGCAGGGGACAAAAGGAATACCCCGCTGGAGACCACAACCTCCTTCCAGACCACATTCTGATTACCTAGAACCCCAAAATTCCTTGTCCATATGTGCTGAGTTCATTTCTAGTGCCTCTTCTCTGAGCCTGCAATGCGACTAGTATGTACAGTCCTAGCCCAAGCGGTTTCCAGTGAACAGTTGTTTGTGGGATGTGTAAGGGACATGGACTGGGGTATCCATATGCACGCCCTCAAGCTCTCCCAATGGTAAGGCTGGGGCCACAAGCAAAAGATAAGGCAAGTGTGAGCAGGAGGTCTGGTATTATGCTGCAAAACCATGTTCCAAGGAATCGGAGCATTCTAAAGGTAATCCTGACCTTTCTGGTATATTTATCAGGGTGGGAGGATGAATATATTTCATTTAATAGCTCATTAACTATGATCAGTAACTTCAAAATATTTAGACATATGATGTGCAGGCCCCCATTTGTACTTTCTTTGTGCTTCACAAATATCAGGATGGGACCTTTCAAGAAGTTCAGCTGCAATTGACAACAGCAACTCAGGAGCTTAGATAGGAAGCTTCTAGGGCAGATGTTATATATTAATGATGAGGAACAATTTGAAAAAGGAGGCTGAGAATGGTTGGACAACTTGAAGAATGTCATCGATGTCACTGAATTGTATATGCAGAAGCTATTGAATTGGTGCATGTTCTGCTATGCATTCTCAACAACAAATAAAATAAATTATAGATCCATAAAATCGTATATATTATATATATAAAGAAGGAACGGAATCTTGGTAACGTAGTGAGTTACGTATGTGTTAAGCTGCTAACTGCAAGGTCAGCAGTTCAAATACACCAGCAGTTCCTTGGGAGGCAGATGAGGCTTTCTTCTCTTGTAAAAATTTATAGCCTCAGAAATCCTATACAACGCTACTATAAGTTGGAACCGACTCCACGACACATAACCACTACCACTACCATATATAAAGCAGTTTGAAGTCATTCCAAGAGATCAAGTGTTAGGAGAGAAAGAAGTGTTTTGTTTTGCTTAAGATAGGATCAACTTAACATGTTTTACTCACACAAAAAAATCCAAAGAGTGGCTGGGGATACAGAGAAAGGGAGTACCTAAAGGGCAGTCCTGAGGAGAGCTAAGAGACCCGTGGAATTCCGAGACAGTCCTGAGGAGAGCTAAGAGACCCGTGGAATTCCGAGCTAAGTGGCAGGGCAGTGTTCGGGTGGTCCTGTGTGTGGAATTCAAAGAGAAAGAAAGAGGGCTGCTCCTTGCAGGGTCAGGAAAATCACTGACGGGCAATCGTAAAGAATTTGAATTTATTTGGGAAAGGAAATCAGTTGTCCTTTCCGGTATACCATGCTAATGTGAGTTTGGTATTTGGTTTATGGAAAGACACCTGGATTTAAATCTTACTGCCAGAATTATTTTAACTTTCTTTAAAACAAGGTGTCTAAATGTCAGATTAATGAGTAGAATCTATTTCACTCATAAATCCAGTATCATCATTCTCAAATTTGATTTTTCACTGCCTTGTTACCTCAAGAACAATTGCAAAATACTCAAAACAGATTTAATTTTGATTCATCCTGAAAAGTATAAATATATACATTCCCTGTGTCAATACTTTGTGAGAAGTTATAATATCAAACTAGAAACAGTAAGATTTCATAGTTACCAAAAGACTTGAAATTACTATACCTAGGAGCTGGATTCATTCACAAGTTCCTAGGTCAACTGAATTTAAGCCATTGCTATGCTAATATGCCGGGGAGAAATGAGATTTTATTTTGAACCATGAGATCAGAGAAGTGCAAGAGCAGTCCCAACTTGAGAACACCTCCCTTACAAGGCTATGTATAATCACCAGTTATGGTCGAGTTGCCTCTGACTCATGGCAACCCCTGGTGTGTCAGCGGAGAACTGTATTCAATAAAGTTTTCAGTAGCTGGTTGTTTTAAAAGTGGATTGCCAGGCCTTTCTTCCAAGACACCTCTGTGTGAATTTGAACCTCTAACTTTTGGTTAGTATTCCTTAACCATTTGTACCAGTGATACAGTATATGTTTCTATTTAGATCCAGACAAAGTCATATTGAATGCTATATTCTCCAACATTCTCTATACTCTCAGTACTGAGCTCTGATCATAGAGAAAAACAATCCACGTCCCCTAGGGCAGCCGTGGCTTCTGAATAAGAATCCACATTCACTCTCTAGCCTACCTTGTAACCTCTCATTATGAAGAGTTTGGAGGGGTCAGTGGGTTCCAGGTTCCACAATTTAAAATCATTTCCCATTGAAAATAGGTTACATTACAGAAGTCCTTTCAATCAATTTCCTAAGTATAATAGTGCAGAATAGTCTTTATAGAAAACTCTGCTTTGAGTTTCAAATAATATCCACTAAGATCAATTTAATTCCAACTCATGGTGGCCCTGTAGAGCAGAGTAGAACTGCTCCCTACGATTTCCGAGGCTATAAGTCTTTATAGGAACAGAAAGCTTCATCTTCCCCTCAGAGTACAATGACTAACCCACTGTGTCCCCAGAGCTCCTTCCAAACAATGTTTTTGTTGTTTAGTGCTGTTGAGTTGGTTCCACTCACAGCGAACCTGTATAGGGTTTCCAAGGAGCAGCTTGTGAGTTCGAAACGCCATTTAAGAAAAGAAATTCTTGAGCCAACCCATTTCTAAATTGGAAAGAGCTTAACAATCATTTCGTCCTTTTCCTCTACCCTTCATTCAGTTTATCTCTGAATGTAAACTGCCCTCATTTCCCATACTTAAATGGTCATTCTTCAGTTAAGGCTCATCCTACATGTCCTGGTAGACCAGCAGTTAGCCAGCAGAATGAGTAGTAATCTACTACAAGCAAACACTCATTGCCTTCCTCTGCTGGAGATCTAGCCCTCCCAGTGTGACTTGTCTTCCCCCTCCCCCCTCACCCCGTGATAGAATCAGCCATCAACACACAAGCTGACTTCAGCATACAGGGGCCATAGTTGAAAGCAGAGAGACTGTTGGAACATCTTTCACACATAGTTTATCCAGATGGAAGGCAATGTGGGCCTGGACCAGGGGATTTTGACAAGTGAGAAGAACAGCAGAGAGAAAATCCATAGGACTTATCAACAAATAACTTGTGAGATGGAAGAAGAGTCTTTAGGAAGACCAGAAATCCTGAACATTCTTCTGCTGCCTTCCCACAGGCTGCAGCACTCCTCATTTCTGAGTAGGGGCTTAACCCCAAAACTAGACTCAATAAAGATAGGAATTTTGTCCCGTTCATCTTTTATTCCCCCAATATCTACATGCAGCATCTAGCACCCAAGTAGTTTCTCAATACATGTTTGAATAGTCAATCCCTACCATGAAGACTTGGAAACCCTATGAGGCAGTTCTATTGTGGGTCACCATAAGTAGGAATCTACTCTAAGTAAAGGCTGTGGGGGTGTGCCCTATAAGTAGGTTTCCCTAGGAGAAATTAGGCTAAATGGGACTCCAAAGATCCAGATAGTCAGGGCGCATCCTTTCCAACCTGTTGTTTGTTCTGAGTGCTGTGTTCTCCTTCTGGACTGTGAATACAACTGTAAAGTTAATCATTCCTCTTCAACATCTACTCCAAGATTTCTAGCAAATTTTTCTATTTTCATTCGCCTTAGACCACACAAACCCTCTCCCTGTATTCCTCCAAGTCCAGCTTTCTTTTAAGTACATTTCAACATTTTTGTTGGTACATTTGGATGTTGTTGTAGTTAAGTGCCATCAAGTCGATTCTGACCCATAGCAACCCTCTATAGGGTTTCCAAGGAGATTGAACCACTGACCTTGTAGTGCAAACTGATCTTCCAGTCCAGCGCATTAACCCACAGTGCCACACCAGGACTCCATAGTTTAGTATTTGACTACTTCTTAGTAAGTGTAGGAGAGAGAGCATCTTTTGTTTGAGTATGGAGTCCTGTTCAAAGTCTTATTTTCAGATGCTTTTTTTCAAGACTTTATTGAAACTCTGCTCTGTGCCTGTACCAATGGGGTACCACACAGGTGCTGTAATGGTTAAGCCGCAGGCAGAAGGATACTATTGTATCTTTTTGGTGTCTCAAGTGTATCACCAGTTGCCTGCAAGTCCCATTCTTGAATGATAACCTCAGGTTTATCTGCTGTAGCTCATCTTTTCTATTCACATAATTTAGGCCAATTTCACCTGATAGTATTTACTTAACCACTTGAATTGAGCTTGATTCTACCCAAGACATTACATTTAACAAATATTTGTTAAGCTCGCCTAGAAAAGAGACTCTGACAATTTTCTGTTCTTTCACAGGATAATCCAAGGTCATCTTACAAGTTAACACCCATGTCTTGCTATTTCACTACCTAAAAGAGCTAAATGTCACCCACAAATGTGTTTGTTTCTTTTAAAGTTTTTCTGAAGCTATTTTATAAAAGTCAGTGACTTATCCTTAATAAGAATACTCCCTTCCTCCCCCATTCACATCTGGGTCCTGAAGGGAGACAATACCAAGTTGGCAAGAAAGGACTCCTTGGATAGGGTTGGGAGGTTGTTGGATGTTCTGGCCAAGGAAGGAGGAGGGATGCTCTGGAAGTCTGATCTATGTCTGTGTAGATGCTGTGGGGGAAAGAACCCCCATGGAGGTGTCCTGGGAGAAGTAAGGGAAGGAAGTAGACCTTTTAGAATTGTATCCAAGAAACAATAGTATCTCAGGAATCATATAGCTCTCTGAGAAGGCTTTAATAATCAAAGCAATTTGATCAATTAACTGCTTTTAAAATACATTGACATTTTATTTTCAGGTCCCATTGTGTAGTTTTGGTATTTTACTCTACAGTTATTTTATCCATGTCCAGAGGGGACTGGAAGATTGACTATTCCACATTAAAACCATTCTTATCATATTGATATTGACATGATGCTGCGGATTGTATCTATACTGTTCTTCCGCCATTGCCCCCTAACTCTTTTTACTCACAGAAGCAATACTTTTCTTCACTTAGAACTCATACAGATATGTCTGTTTATGCGATGAATTGTGATGTTTACTTTCGTGAATCACTTTGTATTTAAACACAGCAGACTGAACTGGCTATCTTAAGGAAATGTATCCTGTGTCTTTTCTTAAAGTCATAAGCCACTCTTATTTGCAAGAAAATAACACCTCTAATGTAGTAGTTTATGAGTTTCATTTTATCTAAAATTTTAAATTAAAACAAGGTAAAAATATCTTTTATAACATTCAGTTGCCTGAATTATTGTAAAAATGCCCAGCATTCAGCCGGAAAGTAGCTTAATATCACAAATAAATACCAAGTTGTCCAAATCAAATTGATTGGCAAAGTAATTAGGAATAAAGGTCACTATTATTCATGTGTTCCTACTGTTTTTAAAAAGAAAACACTCACACAGTGAAGGGAATCAGAATCTGTTTTTATATCCCTAGAGTTATAAACATTTGTATCAAAATATTTACAATTATGGTATATGAAATATCAATCCATTAAAGAAGCCAGATACAGTACTAGAACAACCCACAAATGTAAAGCAAATTACATGAAACATAAATGTCACAGAAAAATAGTAAAAGACAGGGAATACATGGTTCACTCCAGTCATAGTTTGACTTTTTAACATAATGTGAATATCTCTTCTGGATATATCTGATATGTAAGTATGCCTCTGCACATAAGACAGCCTTCTATAAACTGTCTGAAAATCAAATCTTAATTTAAAAGTTTATCATCCCACAGTTTTGCTAACCAATTTCTTCACCCAGGTAATTTGGTGGCCTGCCCTCGATATACCCTTAACTAGAATGAACATGGAGCAATATACCTAGTATTAGACCTTTTACATAAATACCAGCAATCGTGGCATAACAACTCCCAAAAAAGAAAAGTATATAAGAAGTGGGAGGATGGTAAGAGAGTAAGAAGAAAAGTGGGCAAGATGTTTCAGTTTCTGCCTGGGATAGATCTTCTTGGAGTGCTAGAGACAGTCTCTTTCCCCCAAAAAAACCCATTAGGCAGAATCTGAGATGGCTTAAAATAGCTGCTCCATGGAAGAGCAATGCCTGCTGAAACAGGAATAACATACTACTTACTTCTAAGTCCTATATAGAAATCCTCCTGTGGCATCCGAGCAGCTCAGTTATCATCTGACTGGATACCACAAGAGGTTTTTGTTTTCCTGTTTTTAAAAGAAAATATTTGCCCTCCACCTACATTGGCATTTATCACTTGGGAATTTTCTTAGTATCCTGGGAGCGCAGGCACTCTGTACTTATCATAACTGAAATAGAGTATGCTTAATACTTTACTATTAGATAGCACCTTCCACCCAAGGACCTGTTGTTTGCTTTTGGTTTGTGTGTGTTTTAATCGGGTTCCAGCGTTGCTAGGCCCCACCTGTAAAGAGGGTTAGGCAGAGACTCTAAGAGGTGACTACTCTAGCTGGTGTCAAAGCTAGAGCTGCCACTAAGCCTAGGAGCCCTGATCCCCAGTATGGTAAGAATACAGAACTTCCATGAAACGGTATCATTTAGAGGGAGATTAGTAAACTTGTGTCACAAGGAGCTAAATCCATCGCTCTCTCAGGATATACTTGACAGAAACATTGACAGCATTAAGAGGGGATCCTAAAAACATGACCCTAATGTAACCCTGTTGCAAGATTGCCTCTTGATCTTGTGGGTTTTGTGGTGCTTTTGCCACTGAATTAGTCATTCATGGATTTACTGAAACTGCAGAGAAGCTGCTTGGCTTTTAAGGGAAAGACCTAGCCGAGTCCATGGCCAGACTCTTCCATAAGAGACAGCTGTGTGAGGTCTGCTCTGGGCTCTGACCATCCCCAGGACTTCCAAGGAGAAAAGTTCTCTTTCACGGTGTAGCTAACCCTTCTTGGCCTTCTCGCTCTATCTCACTTCCTCCTGTTTTGTCACAAATACCACTGAATTCCACAGAGCTAAACCTCAGTTCTAAAGAGGGAAAATGTCTCCATGACCAAAGTCCTCTCGGGGGTACTTCAGAAGGGCGGGATGGCTTCCATATTAGCATATTTGGCACAAAAACAATATCTGCACTTGCTGAAACTTGTACCACTATTTTAAGTTGAAGCGGTAGAGCTGAGGACCCAGGTGCATGAACCAGAACACACCCTCAGAGGTGGAGCCGGTAGTATAGCAGCTGAGGGCGCCTCAGGCAGTGTGTCTCACTGAAAACGTCTGGTGGTCCAGGCTAATGACCAGAAAGAGGCTCTCTGGCCCGTATCAAGGGAGCATCCAAGTTCTAGCCAACTACTTTCTTCAAGGGCAGGGTCTTGATACTAGAAAATCTTCTCAGCAATAGTTTAGGTTTTGGTCTCCCCCACCCTTACTCCCCCCTCCCCGCCCCCACCCCTTTCTTGGTTTTTCCAGCACAACTTCCATTTCCCTCCCGGATTCAACTACCTCCTCCTCCCCACCCCCCAGGTCCCCCTACACTTGTTGAGCTTTATTTCTTTCTCAGGACCAGATAGAGAACGCCAATGATGAAGCTAAAACAGAAGCAGATCCAGGTCAGGATGAAGGAATAGCCATGGTGACTGCCTGAGGAAAAATACATTGTCTGACTATTCGCGTAGTGATGAGTATAGATGGACGCTCCGACCATAATGCACAACCCTGCCATGAGAGAGAAGGGGGAAAAGTGTACATTAACAATAGTTGCTGTTTTAGGGCTTAAGGAAGTTTTGTGTAGTTTGTATAAGATCCTAGTTCCCTTACTGTCAATGGAAAATGAAATCTGGCTGTTTGGCCCTAAACATGTAGTTCTGTTGACTTGCCCTGGACTAAGCTTGATGGGTTGCGTTGATAAATTAACAATTGGCAGCTACAGTGGTTTGGGTGACAAATGTGAAGTAAAACAGAGAAGACAATGCCCACCATCCAGCTTCCCCTTCTGCACTCCAGAAAGTCCAGTCAGGGCTACTCAGCCAAAGACCATGGCTTTCTGCCCAACTGGGTGTATTAGGGGAGAATTACGATAGAATGACCACCATACTATTTGCCTAGCAGTGTTTTCATCTTTAAAGAACTCCCACCTTCTTTAAGAGAGAGGCGTAGTTTCAAACAATGAAGTAGATGGTGGTGGTGATTATGTGTTGCAGAATCAGTTCCGACTCATAGCCCATCTGTCCAAGGTTTCTGAGGCTGTAAGTTTTTATAAGAGCAAAAAGCCTCATCTTTATCCTGCAGAGTGGCTGGTGGGTTCAAACAGCCAACCTTGTGGTTAGCAGTCCAGTGCTTATTCTACAGGGCCACACCAGGACCCCTAAGGTGCATTATTGTTGTTGTTGTGAAGTGCCTTTGAGTCAGCCCTAACTCATAACAATCCTGTAAAGGGTTTCGGAGGAGCAGCTGGTGGGTTTGAACTGCCGACCTTGTGGTTTAAACTGACTTTAAGGTCCAGGTGCAATTAATTAGAGGTTCTCAAAAAGAGAAAGAGGCAGAGGAGAAAATTGTACAAGACGGTTGCTCTAAACTCTGTGCTAATCGAGTTGCCAGATGCATCCATTACAGGGCAGGATCTACCTAAATCTTTCCCACCTAAATGGGCAGTTCCTGGGGAACACCAACAGTGAAGTGCTCTGTTACTAGCTAAAAGGTTGGCAGTTCAAACCCACCCAGAGGTACCTGAATTGGGAGACAGACTTGGTTATCTGCTTCTGAAAGATCAATTAAGTGAGTAGAAACTGAGAACCACTTAACTGAAGTCTGTCCCTAAAATACTCACAGCACACCAGCATGGTGGCACCCGAGAGGAAGAATCGGTTTCCTTTCTCCATAGTGAAGAGCTGGAATATGAAGACCACAAGGGAAATGACAGAGAAGATGATGGCCAGGATCATAAAGGCCTGTACCGCTTTGAGGGCATCTGTGGGCACAGGGAGAAGAGAGCAGGGCATCAGACAAACCAGGGTCCAAGAGGCTGGACATCTCCCTGACCCCCAACACCGTGTTTACATATACCTTCATCAGCATACACCAATAAATTGTCACAGTTGCCATCAGTGCAATTTTTCCAGAGACCTACTGAAAATTGTCCTGTATTTGAAACCACCCAGACCTAAAAATCAAAAGGAAAAAAGACAGTTATTTAAAAACGGATCACTCTGCTTTAAACAAGAAAATAAACCAACTTGTATCAGCAAGATAGCATATTTAGCCATAGGATTATAAGCAGCCTATGTCTTCGTGTGAATAAAGCCTGAAGAATGTGCAACCAAGGTTGGGAATCATGTAACTTCTTTGGGTTTACAATCCTCATCACTTTAAAAAAAAAAAAAAAGTGTTTTTTTATTATTTTAAGTGAAAGGAATTTAATCAGAGGAATTGACATTTTTAAGGTAATCAAAACCCTAAATGAGGAAATTGATGTTAAGTAGGCACAATTCATTTACTATCTCAAGATAGTTTCATATAAAGAGAAGGTGGGGAGGATGTTCAACAGGAGACAGCTAAAAACACGAGGAATTCTGAGAAAATATCCATGAATCTGAGTGATCAAAAAGTCACTTCTTTTTTTTTTTTTCTCTAAAGCTATCAGTATCAGAGTAACCAAAATGTATTGTCCCAGGCTCACCATGGTGCCAGCTTCCCTTCCCACCTGACCCAAGAGAAACATTTATCCTCTGGAATAGAGAACACAATGTGGCTGTTAAAACGCATCTTACTGAAAGATAGGGCTAGGTTAAGCAATCTCCTATTGTTCACACAATCATGTACTAATCTCCATATTATCAGTTTATCAATTGTCATCAAGTAGACTACAACTCATGGTTATTCTATGTGTGTCAGAAAAGAAATATAGCCCACAAAGTTTTCTATAACTATAATATTTCTAACTACATCACCAGGTCATTCTTCCGTGGCACTTCTGGGTGGATTCCAACCATTTACCTTACACTGAGTAGGCAAGCATTTAATAATTTTCACCACCCATATTAGGGGTTGGCTGGATTGATCCACAGCAACTAATAATAACAATTAACAAATATTTGATACTTTGCCATCAATTAATATCATTTAAAGTTGTTTATCAGATTTTTTTTTTTTTATCCTAAGAAACACAGCAGTGGCATTAGAATGGCTAAATTACCATCTGGAGACGACGGTTGTGTGGGCAGGGCTTGAGGATATAGAGGTGCTGTCTTATAACATCTCTGCTTAAATTAGCCTTGCTTGTAATTACACCCACCAATGTTTACAAAGCTCTTTTAGCTAAATTTTCAATTTCATTTATCCTTTCATTGTAACAGAAACTTAAACAGATTCTGGATCGATAGTTTGCCTGTCTAATGATTAGTGGACTCGGTTGCATGTCCAAGAAGCTGGGTTGGTTGGTTGGTTGGTTTTTCTGAAAAAAAGCAGTGAAAGCAAATTGGATGCTTTAAACTACCACTAGAGGTCACAGTAGCCCAAGATTCTGAGAAAAATCACTATTGCTGCCTCCAAGAGTATTTTTAGGTTGTTTTGCTTGGTGGGTTACTTCAAAGGAACTGGGTTAATCTTGCAAAATTCTTCTGACACATGCTATACTGTCTGCTTAAAACTGAAATGCATCAGCTTGGCAATCAGAGCTATCCATCCCCTCACTCCAACCTATCCATCTAACCTAGAAGGAAGAGAAGATTTGTTCCAGACACAAGGATGTCTTCCTCCTCATCCCCTGAACAAAGCTTGTCCTTCCACTCTGCACCTCCATGCTCCTTCCACCATCCTTTTATCCATAGGAACCCCACTCATCTACTAGGGCTCCACATGTGACCTCCAGACATGTTGTTGTTGTTGTTAAGTGCCATCGAGTCGGTTCCGACCCATAGCGACCCTGTACAGGGTTTCCGAGGGTGTAAATCTTTACGGGAGTAGAAAGCCTCATCTTTCTCCCGCGGAGCGGCTGGTAGTTTCGAACCGCTGACCTTACGGTTCGCAGCCCGATTCGTAACCACTACGCTACCAGACCTCCAGACCTACCTCTACCAAAAAGGCTCTCCTAGAAACAAGAAGCCTCATGTGAACTTCACCCTCTGAACTCCCAAGGTCCCCTTGAAAAACTTGTTTTTCCTCCTTGTTACTTAATTCTCTAAGTGTGAGTGTGTGCTGTTATTTCTTTCCAGAACCAAGCTGTAAATTCCCAAAGGGCAGGAGCTATGGTTTAAACTTGTTTTGTAGCATTTTATGTAAATCATAAATTTACCTTATGTCAATTTAGATAAATAATTATTAAATGAATGAATAAAAGAGAGTCTTACATTGGCAATGGTACAAACAAACAGCATGATGACAGTGGCGATGTGGACCACGAAGATACCAGCCAGCAACACCAACATTTTGGCTTTTTGTTAACACGTGACAAACGAAGAGAGTTCTGAAAAGGAAGAAGGAGAGGGGAAAAAATGGGATTTGGGGTTATTGTGAGACTCAGTAATACAATTTAGCTTTCCCACAGCATTGACTATTTGTAACAGTCAGGAATTGTAATAAAAACCATCACAATTCCATTATAAATTCCTGAAAACACCTCCATAATCTAGTTCCCTAAGTGCCTATATGCCTAGTCATCTATTTATAGAAATGTAAATGTAAATATAATTCTGTTTCTTCTCAGGTATGTATATAATTATTTCTCTAGTATGGCCTATTTCAAGACAAGAAGAACATTTTATGACAACTGTTAATATTTTATTTTGTATGTTTTTTTAAAGCCAAAAGTAGGACTTTGATTTTTAAAAGACTTTACAGCTATAATTTTCAGGTCTCTGTGTAACACTGTCATATAAATTTCTATTTTCCACTAGGAAAGTACTCTTGCTGATGAGCTGCCCGCATCTAGCAATTTTAATAGAATTGGATGCCTTCCGCAGAAAAGCAGCTATTACTCAACGCATATATATACTGAATAGCGTAGTGGTTACGAATCGGGCTGCGAACCTTAAGGCCAACAGTTCGAAACTACCAGCGGCTCCGCGGAAGAAAGATGAGGCGTT
>NW_006408604.1:10972531-11007642 GCF_000296735.1 Chrysochloris asiatica
TTGATTCCGAGTGTGATATAAAATGTGAGCGCCACACTTCTATTACTATAATGCTATTTGGTATTCAATGATCATTATCATTAATTGCCTTCAAGTCAGTTTCGGGCCATAACAACAAAAGGAAACACTGCTCCCGCCTGCACCATCCTCACAGTAGTTGCTGTGTTTCAGCCCATTGTGCTGTGATTGACAGCAACTGTGTCAATCCATCTTATTGAAGGTCTTCCTCTTTTGGGTCTGACCCTCTACCAAGTATGATGGATGTCCTTCTCCAGGGACTGATCCCTCATGACAGCATATACAAAGTAAGTGAAATCTAGTCTCTCCATCCTCGATTCTAAAAAGCTTTCTGGCTGGGCTTCTCTCTCCCAGCACGGATTTGTTCATTCTTCTGGCAGTTCACAGTGTATATTCAATATTCTTCAGCAACACCATATCTCAAAAGCATTAATGCTTCTTTAGTCTGTCTTATTCATTGTCCAGCTTTCACGTACATACGAGACGATTGGAAACACCATGGCTTGGATCAGGTGCTTCTTACTCCATACAGTGACAGCTTTACTTTAGTAGCAGATTTGCCTAATGTAACATGTCATTTTATTTGTTGACTGCTGCTTCTATGTGTTGATTGTGGATCAAAGTAAAATGAAAGCCCTGACAATTTCATTATTTTGGTTTGTCATGAAGTTGTTTGTTGTTTCAGTTGTGAAGATTTGTGTTTTCTTTATGTTGAGTTGTAATCCATACTGAAGGCTCTAGTCTTTGATCTTCACCAACAAGTGCTTCAAGTCCTCTTCACTTTCAGCAAGCAAGGTTGTGTCATTTGCATATTTCAGGTTGTCAGTGAATCTTCTTCCAATCCTTGCTCAGCATACAGATGGAATAAGTATGGTAAACAGATACAGCCCAGACATACGCCTTTTTTTATTTTAAACCATGCAGTATACCCTTTTTTGGTTTGAACAACAGTCTTTTGGCCTACATGCAGGTTTTAAATGAGTACAATTATAAGTGTTCTAGAATGCCCATTCTTAGAAATATCATCCTTAATTAATTATGATCCATGTGTTAGTGTAGTCAATAAAACACAGGTAAATAGCTTTCTGATATCTGATATCAGCAATGATATCTCTCATTCCATAGCCTCTTCTAATAAGCTTAATGATCTGATCACTTACTGATGGAACATTTCAGACTTGTATCACTACCGCTGATACCTCACACTAGGGAATGTATCATGGATCTCAGACATAGTTTTGTAATTCCTATGGTGTCATATGACAATTTGGGGGAGTTTATATAGATGCAGCTTGAGATACCACCATATGTGCCTTTGACCTGTGCATGACATTTACACAGATTTTCTTCGGAATTCAGTACAGACATAGGCAAATGCAAAAATCACCAGGTGAAGGGAATGGGAACTCACATAGACTAAAATGTTAATGGATAAACAAAATCATCCAGCCTTAACTTCAGCAGAGTTGATGAAGGAAGCCCATTGATCATAAAACTAAGGCAATTAAGATAGACTAGCTCCAGTCACCATGGAGTTGATTTTGATACTGATGACCCTTTATGTTGCAGAATAGAACTGTACTTCATAAGACTTTCAAGGCTGTAATCTTTTGGAAGCAAATCACCAGACTTTTCTTCCAAGGCACCCCTGGGTGGATTTGAACCACCAACCTTTAGACATGTTGAGGAGCACTTAAACATTCGCAACACTCAGGGACTGTAATGGAGGTGAGAAGGATGCATGCTTTGGCAGTTAGCTCTGATCTATGTCCGCTACAAGATGAGTACTTGGTCACACCTTAAACAGTTAGGATGCAGTGCCGACTCAGAGGAAGGGATTCTTGAGGTTATTCACACCTGGGCAGGGCATATTTGCAAATGGCCCCACCTAGGGAGGAGATGGCTACCCACAGCACATCTTACAATTGTCCCAGTTCTCTCTCACACTCCGCCTCATTTAATTGAAGCTTTGAGCATGCTGAACCATTTTCATGCTATACCAGGTATTTATGGAAGAGCACTGATACTGTTGTTCCAACACTTCAGGTACCTTTTAACCCCTCTCACTTGTCTCATCAGGCACTCAAAATCTAGAACGACCTACTGTACATCAAGGTGACTAGCTTCTTACAACAAGGAATAAGAGGCAGACTGGCTTCCACTGTCCACCCAGACCTGCTCATGTGTAGTCACTGTGCTTGGGGTTCTGTCCTCCATCCCAAACTGGGCTCTTCCCCCTCACCTAAGCTATATTTTAGGACTGTGTCTAATTTCCATGTGAATAACAAAAGTGATGAAGTTTCTCCTGCTACCTCTGGGGACAGATTGGAGCTTTCCTGCCTGCCGTGACTAATCTTCCCCACACATTCAAATTCCATTTTGCTTTCCTCAGGCTCTTGCACACTTCCACAATTTTCTGCTTGATTTCAATGCACAAGGGAAAAGTGGTTTTTGAATCAGACAGAGGCTGAGGTAGAATCATTCAGTTATTTGACCCCTTGGTCTGTTTCCTCATCTATCAAGTGGGGGTTGCCATGGTAACTGTCCAGGGGCATGTGAGGATTAAATTAGATCACATGTGTAAAACGCCAAGTACAATGACTGTACATGGCAAAGACTAATAATGGTGTTACTTTAGTTGTTATTAGTATTACTATTATTATTAAATGAAGCTGAGTAGCTGTTGCTAGCCCAACCCCAGGCTGCCTCATGCTAATCACCAAGCTGCCCCATGTTAAAGGCAAGTGATAAGATACCGGCTATCTAATTCACAGTGCAAAGTACATAAAATTATTTTGACCCTCTTAGAAATGATCATTATGCCTAATTGTTCTTTGAGTCAAGAGACCACTGAAAACACATCCTCAAGAAGGATCAGGAGGAACTCACTTTTTTCAGCCCTCTCTTGGCCATTCCTTGTCTCCTCTACTCTAACCTGAGGACCTCAAGATTCACACCATCTCCTCTGAAAAGACTAGGTTGATTGCAGAGCAATGGCAAATATTATATAGTAAGTGATTTTGTTTCATCTTCCTTGGCTCTTTCAATATTTATTTTTCTATCCTGCTTACTTTTGGTTTACGAACATCCTCCTCCTATTATTGGGAAGTGGTTGAGGAGTCAAGAGTGGAAAACCATATGCCAAGTGAGACCTCTTAAACTAAGTCGCAGAATCTGTATTTCCTCCCTATAGTCTGCATTTTCTGTCTCCTTGGGTTGTTCTGAAACCCTTGAAGGTCCAGTCTGATTTCCTTTGCCCCTGCTCAGTCTGATGGATTGAACATTGCTATGAATCAAATTGTGTTCCCAAAAAATATGTGTTGTGAATCCTCATCTCTATGCCTTTGGTTATAATCCCATTTGGGAATGGGTTCTTTGTTATGTGATGAGACAGGACTCGTGTAGAATGGGTTTTGAGTCAGTCTCTTACAAATTATAGAAAGAGCAGAGGAGGACAAGCAAACGAGCAGAGATGGGGGAAGAGAGATGCCAAGTTACCTGAAGATTGCCCAGTAGCAAAAGCTCAAAGAAGCATCTTCCTCTAGAGCTGATAAAGAAAACCTTCCTCTAGAGCCAGTACCTTGGCTTTGAACTTCTGGACTTCTAAGCTGTTTGAGAATAAATTTCTGTTTGCTAAATTGTGGGATTTCTATTACAGCAGCACCATTAGATAACTGAGACACACGATTGTGTTCCAAATCTCCTCTTCCCACTGCACCTCCACCTTGCTGCATCTACCACATCTCTAGGTCACTGGATCTCATCGCTGATGGAAACCACAACCCCACCTGACCATTCATTCCCTGCACATTGCAGGCCTGAGGAATCACGTTTTCATCTGAAATTTCTGTGATCTTGCCATGTCTTTTCATGAAGGGAGCAAAATATCTTGTGTTAGCAAGTGTTCATAGCATACAGATGTGTAAACTCCCAGAACACACAATTCTCTTTCTGCTATTGGCTGCTATATCCATCCAGAGGTAGGAGCTGCTTAATAGGAGCTATAGCAATAATGTAATATGGCCATCTTTTTACTGCCCCAAATTTGACAGATTGTAGTAACATCATTCATTATCATCATAGAGGGGCTTCCTTTATTTTCAGTGGCCTTCTCCAACGTATTTTGAAACCAGATGAACTATCTTTTCCAGTTGTTAAGTTAGATTACCACTAATTGTCCACTCTGTATACTAGAGACTCTGGAGCAGGAAAACCCTCTGGCTGGAGGGAGGTAATCTTTGAGGTCTTTAAGGACAACTATTAGTGGTGCCTAACAGGTAAATAAGGAGCTCTGGTAACGTTGTGGTTACAAATCGGGCTGCGAACCACAAGGTCAGCAGTTCGAAACTACCAGCTGTTCCACGGGAGAAAGATGAGGCTTTCTGCTCCCGTAAAGATATAAAGCTTCGGAAACCCTATACAGGGTCCCTATGAGTCATAACAGACTCCATGGCATATAACCACCACCAATGGGTAAATATCTGGGGGCTCTATCAAAATACAGAACAAAATGGATATAAATAACTGGAGATCTTGTGCTCTTGAGACTTCCTCCCACCCATTATTTTCAGTGTAGTTTGGGGAAAAGGTTCACTCCTTGCACTAGATGATTGTTACATCATCCAAATGCACTGAAAAGAGACCATTTTTTGAGCCTTTTGAAAATCTCATCAATGGCTGCTGTCACTTTCTTTGCAGTATGTTTCACAAAACAATAATACACTTCTCCTTCACATCTTTCTAAAACACTTTACATGACACTCCCCTTGTGGAAAGCGATACGTTCAAACCAGGTTGGAGGGAATAACAGCATTGCAATTCTGAATACTTGGGTGTAGTGTCTGCTTCTAGAACAACATTTAGGTGCACTGGGCAGTCCAAGTGTTTGTCATTTCATTGCTGGGAATTCCCATTACAACGTTATTTGTGGTGTTCAGACTCATCAATCTAGGCCACCAGAGCTAGTCAAAACATAGTGTTCTTAAGGATAGGACATGTTCTATGTGGGATGCCAGCAACATATTTCTCCACCACTTCTGCAACTGGATTAGGATCTTCCCTTTAGCCTCACCCACCCCCAATGTGCTTGGCACAGCAACAGTGGTCAAGACTCCATGGGTCTGGGTGGAAACTGAAAAAGTATAGCAGGCATGAAGAGAAATGGGGATTAGGAGACTGGGAGCCACATGCCAGGGTTCTGTTATTTCTTTTCTGTTCTTTCTGTTGTAAGAGATGGCCACCAGTTCCTTTTCTACTACTGCCGTCTTTTGTTTCTGGCCACAGTTTCTCCTTTTCTTCCTGCATTGCCCAGACCACATTAAAACAGTGGTCTCCTCATGCTCTTATCCCTAATGCAAGCTTCACAACCACTGATGATTCCAGATTTGAATTAACTACTTCACTCATAGAAAATCTGTTACAGTTATTAGAAAGGACCCTGGGGCTTGTGATTACTGGTGATTGTAGCTATAAATGACTCCGAATTGGGAGAAAGGAAGTGAAGAGGAACAACCACCCTCTCTCTTTGTCTACATCCACTTCAATCTTTATGTTTGTTGCCTCTCTTTTACAATCCCCTATCCCAAAAATGAAAGACACAAAGCTAGAGAGAGCCCCCAGATGCTGCCTTGCATTGCTTCTTTGCACTGATTCATTTTTAGGGTGTTCTGACCAGTGAGAAAATAATCAGAGCCCGTGGGAGTCTTTCCTTTTCTAATGGGCATGTAATTCTGCAGAGACTTGGAGAATAATTGAGACATAGAGGGGATTTTAGATGTGAGTAGTTTGACTGGGTAATTGCTAAATTAGGGGTGTAACAACCTCTTCCTGTTATGGAATCTGTGTGTTTATTTAAACTGCCACAGGGGTCTAGGGAAAGCAGTTCCTTTAGGGTGGTCTGAGGATAATAAAAAAGGAGCTCTGGTAGCGTAGTGGTTATGAGTTGGGCTGCCAACCTCAAGATCAGCAGTTCAAAACTACCAGCTGTTCTGCGGGAGAAAGATGAGGCGTTCTGCGGGAGAAATATGAGGCGTTCTGCTCCCATAAAGATTTACAGCCTTGGAAACCCTGTGCAGGGTCACTATGAGTCAGATTGACTCCACGGTACTTAACTACAACAACAACAAGGCATATTAATTGTAAGCAATACAATACAGCAGAGAAAGCAAAAACCCATTTCTCCAGAAGAGGAAGTAGTGGAAATCCTGGGGTTTGTCACTGAAGAATTAGCCTGAGTCTAGGAACCAATTCAATAGTGCTTAACAACAACTAGTATAACAAAGGAATTTTGGTAGTATGGAGGATTACCAGTTGGTCAACAGTTTACATCTACCAGCCGCTTCCTGGGAGAAAGATGAGACGTCTGCTCCCGTACAGATTTACAGCCTCAGAAACTCTATACTTCAAGGCACCAAGACCACCAGGGATATAACATCATCAAAAACTAGGAGGTGGGACTGTGTGAACACAGGGGAATCCCTCTGCATCAAGCTCTAATTTCCATGATTCATTTGAGAGTGGGTGAGAATCTCCCAGATGAAAAGCAAAGATGGTGCAAGAGGGCCTTGGAGACTGGCTACTTCTGAGAAGCATGTGGATCTGGCTAACCAGAAGACAGTTTAGTCATTTTTCCCTGGTAGCCTCAGATAGCTCAGACTTTTTGGCAAAAAAAAAAGAGAGTCAGCTGTCAAGTTCTCTATCTCCTCTTCCCCATCCCAAATCATATTGCCCAAAATATCCTGGTCATGTCATGAGCTCTACCTCCATAACTGATCTTTAATCCATTTCTTACTTTTCACTCTCATTATTATAATCCAGTTAAGGTCCTAGTCTGGACCATGGTATCAAGCATCTGCACGTCCTGCTCTAAACTCGCCTTCTTATAAGACAGCCTCCATAGTGCCGTAGGCTTATCTGATCATGTCACTGCCCTACTCTAAGCCTCTAAGCACCCCTCCATATCCAAGAAAGAGAGTCCAAATGTCTCAGGCTGGCCCTTGGAATCCTAGGTAACTAGTTTCTATTGGTGTCCCCATCCTCTCTCTCCCTCCCTTCACACATACTATCACCTTAACAACATTTAACCCCTTCTGTTTGTGGCTGGAGTACAATCAATCCTCAACATCATTTACCACCTCACCTCAACTTGCCCCTCTGTTCCTGACTTTTTCTACTTTCCTGCCAACCAACATTTGTTGAGCATATTGTCCCTGCTTTCATTTCCTTCCCAGTCTCAAAGTCTACCTCACAAAGTCTTTTCCATCAAGTTTAACTCTTACCTTCAATAAGAATCCTTGCCAGACACATATGCCTTGTTATGTTGTAACATCATCCACTCACTCACTCACTGTCAATCAATTATGACTCATAACGACTCAATGGGACAGAGTAGAACCACTCTATAGGGTTTCTGCTCCATCAAGATCAGAGATTAAATCTTTACAGGAACAGCCTCATCTTTCTGCTGCAGAATGATTGGTGGGTTTGAACTGCCAACCCAATGCTTAACTCACTGTACTATCAGGGCTTCTAGCATAGCTCTTTATAAGCCTGCTAAAGGTAGCCTTTCTGGTAATATGATTGATTCTACCACCTCTAAGAGTCCAAGATTCTGAAGGGAAAATATTGAAGTTAACAGGTACAGAATAAATATCTATTCAAGGGACAGATAAAGGAAGCTGTTTGTTTTTTTTCTTCATAGAAAAGAAAATCAGTGTCAAAGTAATGGAAGACTTTATAATAAACAGATTTCTAGAAGGACAATGCTTTCCTCTTTTTATATCCTGTTTTTGTTGCTGTTGTTGTTAAGTACCATTGAGTCCGTTCCAACTCATTGAAACCCTGTATAGAGTTTCCCAGGAGTGGCTGATGGGTTTGAACTGCCAACTTCTGTTTAAAAGTCCAGTGCCTATCCTACAGTGCCATACCAAGATATAATCTTTAGCCCCTTGTTGTTTTTTAAATCATTTCTACTTTAATGTAAGTATATAATGAACATCTTACTATACACAACACTGTGTTTCCATATAAATGCCCATGAAAACATGAATACTTCCTTAGTTAGCACCTTTAGCATTTGAAGACACAAGATTATAGATGAAAGTTTTGCCTGTTGTTCACACAGAAGTAAGTGAGTGCAAAGAAAATCTCTTACTTTTCTAAGCACTAAATTTTCTACAGATTTAATTTTTCTATCTATCTCTGTGCATAATAAAATATCTGGAGTGAAAGGGGACTTTAAAATTCCTAGTCAATGCATGGCACTTATCTACAATCTACACCAAGAAACTAAATCATATTTAAATGGCTCCAGTTATGGAACACTAACTATATCACAAGACCCTTCATTAGAAATAGTCTTCTAACAATGAATCAGAGTCAGCCCCTAGAAAATGACTACCACTGAGCTAAGCACTGTTCATGAAACCCACCCAACTAGTAGAATGCTTCCTCTTCAACCCTTTTCTAGTATGGTTACCTCTGCAGCAAGAATATTAGGTAATCAGAGAATTATCCAGAGGTCCAAATTCACAATCAAGTAGTAACACAATCCTGAGATTACGCTACCACTAGACACTACCCTGCCTTTTCATGGGTTGATGTTTTCCCAGCAGTGAAATTCCCATCTCCTTCAGGATGACTGCAAACTTTGATAAAAGCTTTCTCACACTATCTGACCAAAGACATGTTGCTTCCTCCAAAGCACCAGAAAGATGAAAGGCAACACGCTTCCGGTCACATGACCATGTGTCCATCCCAGGTCTCAGTGCCATGTTCCACAGAGTGTCACCATGACACTCTACAGCTGACTCTTCTTCCTAAGAAGACCATGTAGTTTTTCTGGCATGAAAACCTTTCTATCCTCGACACTTTATTTTGGGGGTCACTTTGCTTTTGCTAGTTGGTTTTTGATGTGATTGTCTGTCTCTCATTGTCTCAGATCAGTTTGGTTGGCAAAATGGATGTCCATTTAACACAAAAGCCAAAAAGGAAATACTCCCCTTTAGAAGTAACCATAAAGGATGTATCTGGAGGAGGGAAAGGCTAGAATTAAAGGCAAGCTGAGTGGATGAGACCTTGGATGGGCTTTTCTGGTCATTGTTATTGTTGTGTCATGTTAAGTGTACTTTTCCATTCTAAATGTTGTTTTTACGTAGATGCAGGAGAGGGGAACATTAATTGTCCATGGGAAATTGTGGAAAGAAAGGATCCTAAAGGAACATTTCTTCCTGCTTCTGGATATCTGATGTTTGGTGTAGAAGGAATGAATCCCAAGTTGTACCTCACTGTGTGTAGATCATAGTAGGACCTGATGTTTTTAAGTTCAGAGCAGTTTATATAACCAGGAAAAACATCAACACTCAAGCGGCAAAAGAAACAGGGATCTACATGTTCCAAGGAAAACAACTTTTTTTTTTTCATGGTCCTAAGGGAAAGGAAATTACATCTCCCAAATCTGGGCTATTGTCAATGAGGACTATTACAGAAAGACAAGTGTTAGCGAGCTTTAGTGTAGGTTCTCACATTGGTAAGGAACTGGAGGGTAGAGGAAGGGTAAGCATATTGTTTTAAAAAGGAGAAAAAGGAAGAGTTCTTGTTGGATTACGGGGTTTTTGTCAAAACTCTGCCCCTACCAAAAGCACATAATCTCTAGTCAGTGGCTTCTAGAGAGGCAGAAATGTGTAGTGGTTAAGAGCTCAGGTCCTTGGTTCAAATCCTACCTTTAGCCTACCCTAACTCATAAGATTAATGTGAGAATTGAAGGGTCCAAGCCTGACCCAGAGCAAGGGCTATATGAGTGTTATTTTGATTCCTTTATGTAGACTGAAAGGCTTGGTCCAGCAAAATGGCCTTTAAGCTTTGCTGGCAGATTCAAAAGTCCAACAATTACGCTAAAGGCAAACAAATAGCTTGATTTTGCAAATACTCCCCAAGAATAATCTATTTCCTCTTCTATTCTGTGACCTGGGCAGGAGGGTGGATCTGAGCAGCATCTGTGAAGGCTGAGAGAACTGGGCTGGGAAACTTGAGCCAGACCCACGCCCCCAGACCACAGCTGGTCAAGCACTAGGACATTTCCCTAGGGTGAGGAGGGAAGCTTCAGTTGCATTCGGCTTCTGACAAAAGAGTTGTGTTCTGGCAGCCACAAAGTCTTCAAAGGAGAGGTTGCCAAGATAATAACTAGGGTTTGGGAAGAAAATCAAGGTGTGGCCAGGCCCCAGAGGCACTTGGGCGGGTCGACAGTAGATGGCAGCTACATGCTTCGACCAGCAAAACTGCAGCTTTGTGTAGGGCATTAACTATCGGGGAGGGGCACCCCGAGTGTGTAGGGTGGGTTGCAGGCTCTGTTTCTGTTTTCAGGGGAATTATGTAAAGGTTTAAAGATAGAAGAGGCTTTGAGGTTATCTAACCCAACCTCTTGACGAAGGAGGGAACTTCACATCCCAGGGGTTCTTCAGATTCAGAAAGGAAGTCCTCCTCCAATCCCCCAAGTCCCAGCTGGCCTCTCTGCAGGCAGCATGATTTATTCTCTCCCATCTTCTAAAGTTTTGTCTCAAGTCAGCAAAAGTTGTAGATTCCCAGAATGACAGCAGTCTTGTTCCCATCACCTCCTAGTTTGTCATGAGCAAAAACAAAAGGGTCTTTCTGAGGCCACTACCTCTTCTGGTCATTTCCAAGAAGGCTCACCCTGCTTGGCCACCAACAGCCCAACCCAGATCTCCAGATCTTCCTCTAGGAGGAAGCATCCTTTTCTCCCTTTGCTGTCTCTCCTTCTCCCTTTCTTTTCCCACGTAGCTCTTTGGCCCTCTTCTAAGACTTTCAGTTTGCCTACTATCCCTCATACTCAGGCCTGCGGAAATGCACACAGTCATGTTTACTCTCTTTCCTTTCTCCTTCTTTCCTCCTGCATCTTCCCTTTCCTCCTCCCAGTTTGTCGCTCTTCACTCTCATGCACACCATTACTATCACACCCTCATGCTACAAGGTCTCCCTCCTTGAATGGAGGGTGGAGTTTGTTTCCCAGGACCAGCTAAGTTTCTCCCTGAGTGTGATTGAGATCCTGGTTAATTCCTTGCTCTCCTCAGTGTCTTACATGGTCATCCCCTCTCTTCTATGCTGGCACCTTTTATGTTTAGTTGATCAAGACTTTTCTTTTTTCTTCAAAGATCTAGGGTATGTGCTCATTGCTACCTGCTGATAGGTCCCATGGACACCATGCCTAGGGAATCTCTGAGCAGATGGGGCAAAGGATGCTGAGTCGATTTGAACCCATGGTTACCCTACAGGACAGAGTAGAACTGTCCTATAGGATTTCCCAGACTCATCTTTTTCCCTTTGAGTAACTGGTGGATTTGAACAGCCAACCTTTTGGTTAATAGCCCAGCACTTAACCCACTGTGCCACCAGGGCTCCTTTGAAGGCTCCAAGGAGTCAAGAATCCTCTGTGAAATGTTTGTTTCAATGCAACATACTGTCTCATTTCAGTTTTCTACCAATTATTGTGGATTAAACTGCTACTGTGGTGAGCCCAAGGGATTTCCCAAAACAGAAAGTGGTCAGATCTTAGAATTTCAGAGCCACAAGGGGCTCAAAGAGAAGACAAAGCAAATGACATGCCCAGGATCACATAGCAGAGCCAGGACAACACCACAGCCCACATTTCCTGTCCTCCTGCTCGTCCATATTTCATCGAATCCAGGAGCCTCACTGCCATTTTCAATCTGTGCCAGAAGAGTTCTGTTTTTACGAACCTGTTTGAAGGGAGACTGCATGAAACAGACCCACGAAGTACAAGACAGTCACTGCTACATAAGAACTTCAGTACCAAAAGCAAAGGAGTCAGTCCATCTCACTCCCAAAGAAATGCCATCTTCATAACAAGAAAGGAAATGTTGAGCCAAATGTTCTTTTAACGGGAAAGAGAGACAAATAGCAGTCTCCATAAATCTTTTTATCTTTATCTTTGTGCTTCAGTGTCAGCAGATCTTCCAGTTAAATTGAGGGAATTGGTTTTGCCCTAACAGGGCACTGAAGTGTTACACAGTGGTCTTGTGTGTATGTTGAGAAGGGGTAGCAATGGTGGTGAAAATTCAAATAAACCACTAATATGAACCATATCTGGGATCTCTTGCTTATTGAATAGCAGGTGTGACCCAGAAACCCAGTGCCAGCTGGTCACAATTGAGAAACATGTTAGGAAGGGAAGCGTATGGCCAGAGAATTCCAGTTCTACACTGGTTAAGGACCACAAAGTCTTCCCAAGGGATTGGTCTCCAGATTGCAGCCAGCAACACAGATAGAGTCTCCTATGCTGTTACCATGGCAAGTGCTTAGCAATATGCAGGTGTGGATGATGTGAGCTATGTATGGACCAAGGTATGGAATAGCCCACAAGGCCAAGGTAGAAACCTGTGTTTCTGGTATTGGATTGATTTAAGCATGACCTCTTGGTAGCATGCACTGAGTATGCCCTGCCCCCATATGTCTTTGAGTATGTACATCTGAGAGTCTCCACTATCTCTGTATTTTAATGTTAGGGCAGTTTTGTATATACATGGTTTGTATATCAAGAGGGCATCATACACATCAGTTTAGAAATGAAATACTTCAGAATCAAATCATATGACTATGGTGACTATGTGCATACTTAATAAACTTCTAAAGTGTTCCCTGCTTTTCCTGAACCTAATCCTTAGGCAAAAAAAAAAAAAAGACAGAGAAAAGAAAATACAGATCCATGAAACTTTACTTGTGAAATATCAAGTAAAAGTTAAGATTTCAGAGGATAAGGAGCACTGTATGGAAAGACAACAACAAAAATAAACTAGAATAAATATTTTGGGGGTTACTTTGGACCTCACATCTAGGAACCAGGTGTTGAAGTTACAGGGAAGCTGATTTTTATTAGATTCAAGATACTTCAATAATCAGAAAAAAACAGTTGCCTTTCAGTCAATTCCGATTCGTGGTCACCCCGTGTATGTCAGACAAGAACTGTGCTCCACAGGGTTTTCATTATTATGACAGGGTTTTCATTATTATGACCCTTCAGAATCTGATCACCAGGCATTTCTTCCAAGGCACATTTGGGTTAGCAGGCCCATGTTTAACTGTTTGCTTCATGCAGGAACTTCTCTAACAACAAGAGCTGTCCAGTAAAGGGGAATGAGTATAGGATGTACTCAGAGTTACCGAATTTCTCCTCTCTGGAAATTCAGTAACTCTGGTAAAAAGATGTAATATGGCCATGTCTGAGGTGGTGCACAAAAAATATTTCTGCATACAGTAGAAAATCAAACAAGTTCCAATGTAAGCTCACTCTCAAATTTTTAGACTTTGATGAATAAAATGAAGGAGTCTACAAAAAAAGCAGTTCACCTCATTTCTCCCTGGGGTCCTGGTTTGACTCTGTAGGATAAATACTGGACTGCTAACCACAAGGTCTGTGATTTAAAACCACTGCTGGACCCTCTCTCCTCCGTCAGTTAGTGAGTTCGGCACTGACAGGCCAAGAGGTTCTGCATCTCCAGGAGGGTCTCTGTGGCCCCTGTAGTCTGAGTGTTGCCCTGGGATCTGGCTGGACCTAATCTGGTGTCCAGAGGAAAGCAGGAAGAATTAAGAAAGGCACAGCGAGTCCTTTCAGCGGTCTGTGGATGGGATGACTTTCCTTTCCTCAGAGGTCCGCCGGTCCTCCTGGGAGGTAACAAGGAGCTGTTCTGAGGATGTGAGCTGCTCTGGGTTGGTTCTCAATGGCCTCATGCCAACCCTTGGGACAGTTTAGTATCCCCAAACAATCTGAATTCTGGGGGGTCCTCTGGCCAGGAGGTGGGACCGGATGTCCTACAGCCCTCCAGACAGTACTCCACCCCCGCCCCATTCTTCAGAGTCTGGGGTGGAACTGGATCCGCCTCAAAGGGTGGGAGGCAGCAGGAAAAAATAAAAATCCTCACATTTCAGTACTGTCAACACTTGAAATACAGAAAAAACTCACAGCCAAAGGACTCCCCCACTACTTCTTGGAGGGAAGACAAAAGACAGGAGTCAGGATAGCATTTTTTTTTAATTTACCCCAAACTCCAGGAACTAAGTTGACATATTTTCTCATGTAAAAAGATACAGTGTAATGTAAACTGCTCCGCAAATACTGCAATTCATGATGGTAGTAATACAGCCCAAAATCATCAATGTTTCCTATTTGCTTACTGGTAAAAACTTGTGTATTTGTTTTAACCTGCATAGGGTTAAAAGATCATACCATTACTAACGATTTCATAATGGCTTCCCTGATCCACATTCATATAATCTGGAAATCATACACATTTTAAGTAAATGTAGGTGTTCCCTGCATCTGGGAAAGTTGCCCTCGTATTTAAGTAATCATCCCCCTGGGGGCAGTTTTACTAGACTGTTGGAGCACACGGGCTGATTACATTGAAATCTTCAATCCCAATGTAAAGCATTTCTAAAGAAAAAAACCTAACTCTGACAAGCTGAATCCTGCCATTCTCCTTGTCTTGTTTGTGTGTGTGTGTGTGGGGGGGGGGGGAAATATACCAGTATTTGTGTTGAAATGGACCACACCTCAGCAGACGCACTCAAACAAAACACCAGCCTAAAAAAACCTAAGCAGATAGAAAACACTTTTTAAATTTTTCCAGATTCACTTCATGATTAGCATGAGTGTTTGGAGTTTGCGCAACCACGTTTTGGAAAGGAGTGAGAAGATAAGCGATGGGAAGCAATCACGGCCTTCCGTGCAGAACAATTCTACATCCACCTGAAGAAATTCTGTGCTTACTCTTGGTATACCATCTTTTCATTCAGCACTCAAATGTAGCTGATGTCCCTCCTGGCTTCCCCCACCCTCCACATCTGGCCAAGCAGAGAAGGAACTCTGGAATCCAAGTCAGACTCCCAGTCCCACCACCCAAGCCCCTCCCGCGCTTTATTTGAAACACCCTTTGCCTCTCTTTTTTTCTTTTTTCCTTTAACGGTTTTCTTTAAACAAACCAGCCCCTAGTTTCTCTCTCTCTCTTCTTGGGCAGGAAAGCACTTAAATTTAAGCAGAGCTAAATGCACAAGCGAATGAGCAGTGAAAGCAACAGCAAAAAATAAGTGAAAACCAAATATTTGGCCACCATCACCAAAACAAACAAACAAATAAAACAGCAAATAACAACCAAGAAAGAAAGAAACAATTCCAGTCCCCGGAGGCCAATTGAATCAATGCAGGAGAGTTGAAAACACCATCTGTCAAGTCCAGTGTGTCATTTCGAAGGCAATGTGGTATTTCCTCATACAGAATATCCTATCCCAGTGTGTTCCAAAGTCCTTGCTCCCTCCTCATCTTTAGGACAAGAACCCAGTTACTGTAATAGCACAATCTGGAACAGTTCCTTCCTCAAAATGCATTTTTCTGAACTTCATGAAAAAAAAGTTGTCTCAGTATCCTCTTCTAGCCAAAGGTTTCAAGGACGGACGTGATGTTGAAGAATCATAATAAAAATGACAAAGGAAGAAAGAAAAAGCAAAGTGTGGCTGAGGTCAAAAGCAGAACAGTGGAAAGGAAAAACCGAAAGCTTGTTTGCTGAGCGGCACTGCCTATGCACCAAGCAGTCCTACCTGAGGGTCCCAGCGACCAAGACAAGACGTCCTGTGTGGCAGGAGATGGCAGCTGCACTGGTCCTCTCTCCTGGAGTTATGTGACCGCAGTGAGGGGAGGGACCTGCCTCTGGAGGTTATAAGTTTCCTCTGCTGGTGTGTTGGGATGTGTGATGGGCGGTTTCTTTTCACTCTGTTTTAAAGGAGTTTCTATGAATCAGTCTGGCTTTAAAAAAAAAAAAAAAAAGATTTGTTGGTGAGCTACGCCCTGCTCAGTTGGCAGTAAGTCAAGAGTGGCTGGGAGTGAGCCATCAATTCAAAGGAGCCTGTTGTAGGTCCCCTGAGTCAGACACATAACCACAGTGGAAAAGCAGTGACATTACTTCAAGTGAGTAATAGGAGTCACACAAATAGCTCTGTTTACCAAAGTCCATTCCTCCTCACCAAAAAGAAGGCTTGGTTACCAGGGGCAGAAGGCAAAACACAAGGGATTTGCCAAAACTTTCAGCTGGGCAGGGGGAAGGAAAAGGACAGTGTTTTCTGCTTATTGAAACCCTAGCTAATCATTCTTCCTTACATTCTTCTTCCCCCTGAAGGCATTCTTCCTCCCCCCAAAGGCATGGGCTGCTGCTCCCTGTCAGGGATTATCAGATTTACTCATTTACTTCCCTGCCTGACCCTCGTGCACTGTACTGTGGGTGGCTGGAAGGTCCTATAGAAGCAGAAGGGGACATGCCAAGAGTCCTTGTAACCCAGCCTCTGAATGATGGAGCACTGATTGAATGGCAAACAATCCCTGGTCTTTAATTATGGTGGGTTAATGTCATGTGGGACCCACGCACAGCGGGAGGAAGTCCTCTAGTTAAGAACTTTGCTCTCTTATCCACCTGTCATAATCATTTGGACCTTGCTCCACATTGAGATTTTTGTACTTGGGCTCCTAGCATAATGATTACAACCACCTTCCTACACCACTCCTTTCTCATTCAAAACTTTGTTGTTGTTAAGTGTCATTGAGTTGGCTCTGACTCATCGACACCCTGTATAGGGTTTCCCAGGAGTGGCTGGTGGATTAGCAGTCCAGTGCTTATCCTATAGCCCTACACTCCCATTCAAAAGTAGTCACCTAATCTGATGCATAGTGGTTACGAATTGGGCTACAAACCGCAAGATCAGCAGTTCAAAACTACCAGCTGTTCCACGGGAGAAAGATGAGGCTTTCTGCCCCCGTAAAGATTTACAGCCTTGGAAACCCTGTACAGGGTCGCTGTGATTCGGAACCAACTCCACGGCACATAACAACAACAAAAACAATCCTACAATCCAGGCATTCCACTGGACAGGTTAACAGCCCCAGCTCAGCTCTTCGCTTATTAGCTGGATAACTTTGGGCAAGTCACTTACCTTCTCTATGCCTCTGTTTCCTTGTACATAAAGTGGGGATAGAAAATACCTGTTTCATAGGATTGTGGTGAGAAATCCGTGTACAGAGCTTATAACAATTGTTGGCATGTACTAGACACTCAATAACTGTTAGCTATGTGTGGCGCTGGTGTGGTGTTGCGGGTTAATGCCATGGAGTGCAAAGTCTGTTTGAACCGCAAGGTTGGCGGTTCAAACTCACCAGCCTCTCCTCGGAAATCCTATACAGGGTTGCTATGAGTCAGAACTGACTCTATGGCATTTAACAATAATAACAACGATAATGAATATAATGGAGCCCTGGTGATGCTGTAGGATAAACACTGGACTGCTACCACAAGGTCAACAGTTCAAACCCACTAGTCACTCTGAGGGAGAAAGAGGTACATTCCTATATTTTCTAAATCTTTTACGCTGAATCTACATTACTTTGGCTCTTAGAACTAAATATTTTTAAATAGAAGGGAGAGGATATTTTCTGAAGTGGATGAGGAGAGGAAAAAAACACAGACACACACAATGATTTGATGCTGCATCTTCACAAGTCTCTGAAAATTGGATTCTGCCCCTGTAGGAATAAGAAAGTCTAGTTTCTCATTAAAAGCTGATGATGTTACAAAAGATTATATCAGCTTCTCATATCTATCTTCATATATTACTCCCCTCCCCTACCCAAGAACTTGTTTGATAATGAAAATGCCTGTTTGAGAGAAGCCACTCCCAGGAGTGGGGTAAGCTTTTGATGGTGAGACCCAGAGATGCCTCTGGCAGGCTGCAAGGTAGCATGGCTGGCCCATTCTCCCTCTGGAATCTGCCTCTCTCTCTAACTTCTCTACTCCTGGGCTTCCCTTTCACCTCCAAGGCTTTCTGCCCAGTTTTAAACTCGCCCTGCCCCAAAGCATGTAAAGGAGGGAAGGGCCTTCCTGCAGTAGAATCCTGGGAAGCTGAGGAGAATGTGGTCTGGTTACATTTTTTAAACAGAAATCTAAAGCCAGGGTGTCTTGGAGGGGAGGCGCTCTCCCTCCCAATCTCTTTCTGGGTAAACAAAGGAAAAGAGCAAAACTTCTCTTAAAGAATTGTAATGAACAAGTCATTTGGTCCTCCTGGATTGTCATGTTTTATTTGAAAGGACGAGCCAATGGATTAAGGAAGTAGCTCTGAAAACGGGATTTAGAAAATAAGAGTTCCATTTCTTCTCCTTTTACTGCCTGGAAGTCCTGTCAAGGAAGGGATCTGCCCTCTCTGCATTTAGGCCTTAAAGTGAATAGATGCCAAATAGTCCTAATAAACCTCAACCCCACCTTCCTATGTACTTTCAGAGATGTTTCCTGCAGGTTTAGAGTGAAATTTTTTAATGCTTTGAGCTCTTAAACACACACACATACTCAATAGTGCCATAAAAACTTGAGTTGTACAAATATTTTTGAAAGACAAATGCCAGTTCAGGATTTCTAAAGGCTCCTAATTAACCCTTGAAATGTCGTTGGGCTCATTTTAGAAAACAAAGTTATCAAGTCTGAGAAAGAAATTGGATCTGGTCTTGCTGGAGTTCCTGCTCACTGTGCCTCTGGATATGATTAAAATGTTCGGTTCTATTTTTTCTGTGGCTGTGCGCCACACCATTTTAAAACTGTGCATAGGAAAGGGTTCAGGGGCCTAAAACCACATGAGGTTGTGGAATGAGGCTCACTCTGGCATCTACACAATCTTTCCAAACAATTTGGGGGCAATTTGCCTTTCTGCTCTGTGTTTCCATTTCCCCCATTTGAAAGACAAGTCAAACACATTCATCTTATACACAGGCAAAGAATCGAATCGGGCAAGGTGTTCTTTGACCTCAGTCAGGCCATTTTTCTTAGGGAGGAGCGTTCCTTCTTGCCCAGTGCCCCAGTGTAACTATCAGCACAGGAATATTTCCCCTTCTTCTGGCACGATACCGCCTGGTGTAGCTTTTCAAGTTTGAACGAGTACACTTTTAATGAATGTATGAATCGAGCACTTTTAATGACTGAGATAGATACAAATAAAAGTCTCCTAAGGTAGTTGTAATCTCCGACGGCGCACGGAAAAGAAAACGCATAATAGCTCAAACTTGTTTTTTCTCAATCTCATTTAGCCAAAAAGAATCCCAAATTATGCAATATGTTCCCCAAAGCTATTTTTATGCTCTGGGAATTTCAATGTTAACAGTAGCAAACACTCTTTGGAAGGTAAGTAGACTGAAAAACAATGATGCAGTGTCTTCCAAACTCAAATGAATGTGTGTCCCTTGCCACTCCTCTTACAAATTTGAAAAATTACCGGAAATTTCATATTTCTCCTTCCTTCCTTCCTTTTGTATCCATTATTGCTTCCTTTTGTTATTGCTTTTTTCCATTCTTTCTTTCTTTGTTCCTCAGACTTTTTTCTTCCTGATTTTACTGTTTATTTTCTTAAATTCCTCTCAATTAAATATAATTTTTAAATAATTTTACCAAATAAGTCTCTAGATTCTCAATTCTGACCCTGGCCAAGCCTATTTGTTTGAGTAGAACTGTGCTACATAAGATTTTCAATGGTTGTCATCTTTCAGAAATAGATCAACAGACCTTTTTACCAAGGCACCTCTGGGTGGATTTGAACAGCTAACCTTCCAAGCACTTAACATATGCATTACTCAGAGACTCCTTGAGCTCCCCACTTCTTGCCTCCTAATTAGCTAGTCCAGAAACTGCTTTTGAAAGACAAAACTGATGAAATTTCCAGAGTATTTCAAGAATATGGGTCATTGGTCTGACATTTGTAGCTAAAATGAGAAAATAATCTCTCTAATAAAATGGTGTGATATAGTTATAGAAGAAAGATAACAGTGCTGACAAAGACATCTAAATTTAGCAATAGAAATAAACCTACCCTATCACCTTAGACAGTTACTGGATTGATATTAATTGCTATAATCAATTTTATCAGCCCAAAATGGATAGGCAAAATGGCTGAAAGGACCGACCTTTTGAGCCATGTCTACCCTGAATACGGTTTCAGAACCAAAGAAGAAGAAGAAGCAAACAAATCAGAAGCAGTTGTAATCAAAATAAAAACTGAAAAGATTCTGTCTTTCACCAACTTATGTGAACTGCAATCCTAGAAGGAAAATACTGAAGTTATATTGAGTAAATGACTTTTTCACTTTTTGTTTCTCATGGGCCTGAGCACATTGTACCCACTGCTTAATGAATCATTTTAGGTAAAGAACTGAAAATTCATGAGTAATTAAATGTGACTTTGCAAACACTGGGACGAGGTCCAGTTATTAGATGCAGGGTACTGAGGAGCGGTTCGAGAAAATCTATCACAATGAATTGATGAAGTTTCTAATATCCAATTAAAAGAATCTTCAAGATTTTCCCTTCAAACTCTGATACTGGTTGGAGCACCTCTCTACCTAAGTCCCCGCTAACTAAAACCCCAACCCTCTATCATTGAGTTCACTCTGACTCATAGCAACCCTACAGGACAGAGGAGAACTCCTCCTTAGGGTTTGTTGTTGTTGTTATGTGCCGTGGAGACAGTTCTGACTCATAACGACCCTGTACAGGGTTTCTCAGACTGTAAATCTTTACAGGAGCAGAAAGCTTCATCTTTCTCCCGTGGAACAGCTGGTAGTTTTTAACTGCTGACCTTGCGGATTGCAGCCCAATTCGTAACCACTATACTACCAGAGATCCTTAGGGTTCACAAGATTGTAAATCTTCACAGGAGCAGACAACCTCATCTTTCTCTTTTGAAGCAACTGATTGGTTTGAACCATCGACCTTTTGGTTGGCAGCCCAATGAGGGCTTTTAATGACTGATAGATACAAAGAGAAGTCTCTTACGGTTAGGTCTGGCCTCCACCAGGACTCCTGTAAGCAGTTGGCACATGTCTAATTTGCCCAAGGAAAATTGTCATGGAAGGGGGCACAAAGCAGGGCAGCCCAGCCTAGGGATCTCCAGTGTGACTGTGTGGTCAGCAAAGTACACGAGACCCAGGACCCACTAGAAGTGATCTTTGAGAACAAGTTAACACTTTAAGCAGCATAATTAGTTTCTTGGTAAAACAAATCAAAATAAAATTTCTTAAGTAGATGGCTCTCAATTACTCAGTCTTATTGGGAAATGAGTTATTCTTTCTGATTAAATTTTAGGGTAATTGGTTAAATACCACAGGATTAAGCAAGACCTCTTTCAAATTTTAAGACACATACACTCTCACAAACACAAATTGGCATTTGCCATTCCACATGCAGGGATAACCGATCCTTTCTTTGTAGAATTGTATGTATGGAGAATTAAGTCATTCTTCCTTGGACCAGGCTAGATAAATACTGATGAGCCCACAAAATTCCCTTTTCTAGTCTCTATTCTAACCACCGCCTAAGGTTTACATTTATGTTCCCAATCACATACAGTGCTATCCAAGGCTATCAGTGCAGTTTCATCTTTCTAGTTACTATTTCATTCCAGTCTTGCCTGTCTGTTATGCTCTCTGTTGTTATTGTTTCGGTGCTGTTAATTCAGTTCTGACTCATAGCAACACTGTGTACAACAAAGCACTGTCCAGGCCTGTGCCATTCTTAGAATTGTTGTTTGAGATGTTGTGTCAATCCATCTCATTGAGGGTCTTCTAGTCATCTTAAGTGGATGTGCGGTTAGCTAAATCTCCTCTGCCACCCTGGTGTGAATATTCTATTGAAGGTCACATCCACAGAGAATCAAGCCAACCATTCTGCCCTTCCTAATTTTTACTCTTCAATGGAGACTGTATACTTTCATGTCCTGGGGCATCTTAATTCACTCCTTGTACTAGCAAGTTCCGTTTGAAGAGTCCAGAGGCATACTCAACGTAATGTCCTCCTTCTAGATGGTATGTTGCACAGTACTTGCTGATTATTACAAGGAAGCAAAGTATGAACCAAGGAACCCTGGTGTGCAGTGGTTAAACACTCAGCTACTATCTGAAAGGTCTGTGTTTTGACTCTACCAGCAATTCTGTGTGAAGAAAGATCTGGAGGTCTACTTGTAAAGATTACAGCCTAGGAGAACCGAGGGGCAGTTCTACCCTATTATATAGGCTCTCTATGAGTGGGAATTGACTCAACAGCATACAACAAGAATGAACCAACTTGATTTGGATACCCACCATCCTCTGGACTTCTTAAACTGTATATAGGGATTGTTACAGATTAAACTGTAAACTCACCCTAATGCATGTGTCAATTTGCCTAGACCATGAGTCTCAGTATTATGTAATTATCCTCTATTTTGTGATCTGATTATCCTATGTGTTATATATCCTAACCTCTACAATGTTAATGCCACCACTCCTCTGCCAGGTTGTAGAACTGTGGTGACTTGTGTGTTGCTATGATGCTGAGAGTTATGCCACCAGTATTTGGAAGCAGCAGTCAAGAGATCAAATGACGTCTTGCATTAAGCAAATCTGCTGCACAAGACCTTGTAAAGTGTTGAAGAGCAAAGATGTCAACTTGAGGACTAAGGTGCACCTGACCCAAGCCATGGTATTTTCAATAACCTCATATGCATGTGAAAGCTGGACAGTGAATAAGAAAGACAGCAGAAGAATTGATACCTTTGAGTTATGGTGTTGGAGGAGAATATTGAAAGTGCCATGGGCTACCAAAAGAACTAATAGATCTGTTTTGCAGTCAGAGTCCTCCTTGGAGGCCAAGATGGCCAAGCTTCGTCTCTCATACTTTGGACATATTGTCAGGAGGGACCAGTCGCTAGAGAAGGATATCATGTTTGCTAAGTTGGAGGGTCAGAGAAAAAGAGGAAGACCCCCAATGAGATGGATTGGCCAAGTGACGGCAATGATGAGGTTGGCCCAGGATCAGGCAGTGTTTCGTTCTGTTGTGCATACGGTTGCTATGAGTTGGTGCCGACTTCATGGCACCTAACAACAACAACAACATTTTAAATACCAACAGGGACATCCATGTGGGACAAGTTTCAGCAAAGCTTCAAGACTAAAACACACTAAGAAAAAGGAGAGGCAGACCATTTTTGAAGGAAGGAAGCCTGGTAATGTAGCAGACTAAATGCTGGACTGCTAACTGCAAGGTCAGCAGTTCAAATTCACCAGGTGCTCTGTGGGAGAAAGATGACAGTCTGCTCCTGTAAAGATCAACACTCAGAAAAACTACATGGGGTCGCTATGAGTCAGAACTGACTCAACAAGACACAGCAACAGCAACCATTGAAAACCTTTTGAATGGCAGTTGGAAGATGAGCCCCTCAGATTGGAAGGCATTCAAAATATTACTGGGAAAGAGCTGCCTCCTCAAAGTAGAGTTGATCTTAATGATATGTATAAAACAAAGCATTCAAGACCTTCATTAGCTGATGGCACAACTCAAAAATAAGAAGAAACAGCTGTAAATGTCCATTAATTAATATTTGGAGCATGGAACATACAAAGTACGAATATAGGAAAATTGCATCAGGTTTGCCTAATGCAGTATGTTGTGATGTCTTGGCTGCTGCTTGTATGATTGTGGATCTAAGCACAATGAAGTCTTTGACAATTTCAATTTTTTCTCCATTCATCATGATGTTAATTTTTGGTCCAGTTGTGAGGTTTTTTTGTTTTCTTTGCATTGCGATGCAATCATACTGAAGGCTGTTGTCTTTGATCTTCATCAGTAAGTATTTCATCTTTGATCTTCATCAGTTAGTATTTTAAGTCCTCTTCATTTTCAGCAAGCAAGGTTACTTCATCTTTTATTGCATATTGTTAATGAGTCATCATCCAATCCTGATGCCACATTCTTCTTCATATAATTTAGTTTCTCAGATTATTTGCTCAGCATATAGATTGAATAATCTTGGTGAGAGGATACAGCATTGGCCTACACCTTTCCTGATTTTAAGCCATTCAGTATCCCCTTGTTCTGTTCAAATGACTGCCTCTTGGTCTATGCACAAGTTCCTTATGAGCACAATTAAATGTTTGAATACCCATTCTTCGCAATGTTATCTATAAATTGTCATAATCCACACAGTTGAAAGCTTTTCTGTAGTCAATAAAGCACAGATAAACATCTCTCTGGTATTCTGTGTTTGTAGCCGAGATCCATCGGACCTCAGTAATAATATCCTTAGTCCCAGGTCCTCTCTTGAATCCACCTTGATTTTTTGGCAATTCTCTGTTGATGTGCTATTGAGTCATTTTTGAATTATCTTTAGCAAAATTTTACTTGCATGCGATATCAATGATACTGTTTTCATGATTTCTGCATTCCATTGAGTCATCGCACTTTGGAATAGACACTAATATGGATCTCTTCCAATCAGTTGGTCAGGTAGCTATCTTTCAAATTCCTTGGCATAGATGAGTAAATGCCTCCAGTGCTGCATCAATCTGCTGAAAAATTTCAATGCATATTCTGTCAATTCCTGGAGACTTGTTTTCTACCAGTGTCTTCACTACAGCTTGAACTTCTTCCTTCAGTACAATCAGTTCTTGATCATATACTACCTCTTGAAATGGTTGAGCATTGACTATTCCTTTTTGGTATAGTAACTCTATCTATACCTTCGATCTTCTTTTGATGCTTTCTGCATCATTCAATATTTTGCCCACAGAATCCTTCAATATGGCAACCCAAAGCTTGAATTTTTTTCTTCAGTTCTTTCAGCTTGAGAATGTTGAATGTGTTCTTCCCTTTGGGTTTTCAAATTCCTAGTCTTACCACAACTTCTCACACCAATAAATGTAAATCAACACCATTATTCATAACAGCTACATAGTATTCCATTTATGCATACACTGTAACATTAAACAATTCACTATTAATGGGTATTTATGTTGCTTCCAATGTTTTGCCACCATGAAAAATACCATGGTTAACCTCTTTATCCATTACATATCTGCACATCTATGTAATCTTAAATGATAACATATCTATCACTTTGTATCCCATTCATTGGACTGGCTCATGGTACTGATTTTATCACTCACTGATAGACAAGCTTAGAAAACTTAGTTAAGTACTCTGGATCTTAGTTTCTTCCAATGAGTTGCTGTTCCTTGTGATCTTGAGAGTTTGCTTTAGTATTAACATTTGGTGTTGTTGCTGTTATGTGCTGTCCAGTTGATTCTGATTCATAGAGACCATTTGCATAACAAAACAAAATACTGCCCAGTCCTGTTCCATCTCACAATTGTTGCAATGTTGGAGTCCATTGTTGCAGACCCCAAATCACTCATCTCACTGAAGGTTTTTCTGTTTTTGCTGACCCTCCATTTTACCAAGCATGATGTTTTTCTTCAGGAACTGGTCCCTTCTGATAACATGCCCAAAGTACACAAGAGGAAGTCTCACCATCCTTGCTTCTCAGGAGCATGCTGACTGTACTTCTAAGACAGATCTGTTTGTTCTTCTGGTAGTCCATGGCATATTCAATATTATTCACCAGCACCATAATTCAAAGGCTTCAACTCTTTTTTGGTCTTCCTTATTCAGTGTCCAGCTTTTGCATGCTTATGAAGTAATTGAAAATACCATGGATCAGGTGCACTTTAGTTCTGAAATTGACATGCTTACTTTTTAACACTTCTAAAGAGGTCTTGTGCCACAGATCTGCCCAATGCAATACATCATTTGACATTGTGTGGACACTCCCAATTCTAAAATTGCATACAAAGCATGTAAAGTGGATACCAACCAGCTCTCTCTGACCTCTTTCCTTCCCTTTTTATCTCATGAACAATAGCTAACAGTTCACGTGTTGTCCTTCTGATCTTTCAGCTTAGAAAAGGGAACCAAATGAAACTCACTCCTGATGTGATACTGTAGGATCAGCACTGGATTGTGAGCCACAAGATCGGCAGTTCAAACCCACCATCTGCTCCTCGGAAACCCTATACTTGGTCACTATGAATTAGAACAAACTGGAGGGCACTTAACAACAACAACAATCCTAAAGATATACAGTTTGGTGATTGCCAAGAATTTGAGATTTAAAAGATTCTTTAGTTCTGATTGAATTTCCGTGGACTCCTCCAATCGTGTTCTCAGCACCAGCACACTCATTTCCCCAGATTCCAGGCTCATGGCATCATTTCACCTTCACTTTGTGCCTTAATCCCCATAGTTCAGGATGTGATCCTTCAGTTCCATAGACTGGAGCCCACACAATACTCAGAGGGGAAGCAAGAGGTGTGCTAGGGATCTACCACTGGTGAGTTTACAGCTCTTCATGGTTCCCTCAGCAAACTGGGTGCAGTGAAACAAACTAGCTGGTGCTATGGAACCCCTGCCGAGGAATTTCCAGCCTTAGCTCAGAAGCAATAAAATGCAAGCTCCATGCAAGCTGGTGGCAAGAAGACAACTGCACAGATTCCTCAACCCTGTGCTGTCGATTAATGGGTGGGGACCAGGGGTTGCACACTGGGCGTTGGTTGTAGTACTGTCATTGCCTTGGAGCAGCTCTGGGGAATAAAGTCTGGAATAGTGTGGTTCCAGGAGGGAGATCTGCTAAAAATAAGAATAACACCAGAAAAAAAGACAATTTTTATTTCCAGAGGAACTTATAGGCACACATTCCTCATGTTTTTACATGTTGGGAGTGTAAAATTTAAGTTCAAAGAGGCCTAATTGACTGACTGATGTTCTAAAACTACTAAGGGACAGCATCTTGTTGATGTTGTTATGTGCCATCGAGTCGGTTCCGACCCATAGCGACCCTGTATAGGGTTTCCAAGGGTGTAAATCTTTACGGGAGTAGAAAGCCTCATCTTTCTCCCGTGGAGCAGCTGGTAGTTTCGAACCGCTGACCTTAAGTTTCGCAGCCCGATTCGTAACCACTACGCTACCAGAGCTCCTTAAGGGACAGCATCTAGTTCTCTCCATTGTTTTATTTTAACTCCTTGCTTGCTGTAACTTTTCTCTTTTCACTCCATTGCTTACTTTTTGTGGCTCTTCAAAGCTATAAATGATCTGCACTACTAACCACAGGAGTCCTGGTGTGGTGCTGTGGGTTAATGTGCCCGAACTGCAAGGTCAGTGGTTCAAGCCTCTGGTGATAGAGGCTCTTTGGAAACTGTATGCAGGGTTTCTATGGGTCGGAACCAAATTGATGACACTTAACAATTAACCACAAGGTCAACATTTCAAACCCACCAACTGCTCTGCAGGAGAAAGTTAAGACTGTCGGCTTCCATAAAAATGTACAGTCTCTGAAACCCTAAGAAGCAGTTCTACTCTGTCCTATAGAGGAATCTCCATGAATCTGAATCTACTCAACAGCCCTGGGTGAGATAAACACAAACTGACCCAAAAAGGAAGAGGACTTCCAGGTGCAAGGAGTGGTTCTGAACTACTCCCACCAACTGCTGTCCATATTGGAACTTCCTAAGAGTTCCTGGGTGGCACAAATAGTTAAGTGAAAGGTAGGCAGTTTGAAGCTAGACGGGCCTCAGAAGAAATACCTTGTTGATCTGCTTCTAAAAGGTCATAGCCTGGAAAACCTAAGAAAGAAGTTTTACTGCATACCTGGGGTCACCGTGAGTCAGATTTCACAGAAACTGGTCATATGTAGATAGTAGCAGGTTCCTCATGGGACCGTTTATCACTCTAAAAAAATCCTTGTGCTCGTATTTTAAAATATTGTTATGGATTGAAGAAGGAGCCCTGGTAGCACAACAGTTAAACACTCAGTTGTCAGCTGAAAGTACAGCAGTTTGAACTCAGCAGCAGCTCTGTGGTACAAAGGACCTGGTGATTTGCTCCCAGCAAAATGACAGACTAGGAAACCCTATGGAGTTGTACTCTGTTCTACAAGGTACTATGAGAGGGAATAGACTCTATGGCACTCAACACTGAAGTGTGTCCCCCCCCCACCCAAAAAAAAAAAGGTGCTGGGATTCTAACCCCTATATTCATGGAAGTAAACCTACTTAGAAAGAAAATTTTCTTAGTTATATTGATTAGATCATACCCGAGTAGGGCGAATGTTAAATCTAATCGCTTCTGAATTATAAACAGAGCCAATTATACATAGAGATGCACACAGACACATGGTAAAGACAATGACGTGTGAGAACTGCCAAGGAGCACAGGGACTACCAAGAGGAAGGAGCTGTCATAGCTGGCATGAACTGTGAGAGAATACATTTGTGCTCTTTGATATTATCCACTTGTAGCATCTCTGTTACAGCAGCTAAATAACTAAGATGAATGGGGAACTTATTCAACCACAAATAACCCCTGATGCCTTTGAGTCATGGTGCTAGAGGAGAATATTGAAAGTGCCCTGGGCTGCCCATAGAACCAACAGATCCGTTTTGGAAGAAGTGCAGCCAGAGTGCTCCTTGCAGGCCAAGAGGGCCAAACTTCGCCTCTCGTACTTCAGACATGTTGTCAGAAGGGACCAGTCGCTGGAGAAGGATATCATGTTTGGTAAGGTCAGAGAAACAGAGGAAGACCCCAATGAGATGGATTGACAAGTGGCAACATTGATGGACTCAAGCATGGCAACGGTAGTGAGGTTGGCCCAGGATCGGGCAGTGTTTCATTCTGCTGTGCATAAGGTCACTATGGGTCAATACCGACTCGATGGCATCTAACAACAACAACAATGATTTCATCTTACTCATCCCAAGCTTACCTTTGCACACCAGGTGATCTGATGAGACTACCCTCCCCTAAGGAAGTTGGCTTGAGTGTCACGCTCTACCAAATTCACATCAGAGAAACAACTCAAGCTTGGGTTCCAGGCACCCTTTAGGGATATCTAAATATCCCCCCAAAAGTTGAGGACAAGAAATTCAGCCCTACTTTATGGCGAAGGTGTATTTCAGGTGACTAGATCAATGGGAGGGATAAACAGCCTGATTGAAGGGCACAGTTAAATTATCTTTTCAAAAAAGAACAACTGGTCTTCAGAGTATACCAAAATGCTGCTAACTATGGGATATAAAACAAGTTATGGTCAGAGCCAAAGCAATGACACTGGCATTTACAACTTGGACAAAACACTTCAAGTTCTATTTGGGACAGTGCAACTTCAATTGTCAGTATAAAAAGTTGCCATGCTATGAAACAATTCACCTTCTCCTGCCTAGGAGAGAACTGGTCTTGTGCACACCCAAAAGAACAACAAAACACAACACTTAGGTTGTAGGGAAGCAGTGCTGCATGCAGATAGGAGGCTTTGTTTACTCGACGGATGTCGCCCCAACAGCTAGAAGAGTGCCAGCACGCGACAGGCAACCAATAAACAGATCTGCATAAATATGTGCATGCAGGATAAATGAAGCAAAACCTTGTGTAGGTTTGAGAGAATAATGTGAGGAACTCTTGGATTGAGGCAGAGTAACGAACAGCACAGAGCACTCCCCTTAAACTAATTGCCATATGATAATAATAATCCCATCAATAATGTCTGAAGGAAAGAAGCTCATTCACCGCAAAGGCAATGAAGAAATTGTAGAGACCCAACTCATTTTACAAAGATTGCAACACCTACAGTGAACAGCAAATGAACAGAGACATGGGGAAGACGTGTACAGTGGCTGTAATGCCAGTTCCTGCTACACCTTTGGTCATCTACACAAGTATGCTGATTGTTTTAAAACAGAACAAGGAGAAAACATGACCGCAAGAGAGGCATATGCCATATGAGTAAAGAAGCCCTTTTGGCTTTAAATGCATCTGAGAGAATCCTGGACAGTATCTCATCACAGAAATGGCTGGGCTGAAGACAAGCCTCAACTTAACAAATCCAAATCAGATTCATGATCTTCTCTCTCAAATCTGCATGCTTCCTGTATTCATTATCAGCCTTTTCTCATCTCTGAAGTTTTGCTCAAGCTCTGTGGTTGAAATAATATGCTGGAATCAGACTGTTTACGTACAAATTCTCTTTTAGCCTTCAAGTCCTCCTCTGAAAAATGGGGACAATACCAGTTACTGTTGGGTGGAGCAAATAAATTATCTGTGTAAAGTTCTTAATACAGTGCCTGACACATAGTGAGACCTTAAGCCTTCATTTCCTCAATGATAAACTGGGGATACTAGTAGTTGCTGTCTCATGAGGCTATTCGGAGGAGAATTAGATAATAAATGTGAAGTCCCTTGACACACTGCTTCTGGAGACTGGGAGAGGGGCTCCTCCTGTTTGGCCCTGAATCTCCATAGACCTCCTCACTAAATTCTCAATGCCTTCATAGTATGTCTTTTTCCTCATTGTAGACCAGTTTCTGACAAGAAATCATGTATATTCTAGATACTCAATAAACTATTCCCCTAAATTGAAAGAACTGACTTCACCACCCATATGGCCAATCTAGACAACCTTCTTCTCCCACGGCCAAAGTCACCAAGTACTATCCAATCGATTTAAAAATATAACTCAAGTTTGATCCCTCCTTCATCCCCACTAGCACAGCCTTTGCTTAGGTCTTCTTTCATATAGATAGACCAGTGGCCTCCGAACACTGGCCTCTTGCCTATGAGCTCTCTCCATTCCAATCCATCCTCTACATTAGAGGTAAAAACTAGCATATCACAGATACAATTTGTTTTGCCCAAGAATGTTCTTAAAATAATTTGAGTTTGTTCCCTACATTTTTTCATTCAGGAGATTTCAGATAAAAATCTATTTTTTCTAGAGTTTCTTTAGAATTCAGTGGGACTGGTAACAAAAAGACAGAGCCCTGTGGTGGGTGGTCGTTGTGTGCCATCAAGTCAATTCCAACTCTCAGAGACTTTGTATTGGGTTTCAGAGGCTGTAAATCTTTATAGGAGCAGAAAGCCTCATCTTTCTCCTACAGAGCTACTAGTGAATTGAGATTTCTACCTTGCTGTCAATAGTCCATTGTGCAACCCACTACACTACTAGGGTTCTTTACAAAGGGTCCTAGGGACAGCACTCAGCTAGGAAGGGGTAGAGGTGTCGAGTTTGCTGTCCTCAGCAGGAACATCCTACCCATTCCATTTGCTCTGTTTCTCTCTTATGCTTCAGGTGAGCCCCCCCACCTCCCCACCCCCTGTAGGCATTTGTGTTTGTAGTTACATTCTGCCAGCAGAGTTATCTGAGACACAGATCTAATCAAATATGATGGCACAATGGCTTTCTAAATTAGCTGGTAAATGAAAACTTAATGTTCAAGGTCCAGCACACACTGGCCCCATGCACTTTTCAAACCTATGACCTTCTTCCCCCCACCCCCACCCCACCCCACCCCAAACACCACCCTGCACCTTGAGTGTGTCGGGCATTATCTGATCTCTGAAGTTTCGCTTAAGCTCTGCTCTCTAGCTTAAATGCCTGGTCCTGTACTACAGTGGCCAAAAGAATGTGCTGGGAACAGATTCCCTCAAAGCTTTCAAGGCTTCATCTGTAGAATGCGAACAAAACAAAGGGGGCTTCAAAAAATTCGTGGAAATGTTCCATTATCTTTCCATTTCATTTTTCCATGGATTTTTTGAATCCTTCTTGAACTTGTTACTAATCCTGGGGTTATTGGGAGAAACAAATAAGAAACACATGTAAGGTTCTTAATACAGGGCCTGGCACATAACATGCGCTTAACAAGTAATATTGTTGTTGTTGTCTCTGCCCTTCTGACCCTGGAAAAATGTTGTTCTACCTCCACAGTCAATTCAAATGTCACCTTTTCTGAGAAGCCTTCCTCATCCCTGCTTTACCACCACTTCCCACCCCACCCTAAGCGCAATGACTAATCCTTCCCCATAGTCAGAGTGTCCTCTAGCAAGACACTTACAGCATCATTTTTCCTTTAGCTGCACTGTGTTCATCCCTCCTTGTATCTTTGCTCCCTTTAGAATGAGTGAGCTGGATTGGATGTGAAGGTAGAAACAGTCAAAGAGCCTATCGTTTTCCCCCAGAATTGTATGAACCAAGGATTGCCATGTATGCCATTTGTGACCTGTATACAATCAGTAAAAGGCCATCAAAGGAAAAAGATAAATGCAGAGCCTGCAGACCAGAGTATATCACTTAAGTGTGTGACTTTTGTTCCTCTGAGCCTCAATTTTCTCATCTGCAAGGTTGGGATAATAATGCCTCTTCCATTTCACTAGATTAGGTGAGGATTTGAGAGCAACAACAAAATGCTAGTTCTAGCACCTGACACAATTTGCTCCCTATTTAATTATGAGAATTGGAAAGAATAAAAATGAATTTCTAAGAGATCTGGATTACTAACATACAGTTACAAAGTGTGAATGAGAGTGAGAAAGAGAATAATTTGGCCCCAGAAGCAAACACTAAAAACTCAGAATGAAAGTCCATCAAAAACACTGGGCTTGGTTTTAATCTGTTTTGCTACTTACTTTGCAGGACTCCCGGCAAGTTCTTAACCTTTCTGAGCTTCAACTTCCTCATCTATTAAGCAGAAAATTCTATCCCAGAAGATTGATGATGTTGTTGTTAGGTGCCAATAAGGTAGTTCCAATATATAACAAACCTATGTTCAATAGAACAAAACACTGCCCATGCCTGCACCATCCTCATCATTGTAGCTTTGTTGGAGACCATTGTTACAACCATTTTGTCAATTCATCTCATTTGGGTCTTCCTCTTTGTTGCTGACCCTATATTTTACTAAGTATGATGTCCTTCTCCAGGGACTGGTGCCTCCAGATAATATGTCCAAAGTACGTGAAACCACATGTCGCCATTCTTCTTACTAAGAAGCATTCTGGCTGTATATCTTCCAACACAGATTTGATCATTGTTCTGGTAGTCCATAGTATATTCAATATTTTTTGCCAACAGCATCATTTAAAGGCATGAATTCTTCTGTGGTTTTCCCTATTTATTGTTTAGCTTTTGCATGTGTATGAGGTAATCAAAAATACCATGGCTTGCATCAAGTTCACCCTAGTCCTCAAACTGACATCTTTTGTTTTTAACACTTTAAGGCGGTCTCTTACAGTAGATTCATCCATTGCAAAATATGATTGATTTCTTAACTGCTGCTTCCAAAGGCAATGATTGTGGAGTCAAGTAAAATGAAATCCTTGACAACTTCTATTTTTTTTACCTTGACCATGATGTTGCTTCTTGATCCCATTGTGAAAATTTCTGTTTTTCATATAATGATGTCTAAAAACCATACTAAAGGCTGAAGTCTTTGACTTCATCCATAAGGACTTCAAGTCATCTTCACTTTCAACAAACAAGTTTTTGTCATCTGCATACCACAGGTTGTTCGTGGCTCTTTCTCCAGTTCTGATGCCATATTCTTCTTCATATAATCCAGCTTCTCAGGTTCTTTGATGAGCATACAGTTTGAATTTTGTTGTTGTCGTTAAGTGCCATTAAGTCGGTTCCAACTCATAGCAACCCTGTATAGGGTTTCTGAGGAGCGACTGAGGAGCTTGAACCACTGACCTTGTGGTTCAAACTGGCCTTGCAGTCCAGCACATCAACCCGCAGCACCACACCAGGATAGATACAGCCCTGACACACACCTTTCCTGATTTTAAATCATGCAGAATCTCCTTATTTTGTTCATATAACTGCCTCTTTATCTATGTATAGGTTTCACATGAGAACAATTAAGTGTTCTGGAATTACAGTTCTTCACAATAGTATCTATAATTTATTATGATCCACACAGTTGGATGCCCTTTCATAGTCAATAAAACACAAGTAAAATCTTTCTGGTATTCTTTGCTTTCAGTCAAGATCCATCTAACATTTGTAATGATATCTGTCTTTACATAGTATCTTATGAATTCAGCTTGAATTTCTAGCAGCTCTCTGTCAATATATGGCTGCAACCATTTTTAAGTTATCTTCAGCAAAATTTTACTTGGTAGTGATGTTAATATGTTAGATAATGTCCACATTCTATTGGAATGGGCACAAATATGAATCTCTTCCAGTTGGTTGGCCAAGTAGCTGTCTTCCAAATTTCTTAGCATAAATGAATGAACAACTCCAATGTTGCATTGTTTGTTGGGACATCTCAGTTAATATTCCATTACTTATTGGAGCCTTGTATTTTTGCCAATGACTTCAGTGCAGGTTCGACTTCTTCCTTTGGTCCATCAGTTCTTGATCATATACTACCTCCTGATACGGCTGAACATCAACCAATTCTTTCTGGTACAGTTACTCTGCATATTTCTTTCACCTTTTGATGCTTGCTGCTTCATTCAATATTTTGCCCATAGAATTCTTCACTATTGCAATTCAAAGCTTAAAGTTTTTCAATTCTTTTAGCTTGAAAAATGCTTAGCATGTTCTTTCCTTTTGGTTTTCTAATTCTGGTCTTTTCATATTTCATTCTAATACTTTACTTTGTCTTCTAGACTTGCCTTTTGCATTTTTTGTTCAGCTCTTTTACTTCATCATTTTTTTCATTCACTTTAGCTACTCCATGTTCAAGAGCCCTGGTAGTATAGTGGGTTACACACTGAACTGCTAACCACAAGGTCAGCAGTTAAAATCTATCAGCTCCTCTGTGGAAGAAAGATGAAGCTTTCTCCCTTAAAGATTTACAGCCTTGGAAACCATTTACAGGGTCACTGTGAGTCTGAACCGACTCCATGCCATACAACCACCACCACCACCACCATGTTCAAGAGTGGGATATTCTCAAGGTCATACATTGGTTCTTGTGTACTTGCTTTAATTTTCTTCAGTTTCAACTTGAACTTATAAATGAGCAGTTGATGGTCTGTTCCACAATCATCCTTGTTCTGACTGCTGATAATGAGCTTCTCCATCTTTTTCCACAGATGTGGTCAATTTGATTCCTGAGTGTGCCATCCTATGAGTTCCAGATGTGCAGTTGCCAATCATGTTGTTGAAAAGGGTATTTGTAATAAAAAAAAGTTGTTGGTCTTGCAAAATTCTATTGTGTGAACTCCAGAGTCATTCTTATCATCAAACCCATATTTTCAAACTACTGTTCTGTCTTCTTTGTTTTCAACTTTCATAGTCCAGTCACCAGTAATTATCAGTGCATTTTGATTGCATGCTGATCAATTTCAGACTACAGAATTTGGCAAAAACTTAAATTTCTTATATTTTGATATCTGTGGTTGATA
>NW_006408604.1:11008122-11053512 GCF_000296735.1 Chrysochloris asiatica
TACCATGGCTTGGGTCAGGCGCACGTTAGTACTCAAGCTGACATCTTTGCTCTTCAACACTTTAAAAAGTTCCTGTGCAGCAGATTTGTCTAATACAATACGTCGTCTGATCTCTTGACCGCTGCTTCCGCAAATGTTGATAGTTGATCCAAGAAGAATGAAGTCCTTAACAACTTCAATCTTTTCTCCGTTGATAAGAATGTTGTTTATTGGTCCAGTGGTCTTCCTTACAGACATATATATATTATCCTATCACTGATAGTTTTATACTTTAGGATAGATCCTTTAAAATGACCTTTTCAGTTTGTCATTCCAGGAATAGTAGACCATATGATTGTCTGATTCAAAATGGCCAATTCCAGTCCATTTTAGCTCACTAATATCTAGGATCACTCCTCGGAAATCCTATGCAGGGTCGCTATGAGTTGGAACCAACTTGATGACACTTAACAATAATGCTTAGGATATTGATCTTCATGTATTCCATTTTGTTTTGACTACTTCTAATTTTCCTAGATTTATACCTCTTACAGTCCACATCTTGATTATTAATGGATGCTTATAGCTGTTTCTTCTCATTTAGAGTTAAGCCACATCAGCAAATGAAGCTTCTAAAAACTTTATTCCATCTACATCATTAAGGTTACTTCTATTTTGAAAAGGTAGCTCCTTCCTGGACATATTTTGAGTGCCTTCCTACCTGAAGGTTTCATCTTTTGGCACTGTTTCAGACAATGTTTTGCTGCTATTCATAAGGTTTTCATTGGCCAATTTTTTCAAAAGTAGACCACCAAGATTTTTTTCCTAGTCTATCCTGGTCTGGAAGTTCTGCTGAAATATGGCCACAGTGGCTGACTCTGCTGGTAGTTGAAATACTGTTGACATAATTTTTAGCATCACAGCAACACGCAAGCCATTACAGTACTCCATGCTGATAGACAAGAGAAGATTGATAGGAAGATTAAATAGCATATCTATAAACCTTGAGCATCAATTGCTACATAAACAGGCCTTTGGTAATGTTTGTAGACTATATTAGTTATAGTCATAGACTTCATATATAAGCTAGAAATAACCAGTGAATTTAAATATAGCACTCATAATATTAAAACACAGCCACGGTATGTATTTTCTCATTTGAAATAGAGACTAATCAAGTGTTAGACTCCATTTACCCAAATCAAAGTCCTCCTTGGTCCTGCTCCTTGAACACTTAACTGAATCACTGTGTATCTGGTTTCCCCTACTCCAGATGCCTTGTTCCAATTATTTCCCACTGTTCTGAGTAGTGAGCACTGGTGATGCCATGGGATAGGTGTTGGACAGCTAACCACAAAGTCACCAGTTCAAACCCACCAGCCACTCCATGGAAGAAAGATGAGGCTTTCTGCTTCCGTAAAGATTTTCAGCTTCAAAAACCCTATGGAGGGTCACCATACAACATAATCAACCTGATGGCAGTGGGCTTTTTTGGTGGGTAGGAGGCACTTCTCAGAGTGACTTTCTAAAATTCTATGGAAAGCTAGACTATGGCATTCATTGCTTTGTGTGCTGATCTACTATGTAGCCAGCATGCAAGGCTTTTAAAACTGTGATCATACTTACCTCTCCAGCCCCACTTCTCATTTCCCACTACACACATGCCTCATCTTGCAGTTGCAGGGAGCTGTCTTTGTGCCCTGAGCCTCCAGGTTCTATCATACCTCCAAGCCTTTACAAGTCCTGGTCCTGATGGAATGCCCTTTTCCGTGGCCTGGTGTTCTTTTCCTGGTCTGATTTTCAAGACTCAACTTTAGCAACAGTTTTCCCAGGAAGACACTTTCTGCCCTAAGTGGTCTTATTGGTCCTCCTGGGAGCTCCCTGTGCACACCTGTCACCTGCCATTAACACCACAACAGAATGCTACTATTCATTTGTTTGTCTCATTAAATGGCACAGTCCGGGAAGATAAGGATGGTCTTTTGCTTCTGAATCTTCATCAGTTACCAGCCCTGCCTAAGCATAGTTGGTGCTCTTTTATTTTGATAGGACAAAATATATTTATAAGTGAATGGAATATTATGAAAATGTTTTGTGTAATCATCTTCTCATCCACCCCACTTCCCCCAAAATCACTCATCTCCTAGTATTACAGACATAAACAAGAAGAAATTAAGCAATGGCAAGGCAGACAACATCATGTTGTCTGATACATAAGAACGAGACTGATACATAAGACCGAGCCTGAGTTTGAGTCTTGACCCTACCACTTAATTAACTGTGAGATCTAGACATAATACATAGCCTCTTAACATCCCATTTTCCTTATCTGCAAAACAAATATAACAAGAATGCATGCTTCATAAATTTTATGAGAATAAGACAGATACATGAGTTGGAATCAACTTGACAGCAGTGGGTATGTATGTAGTAAGACAAAATAATGCAAGTAAAGCCCAGTGCCTAGCATGTAATAAGTGCTTAATAAACATTAAAAATAAATTAAGGGGTAAGACATCCTAGTAACTACCTTGTAGGTCAATGAATCAGCCAATATTTGAATGTCTATTACACCTATGGGAAGCTAGGAGCATCCTAGCTCACCATCATGTGTGACATAGGGGCTGGGTGGAGAGTCACAGGGAATGCTTGACCTGAAAAGGAGACAGGCCTGAACTCCGTGGTGAGGTACCCCATTGGAAAAGCAACTCAAACACTCAAGAAACTGAACGTGGTATTTGCAGCAGGTCCTGGTCTTCCCACCACCCAGAGGGTTAGCATCAATCACATTCTTTGGATTTTTAATTTGCTGTGAATCATTCAGCTTTCTTGCCCCCTCACCCTGACTTCATTTTCCAACCTTCCAAGTGACTCTTCACCTTTTGACTCTTGTACTATACCTTATCCAGGCCAATTTTAAATGCCTGAAACCACTCACAATTTCAAGGTCAAGCTAGCGTATTTCTGTGTTTCTTGTCGTATGGCTTTTGAGCATTCACCTGGGTGAATCATCAAGGTCAATAAGATGTGCATGGGGAAGACATATCATCCTAAGTGACCTTTTCTGGGAGAGGGTTGAGAGGCAATCACCAATTCTGTGATTCTGATAAACAAGTGCATGCTGGTGGGAAGGATCATGTCCTTTAGGTTGATGCCTGGTTTAAACCTACTCCTTAGCAAGCCTTCGCTATCTCTTCTCTGCATTCCTTGCCCAGAAGTGGACCCAAGGCCCTCACTGTCCTGTCCTGACAGCCCCAGGTCAGGGTGTGTGATCCAACCACACCTCCAATGTCTGGGAGAGAAGAGTGCATCACCTTACCTCTCTTTGCCCTCAGTTTAGTCACTTACCCCAGGCTGAGAGTTCCTGAGTGCACTGTGAGTTGGACCAATGTTAACACCCTCAGACTTATGATGGGATTCCACGCAGCAATGGCATGCCCATCATTTTATTTTACATAGCTGTGTGATAACATGTAATGATAATAATGGGCACAATTTGAGTGTTTAGCATGTGACTTTCCACAGCCCTGCTTAAAAAGAAAGAAAGGAAGTATTTCCAATTTGTTGTTGTTAAGTGCTATCTAGTAGGCATGACCCATAGCAACCCTGTAATAGGGTTTCCTAAGAGCAGCTGGTGAGCTTGAACCACTGACATTGAGGTTCAAACCAACCTTGCAGTCCAGCTCATTAACCCACAGCACCCGAGATGAGGAAATCAATGTTCAGATAATTCAGTTGCATGCTCAGTCACAAGGTTAGGAAGTGACAGGGCAAGATTTGAATCTGTGTCCCTCTGGGCAACTGAGAAGACAGTGCTGTTCTCCAGGCCACCTCCCAGTGAGCTGCTGGAGCAAGGAACACCCCATCTCCAGCTGCTTCCCAACCCCAGATGCAGTGATAGTGTCAGGACTTCTGGGTATCCCTGGAACGTTTCTGGATGCTAATGTAGCTACCTTCAAACCAAAAGTCAAATCCATTGCTGCCAAGTTGATTCTGACTGACCCTACCAAAAGGCTCTATAATTAGGCAATATTGTTGCTTTTTTTTTAAAGTATGTAGCATGTGGGACAAAGAGAAGGCGAAACGTTTATTGCATTTTAGAGAATTTCAGTGTAATTGTATTTTGGCTCTATCATTCTGTCTTCTGACTAGATAAAGCATTCCCCACCTTCAAAGGTTTAGATTATCATGAATTCCCTCTGCCTGATCTGCAGAGCCCTGGTAGCTCATTGTTCAGCAAACTGAAAACTTAGTCATTCAAACCCACACAGCATCTCCTGGCGACGTGCTCCTATAAAGAGTGGAGCCTAGCAAACCCTTCCACTCCACTCTATCACATGGGGTCATTATGAGTCCACATGGCACCTAACTACGTTCCCTGATCTGTCCCACTGTTAAAATACTTGCCCATGAACCATGCAATTTTAGTACTTGTGTTTTTTCATGTTTTCACTTAGATATCACTTTCTTAATAGGAACTTTTCTGGCCACCATATGGCTGCTGTATTTTTCTCCTCTGTATTTACACTGGAGTCCCTGAGTGGTGCAGATGGTTAGCTCACTCTTTTGCTAACTTAAAGATCCTACTCCCTCCAGAGGCACCTCAGAAGAAAGACCTACTTTTAAAAGACCCATCATCAAAAACCCTGTGCAGCACAGTTCTACCCTGACACACGTGGGTAGTCAGAATCTACTCAACAGCAACTGGTTAAACACGTAAACTCTTCAGCACAGACCAGTTTAGTTGTTACCTGCCTCCCCTCGAAAGAACATAAACTTTCGGAGGGCAGGCTTTTATTATGATTTTTTTTTTTTTTTCACACTGCTTCATTCCTCAGAGAAGTGCCTGGCCCATAGTAGATGCTCAGTTTTTACTGACTGAATGCTTGTTATGTTTTGTATCCAATTTGCTTTACTTGTGTTAGTTTTTCCTAGCTAAAATATAAACTTCTCAAAGACAGTAAGCAGATCTTACACATCTTCTGTATCCATTCCCACAACTCTTTAGGGATACAGCACATAAGAATTATTTTTAAACTATGTTATGTTATGTTGTTATGTTATGTTGTCATGTCATGTCATGTCATGTCATGTCATGCTATGCTATGCTATGTGCCATGGAGTCAGTTTCAACTCATAGCAACACTGTACAGGGTTTCCGAGGCTATAAATCTTTAAGGGAGCAGAAAGCCTCATCTTTCTCCCGCAGAGCAGCTGGTAGTTTTGAACTGCTGACCGTGAGATTAGCAACCCGATTCATAACCACTACACTACCAGAGCCCACTAGCCGAATTAATTGAGTCTCAAAGCAGAGACCATAGCCCTAGATTGGGGCATATGGACCTTTTCATCATTATGAACTTATCTTCTGCTTTACCTGAACCTGTTGTTGCCATGTTGATTTTAGACTCATGGTGACCTCGTGTGCCAGAAAACTGTACTCCATGGGGTTTCGATGACTGGTTTTTCAGAAGCAGATTTCCAGGCCTTTCTTCTGAGGTGCCTCTGGGTGGACATGAACTGCCCACCTTTCAGTTAGCAACAGAACACTTAACCAGAGACTGTCAAGGCAGGAAGGATGGGTAGGAAACTTAATGGTAGAACCTGCTTTCTCTGTTCTTCCTTAAGATTACACTGTTTCAGGTACCTCCTCAAACTTTTTTTTCTCTTTTCCCGGCCTTGGAATCCTGTTGAGCTCCTTTCTGTCACTCCAACAACTCCCTATGTTGAGTGGAATCGGAATCGAGCATATTGAACTCATTTTTGTGCCTGACAAGGGCAGGGGAGGATGCGCATTCCCCAGACCACAGCATAGGTGACTAGCTTAAATGGCAGGCAGGTTTAGGTCCCAGCCTGGCCTTTGAAGGTCAAACTGGGCATGTTCCGGCAGCACTACACACAGGCGGTGACTGTTAGAGGTGGGCTGGCTCCGTGGGGAACTGTGGCCTGTTGAAAGTCCCGTGGGAGGACTAGCCTTTAACCCTAAGAGAATTCTCAAGGTGTGGAGTCAGAGGATTAGCGCCATCTGCCACCACCCAAATGAGGCCACAAGTTGCAGTGGTTAGACAATGAAATCATCTTTTCTTCTGGTTTTGGTGGTTACTATTTTAAATTGTGTTGAATGGCCAGGAAAAACCTGAAGGGAAGGTATCCAGGACAGAGAAGACCAATATCCTGGCTCAGGAACCCCACGGCTCTGGGGTCTTTCCTGTTTGCTAGGATTTGGGGCAATTTCTCTTGATCCCAAAGGAGAGCTGTGTTTGTAAGCTGGGGGGAAGGGTTTTCGTTCCCTTATAGTTTTAAGATTTTGCAGCACTTTCACGAAGAGAAAGAAGAAATTTTCAGCTCTGCTCAGGCTCAGTCCGCCTAGCAATTATTTTTTGCTGGGGAAAGGAGGGAGGGTGCAGAGCAGGAGGGAGGGAAAGAGGAAGGGAGAGCAGAATGGAAAAAAATAAGCTTTAGTGGAACAGGATGTACTTAAAATTCTCCCTGCCTGTTATCCATCCAAAAACTGGCCTCTCCAAGGGTGTGCGAAGCCACTGCGACTTCATACATATTTATAGTATTTGGCAGATTTGTGGAGCACATTTCTAACGATGTATTTTAAATGAAGTACATGAAATGAGTTCCCAGTCCATTGGAAAAAAAAAAAAAAATCTTTTTTTTTTTTTTCAACTTTGGACAAAATATGATGTGGAGAGATGGAGTTGGCTGTAGCGTCACAGAAAATCACATGGTGTGTGAAGCTGATGTGGGTCTGGGTGGGAACTAGGTGACCCAGACCAGAACCGAATACCCTGGAAGAGATCCAATCACTCAAATTAACCAGGCTGTGCCCAAATCTTGGAACCCTGGCACAGGGACATAGATCCAGGATCCTGCTAGTTCACTGTCTACCATGTTTTCTTGTGGCTTTTTGATGATTGGGTTCAATCAATCCATACTAGCCCCAGTACTGAGTCTGCCACACATCTCCAGGGAATAAGGGCTGATCAGGGGTCAAGTTTTCTGAATTCAGAATGCAGAATTCATGAGTCCAAACCAAGTGTTGTGTTTCTTCTTATCTCCTAATTACTTTGCAGATGTTTCTGTGTCTGAATCTTAAATTATGTTTTATGCTATTTTCTAAATAAAATGTAGGCCAAGGTGGACATCATTAACCCAAGTGTATGTCTACTTTCCTGACCTGGTTGAATCTTGGTTTCCTCATTTGTAAAATAAAGATACAGAACTAAGGTCTCTTTCAGCTCAAAAATTCTAAGATTAAACAAAAATATGTTCAATATCACTCTTCCAATCCCAGAGTCATTTCTTTGTCAAGCCCTGCTAATGCTTCCTCTGTTTTACTTTCAAAGGTATCAGCACTCATTCAGCTTTCAAGCCTCTCAGTCACTAGGAAATTAGAGCAGTCACCTTGTTGTTTTCTTGGATTTGTGTTGTTCTTTATGCTGATTCAAAGCACATGCTGCTGCTTGAAACAACTGGCTTCAAAGGCCACTTCATATTTGATTCAGAATCTGAACATGGATCCTTATTCCCCACCCTCTCTCTGTACTTTAGACTTAGGCTTCCCTGTTACACCACAACATGGCCCCATTGCTCCATTTCACTCACCCTGAAGATTTCTGTCCCTTACCCTCAACAGTAGGAGTCCTTAGTGGCACAGATAGTTAAGCGCTTGGCTATAACCAAATGGTTGGAGGTTTGAACCCACTCACAGACACTTCAGAAGAAAGCTGGTGATTACTTTCGAATGATCACAGTCACTGAAACCCTATGGAGCACAGTTCTACTCTGATATACATGGGATCAACAGAATGTGGAGCTGACTCAATGGCAGCTGGGTTTTGTTCTAATTTTTTGCCTTACCAAAAATATTTCTATATGGTTTCCTCTTCTCTCTCAATCACTCTTTGTCTGTCTCTCCTTCAGACCTCAGCCTGTGGCCAGACAGACGTACATCCTCCTTAGGGTTCCTTTCACACTTTGCCATTGTGATAATCTGCTTTGTGTCATTCTTGAGTGACTTCATGTTCATTCATTGGCACATCTCCCAAGGAAAAGGATTCCTGGTGACACTTTAGTTCAGATACTGAGCTGCTAAATGCAGGTTGGAGGTTCAAACCCATCAGAGGCACCACGGTAGAAAGACGAAGCCATTTGCTCCCACAAAGATTTGTTGTTTCAGAAACCTTACATAGGGTCTCTATGAATCCAAATTGACTGGATGGCAGTGGATTTGGGTTTTTGGTTTCTCCTCAAAGAAAACTATGTGATTATGACTTCCCTTTCTTATGTGTTAATTAAATGTTGAAATGCCATGGCTTTCTTTCCTGGGGTCAAGTGCACCACTTGGCAACTAGATGCTCAAAGAATGATTCTTAGTAATAAGGAACCTAAAATGATTTCTAATATTCAACTAATTCAGTAGGAAACTGGACTTGCTCCATCCCATTCTTGCTTTGGGCCACTATCTACACATGCCCATTGCAGGAAGCCATGACCTACAGGGAGAATGTCAAGGACTAGGAGTGAAGATGAGGTACGTTTGCTGAGCCTGTTGCCTGGCTACACAGGATGCATTGAAGAAGGCTGGACTTTTGACTTCTCCAACTAATGACTTGTTCTTCAACTAGTGACCTCTCTTGACTTTTATCCTAATCTCAGCAAATTCGGGGTAAGGGATGTGGCCAAGAAATCCTATGATGAAAGACACAGAGGTATCATTTTATTTTTGTAAGTATAGTCATCTCTGTAAAATCAAACAGCAAAACAATTAATACACAATTATAAAGATTGCATGGTGTTTGCTCATATTTTCTGAACAAGCATTACATAGAACCTAAAGAACAAGAGGCTTTGGTCCCCCTCCCCTAACACCAACCCAGCCACAGGCAAAAAGAAGTCCAAGAGAAGGATCTTGGGAAGACTGTGGCCTTCTCTTCTTTATTTGAAGTTTAAAATAATGAAAAGGTACTTCCTAAAGTGTTGTTGAGAGCTCAGAATTCAACTCTTCCCTCTACAGTATTTTCTAGACTCAGCAGTTATCCGGACACACAAGAAACCTTTCCTGTGTGTCCCCAGAAATGTCACTGCTTGTGACAAGACTTCACAGTTGTATTTGCTGACTCTCAGCTTGATCCCCTCAGGATTGTCTGCAGAGCCCCAGGAGCACAGCAAAGATATTAATTGTCTCCATTGGAATAAAATGGTCCTGGTGGTGCTTCATGTTATTGTTTGCGCTGCATCAGATGCTTTATGGAAGGAGGTGAAATGAAGGTATAAATAAACATCAACCATGCTTTTACTCTATATTTATATTGGCTTGTCCTCTGGTAGCCAAGATAGGTTTTTTTTTTCTTCAAGGTTTCAGAAGTAGAATCTATACACAAAAAAACAAACTTGCAGGGAAAATAGTCTATATAGTCTTTTAATAAAAAATGCTGTCGTGTTACAAATTTAATAATATATGTCTGCCCTTACAGTTAATAATATATATTGGCCCTTCTATATCTCACAGGACACCACCTGTACCTCCTGTTCTTCACTCTGTCACTCAGAATCTGCCAGTTAAAGACTCTGCATCTTTAACACCAGAGTCATGAACCAGGAAGGAATCTCCTCAAAACCCAGGTTCAACTGCTGGGTTAAGTCAATCCACCAAATTAAAAGGGTGATAACAGGAATCCTGCCGTGGCACTGTGGGTTAATGCGCTAGAGTGCAAGGCTGGTTTGAACCACAAGGTCAGCGGTTCAAGTTCACCAGCTACTCCTCAGAAACATTATACAGACTCGCTGTGGGTCAGAACTGACTCAACGGCACTTAATAACAACAACAGGTTCATACAACTACGGAAAAACTCATTCTGAGGGAAACCTCGAGTTTGCAGTGTGAAATCTCCCTTTAGGGATGGTGGTGGTGGTGGCGGTGATGGTGGTGTTATGATGGCTCATAGCAGCCCTGCATAGGGTTTCCCAAGCTGTGATTTTTATGGGAGCAGAAAGCTTCATCTTTCTCCCCCAAAACAACTGGTAGTTTTGAACTGTTGACCTTGGGGTTAGCAGCCCAATTTGTAAGCACTACGCTACCAGAGCTCCTTCCCCTTAGGAATTGAGGGGTGATTTCCAAACTTTCAGGCTTGTAATACTCTGCTCTTCCTCCTTTCACTTCATTACACCACTTAAGAGACATATAGGCACCGTAATTATTAGTAGTATGACACATTAGAAGAATTGTTTGGGACACTTGAGGATTTCTTAAAATCACGAGGGGCCTACTAAAGCAACCTGAAGTCCTTGAAGAAATCTGGGAAATAGACCAGGTTTAATCTGAGTTCTGAACCGACTCCACGGCACACAACAACAACAACAATCTGAGTTCTAGCCACGTTCCTTTAGGGGCATCACTCTGACCCTGTTTCCTCCTCTGTAAAAGCCATTAGTAAAAATAAATACAAAACAGATACAAGTAAATCACTTGGCACATGTTGTTGTTAAGTGCTGTCGAGTTCCAACTTAGGATTCCCAAGGAGAGACTGGTGGGTTTGAACCATTGACCTTATAGTTAGCAGTCCAGTGCCTATCCTACAGTGGCATACCAGGACTCCATAGACATTCATAAATGAGTGGTAAAATTATTCTATTAGAAGAATGTTGTTATTGATAAGTGCCATAGAGTTGATATAGTGTTTTCAAGATGTAGCTGGTAAATTTGAACTGCCAACCTTGTGATTGGCAATCCAGTGCTTATCGTATAGTGCCATAACAGGACTCTATATTAGAGGAATGCTGTTGTTGTTGTTAACAAGTCGATTTCAAACCATAGCAACCCTATGTAGGGTTTCCAAGGAGCAGCTGGTGAGCTTGAAGTGCCAACCTTGCAGTTCAAACTGACTTTGCAGCCAATATCCAGGAAAAAAGTTAATAGGTAAACAGATTATTCCTGAGGCATTTTCTTTAGCTTAGGTCACCAAAAGAACTAACACGTGCAAGAGGGTAGAGCTAAACATAATAGACAGGTAAAAAGAAAGGTGGAGAACAAATCAACAGACAGGAACATTCTGAATGAAATGACACCCAGGAATCCAAAGACAAGGGCTGGGCTTCTAAGCATTAGTCACTGCTGAGGAGCAATGAGCTGGAGACATATTGCTGGGATTCCCTCCAGGGCAGGGACTATGTCAGGGACCTGAACTGTGATGGGAGAAAGATCATGCATGTCCTGTTTTTCTGAACAAGCCTGCTCCTGCCAGAGAAGCAGGGTGAACTGAGAGGCCATCTCTCCCAGAGCAAATGAGTGACTTTGGGTTGTGAGGTATAGGAAAGACCCAGAAAGTGGAGAATTCTTATAATCCTGATACTTGATCAAAATGCCGTCATTAAAGACCAAACTCCAGTTGCCATCATATAGATTCTGACTTATGGAAACTTAGGTATTTCAGAGTAGAACTACTCTCAATAGGGTTTTTAATGGGTTTAATCTTTTAAAAGTACATAACCAGGACTTGCTTCCAAAATGCCTCTAGATGGACATTCACTGCCTGGCTTTCAGTGAGTAGCTGAGATCTTGGCTGTTTGTGGCACCCAGGGATCCTAAAGGTCTCTAGTATACCCTTTTGTGGCAAGATAAGCTAATTGTAGCACCAAACATCTGGAAAATTAAAAAAAAAAATTTTGAAAGGAGTACAAGCAAGTTACAAGAACAAAATTACACACCTTTGCCTTAATAAATTCCAAACTTATAAGTATATCCAATTCAGAGGCATGAAACAATACATCTTAATTTATAGTCAAAAGCCAGAAGGAAGCATGTAAACTTTCTGAACCACATGCTGAACTAAACCTACTTTACTTATTTTCCTAAACCCTAAAGTCTTATAATGAAATGTCCAAAGACCTAGTTAGAAAACAAAGTAAGTTAGGAAAAAAAGAAAGAAAAAGAACACACTCAGCATTTCTCAATTCTTGACATGTCATATTGAACTGGAAGGTCAGCAGTTCAAGCTCACCAGCCACTCCTTGGAAACCCTGTACAGGGTCGCTATGAGTCAGAAGCAACTCAACGGCACTTAACAACAATAACCAAATGGGCAAAATATTGACTGATGCAAAAATCATCAAAAGAAGATGGAAGGAATACATAGAGTCAGTGTGCCAAAAAGAAATACAGTGTTCAATTATTTCAAGGAAGGAAGGAAGGAAGGAAGGGAGAGGGAGAGGGAGAGGGAGAGGGAGAGGGAGAGAAAGGAAGGAAGGAAGGAAACAAGGTTGGGAATACAAATTGAAATCTTTCAACAATCTGATGCAGCACTGGGGGCACTCACTTGTCTATGCCAAGAAATACAGACTACAGCTACCTGGCCAACTGTTTGGGAAAGATCAATATTTGTGCTCATCCCAAAGAGAGATGGTCCAACACAATTTAGAAATCATTAAAAAAAAAAAAATCATTAATATCACAGGATAGTAAATTTTTGCTGGAAATAATTTAAAAATAGATGCAACTATACATCAACAGGAAACCTCCAGAAATTCAAGCTGGATTCAAAAGAGAACATGGAACTAGGGGTATTATTGCTGATTTCAGATGAACCTTGGCTAAAAGCAGAGAATATCAGAACGATGCTTACTTGTGCTTTATTGACTATGCAAAGGCTTTCTTCTGTGTGGATCATGACAAACTATGGATAACATTGTGAAGAATGGGAACTCCAGAACTGTTTATTGTGCTCATGAAGAACCTGTACATAGACCAAGATACAGTTGTTATATCAGAGCAAAAGGATAGTGAATGGTTTAGAATTAAAAAAAAGGTGTGCATCAGGGTTGTATTCTTTCACCATATTAATTCAATTTGCATGTGAAAGTTGGACAGCGACTAAGAAAGACCGGAGTAGAACTGATGTATTTGAGTTATTGTGTTGGAGGAGGATATTAAAAGTACCATGGAATACCCTACCACTCATTTGTCACTTTGTCAGACTGATGGCTTTCGTGTTGCTGTGATGCTGGGAGCTATGTCACCCACCCAGGTCACCCCATGGTAGACAAGTTTCAGCTGAGCTTCCAGACTAAGACAGACTAGACAGAAGGAGTGGCAGGCTACTTCTGAATATTTAGCCACCGAAAACCTTATGAATAGCAGTGAAACACTGCCAGATAGAACCAGAATATTGAATATTGGAACACTATGATAGCACCAAAACATTGTCAGGTATGGTGTCAGATGATAAATCCCTCAAGATGGAAGGTACTCAACATGTGACCAGGAAAGAACTGCCTTCTCAAAGCAGAATTGACCATAATGACAAAAATGGAGTAAAGCTTTTGGGACCATCATTTGCTGATGGGCCACAACTCAAAATGAGGGAAAATAACTGTAAACAGCCATTAATAAGCAGAATTTGGAATGTATGAAGTATGAATCTAGGAAAATTGAAAGTTGTCAAAAATTAAATGGAACATCAAAAGATCAATATCCTACACATTAGTGAGCTGAAATAGACTAACACTGACCATTTTGAACCTAACAATCATATGACTTACTATGCTGGGAATGACAAATTCAGAAGAGGAATGACATCACAATCATCATGGAAAAGAACATTTCAAGATCTATCTTGAAGTATAAAGCTATCTGTGATAGCATAATATCCATACTCCTACAAGGAGGAAAAGTTAATACCACTATTGTTCAAATTAATGCACCAACCACTAAAGCCAGTGATGATGAAATTAAGAATTTTGCCAACTTCTTCAGTCTGAAATTCATCAAACATGCAATCAAGATGTATTGACAATCACTGATGATTGAAATACAACCATTGGAAACAAAAAGGAAGGATCAGTAGTTGGAAAATATGGCCTTGGTGACAGAAAAGATGCTTGGGATAGCATGATAGAATATTGCAAGACCAATGACTTATTCACTGCAAATACTTTTTTTAAACAACATAAAAGATGACTATACACATGAAGCAGCAGTCAAGAAATCAAATGACGTATTGCATTGGACAAATCTGCTGCACAAATCCTCTTCAAAGTGTTAAAGAACATAAATGTCAGTTTGAGGTGTGTCTGACACAAACCATGGTATTTTCAATAACCTCATATGCATGTGAAAGTTGGGCAGTAAATAAGGAAGACTATAGAAGAATTGATGCTCTTGAGTTACGGTGTTGGAGGAAAACATTGAAAGTAACATGGACTGCAAAAAGAGCAAATAGATCTGTGTTGAAAGAAGCACAGCCAGAATGCTCCTTGGAAGCCAAGATGGCCAGATTTCTTCGTCTTTCATACTTCGGACATATTGTCAGGAGGGACCAGTCACTGGAGAAAGATATGAAGTTTGGTAAAGTGGAGGATCAGAGAAAATGGATTGGCACAGTGGCAGTATCAATGGATTCAAACGTAGAAACGATTGTGAAGTTGGCCCAGGATTGGGCAGTGTTTCATTCTGTTGTGCATAAGGTCGCTATGAGTCAGTACTGGTTCGATGGCATCTAATAAAAACAACAATACACATGGATCTCAACGTATGGAATAGACAGGAATCAAATTGACTACATTTGTGGGAAGAGATGATGTTGTTGTTGTTAGGTGCCATCAAGACAGTTCTGACTTTTAGTGACACTAAGCATAACAGAACAAAACATTGTTTGGTCCTGTGCCTTCCTCACAATTGTTACTCGACCCCATTGCCAACTGTACTATGCCAATCCATCTCATTAGGGGTCTTCCTCTTTTACACAGACCCTCCACTTTACCTAGCATGATGTCATTCTCCAGGGACTGGTCCCTCCTGATAGCATATCTGAAATATGACAGATGAAGTCTGGTAATCCTGGCTTCTAAGGAGCACTCACTCAGTATTTCTTCCAACACAGATTTGTTTGCTCTTCTGAAAGTCCACTGTACGTACTTTTAATATTCTCTTCCAACACCATAACTCAAATGCATCGATTCTTCTATGGTCTTTCTTATTTATTATCCAACTTTCACATGCATATGAGGCTACTAAAAATACCATGGCTTGGGTCAGACGCACTTTAGTCCTCAAATTGACATCATTGCTGTTAAACGTTTTAAAGAAAATTTGTGCAGATTTACCTAATGCAATATGTCATTTGATTTCTTGACTGCTGGATTCATGAGTGTTAAATAGTGGATCCAAGCAAAATAAAATCTTTGGCAGCTTCAATCTTATCTCCATTTTATCATGATGCTATTTAATGATTCAGTTGTGAGGATATTTGTTTTCTTTATATTAAGGTTTGACCCATACTGAAAGTGTAGTCTTTGATCTTCATTGCTGTTGTTGCTGTTGTTAGGTGCCATCGAGTTGGTACCGACTCACAGCAACCCTATGCACAACAGAACAAAACACTGCCCGATCCTGGGCCAACCTTACAATTGTTGCCAAGTTTGAGGGTCTGTCTTCATCTGGAAGCTCATCTAAAACCTGTCCACCATGGGTGACCCTGCTGGTATTTAAAACACTGGTGGCATAGCTTCCAGAATTACAGCAACTCACAAGCCACCACAGTATGACAAACTGACAGATGAGTGGTGGTTGATCTTCATTGATAAGTATTTAAAGTTCTCTTCACTTTCAGAAAGCTAGGTTGTATCATCTGCATATCACAGATTGTTAATGAAACTTCCTACAACCCTGATGCCACATTCTTCTTCATGTAATCCAACTTCTTAGAGTATTTGCTCACCATATAGATTGAGTAAACATGGTGAATGAATGCAGTCTTGGCACACACCTTTCCTAATTTTAAAACACTGTGTATCACTTGTTCTGTTTTAATAGCTGCCTATCGGTCTCTGTACAGGTTCCTCATGAACACAATTAAGTGTTCTGGAATACCCATTCTTCACAATGTTATCAATAGCTTGTCATGAACAACACAGTCGTAAGGGTTTGCATAATCAGTAAAGCACAGGTAAACATCTTTCTGGCATTCTTTGCTTTAAATGATATCCTTGTTCCATGTCCTCCTCTGAATCTGTATTAACACTCTGGCAATTTCCTGTCAATGTACTGTTGCAGTCGGTTTTGAATTATCTTCAGCAAAATTTTATTCGTGTGTGGTATTAATGACATTGTCCAATGATTTCCACATTCCATTGGGCCACCTCTCTTTGGAATGGGCACAAATATTGGATCTCTTCTAATAAATTGGCCAGGTAGCTGTCTTCCAAATTTCTTGGCATAGATGAGCAAGTGCCTCCAGTGCTGTATCAGTTTGTTGAAAGATTTCAATTTGTATTCCTTCACTTCCCCGATCCTTGTTCTTTGCCAATACCTTCAGCTCACCTAGGACTTCTTCCTTCAGTACTGAGTGAATGTTTTGAATTGCTTAAAAATATAGGAACAAGAGGATATCCAAAATCACCCTCCCAGAATGACAGGGAAGACAGGGCTCAGGAAAAGTCTCTAAGTGGAATTAGAGGAAGGTTTTGGAATGTGAGGAGGTGGGTAAACATACAGGTGGAATAGTGATTTGGCAGGTATTGTAGAGAGGTGAAGATACTGGCAAAAGGAAATACGGAGATTTAACTTGATGTTGCCGGGAGTTTTACAAGGCTCAGACTGTCAGAGATGCAACAATCCAAGATGACTTGACCTCAAGGCCTCAGTTTTCTGTGGTTTAAATTTTACTCATCTGAGAGACATGGGATCTCCTAGCCATTGTAAAGGGATAAACTAGCTGATTCCGGAGAGGATGCCTGCTGACTCAGAAGCTAAAGAAAGAAAGGACTGCCCAGTTCTTAGTTCTTTCTCCTTCCGCATTCTGGGCCCAGTTCTCCTCTCCCCAAGTAGGACAAGCAGTGTGTCCTGCCTGTTCTGCAGCCTCGAAAGTTCTCAACCGGGACGCTCCTCTCAAGGGCCTCCCACAGCCACGCTGAACCAGGCCCGCTCAAGTCCAAGAAGGAATTCATTTCCTGCAGGCACGATGCCTTCTGCGTTTTCTCTTCAGCGGCTCAGTATGAGATGTGGCTTCTAAGAATAATGCATTTTAAAAATACAACCCACGTGGGAAATGACTTCTTCAATTTAGCCCGTCCCCACTTTGAAGAGTTTAACTTGAATTCCATTTCTCTAATTTCATCTCTCTTCCCCTTGTCCTACATTCTTTCCCCTGTGATGAAGAGAGGTTTTTCCATTTCATTTTGCAGTCGTTTAAGGCATTTCGCTCCTTCTGCTTTCCTACACCCTGCCCTTCCACACATCTGGAAGAGCAATGTCCACATCTGGAGACCATTCTCATCTGGAAGATTTCTTGCAACATTCTTTTCTTTGAAACTCAATCCGTGTAAACCTCTTGTTCAGATGGGCCTCCTGAACTACTGGAATCGTTTGCAGAGGCTCAAGAAAAACTCTTGGTTCCATCCCTACTTGGAACTTATGACTCAAACCAAACCTAACATTGTGTTTCTTGGTTGTTTTTTTGTTTTGTTTTTTGTTTTTTAATAATTACTTTCTTGAGCCTTATGTTGAAAACGACTGAAAATTCTAGCCTCTGTCACATAGCAAAGGAAGGTGAAAGTGAGGCATTCAGCAATCAGAGGATTGGTGGTATTGGTGATGATAGGTGCCATTGAGTTAGTTTGTCCTCACAACGACCCTACCTATGCACAACAGATTGAAATGCTGCCCGGTTCTGAACCATCCTCACAATTGCTGCTATGCTTGAGCCCATTGCTGCTGTCACTGTGCCATCCATTTCATTGGGCGTCTTCCTCTTTTTTGCTGATTCTACATTTACCAAGTATGATGTCTTTCTCCAGAGACTGGTCCCTCCTGATAATATGTCTGAAGTATGAGAGACAAAGTCTCACCATTCTGACTTCTAAGGTGCATTTTGGCTGCACATCTTACAAGACAGATCTGTTTGTTCTTCTGGCAGTCCATGGTACTTTTAATATTCTTCTCCAACATCATCACTCAAATGCATCAACTCTTCTGTGGTCTTCCTTCTTCATTGTCCAACGTTCACATGCATATAGGGCTATTGAAAATACCATGACTTGGGGCATATGCCATAGTATTTAGTCCTCAAACTGACATCTTTGCTGTTCAACACTTTAAAGAGGTCTTGTGCAGGAGGTTTACCTAATGCAACACGTAGTTTAATTTCTTAGCTGCTGCTTCCATAAGTGTTGCTAGTGGATCCAGGCAAAATTAAGTCTTTGACAACGTCAATCTTTTCTCCATTTATTGTGATGTTACTTACTGATTCAGTTGTGAGGATTTCTGTTTTCTTTACATTGAGATGCAAGCCATATTGGAAGCTATAGTATTTGATGTTCCTTAGCGTAGTGGTTATGAATCGGGCTGTGAAACTTTAGGTCAGTGGTTCGAAACTACCAGCCGCTCCGCGGGAGAAAGATGAGGCTTTCTACTCCCGTGAAGATTTACACCCTCGGAAACCCAAGGTTGCTATGGGTCGGAACCGACCTGAAGGCACTTAACAACAACAAAAAATAAGTATTTTAAGTCCTCTTTGCTTCCACTGAGCAAGGTTGTATTACCTGCATATCACAGGTTGTTAAAGAGTCTTCCTCCAATCCTGATGTCACGTTCGTCTTATGCTCCAGCTTCTCGAATTATTTGCTCAACACACAGATTGAGTAAGTATGGTGAAAGGACACAACCCTGGCACACACCTTCCCTAATTTTAAACCATTCAGTATCCCCTTGTTCTGTGCTAACAACTGCCTCTTGGTTTATGTACAGGTTCACCATGAGCATAATTAGGTATTCTGGAATATTCATTCTTCACAATGTTATCCACAGCTTGTCATGGTCCACACAGTGCAAAGCCTTTAGTCAATAAAGCACAAGTAAACATCTTTCTGGTATCCTCTGCTTCCAGTCAAGATCCACCTGGCATCAGCAATGATATTCCTGGTTCCATGGCCTCTTCTGAATCTGACTTGAATTTCCGGCAGTTCCCTGTCAATATACAACTGCAACTGTTTTTGAATTATCTTCAGCAAAATTTTGCTTACATGTGATAGTAATGATATTGTTCAATGATTTCCACATTATATTGGGTCACCTTTCTTTGAGATGGGATAAATATTGATCTCTTTCAATCAGTTGGCCAGGTAGCTGTCTTGCAAATTTCTTGACATAGATGAGTGAGCACCTCCAGTGCTACATCAATTTGTTAAAATATTTCCATTTTTATTTCATCAATTCCTGGAATCTTGTTTTTCTGCCTGTGCCTTCAGTGCAACTTGGACTTCCTCCTTCAGTATCATAGCTTCTTGATCATATGCTACCTCTTGAAATGATTGACTACTAATCTTTTCTCTTTGGTACAGTGACTCTGTGTTCCTTTCATCTTCTTTTGATGCTTTCTTCAGCATTCAGTATTTTGCTCAAAGAATTCTCCTATATTAAAGCCAAGGCTTGAATTTTTTTCTTCAGTTCTTTCAGCTTGAGAAATGCTGAGCATGTTCTTCTCTTTTGATTTTCAAACTCCAGGTCTTTGTACATCTCATTATAATACGTGACTTTGTCTTCTTGAGCTGCCCTTTCAAATGTTCTGTTCAGCTCTTTGACTTCCTCATTTCTTCCATTCGTTTTAGCATCTCTACTGGAGAGCAAGTTTCAGAGTATCTTATGACATACATTTTGATGTTTTCTTTCTTTCCTGTCTTATTTAAAAGACCTTTTGCTTTCTTCCTGTGTGATGTTTTAGATACCATCCCACAACTCTTCTTGTCTTTGGTCATGAGTGTCGAATGCATCAAATCTGTTTTTGAGATGGTCTCTAAATTCAGCTGAGGTATGTTCAACATCATATTTTGGCTCTCGTGGACTTATTTTCATTTTCTTCAACTTCAGTCTGAACTTGCATATGAGTAATTGATAGTCTGTTCTACAGTGGGCTGCTGGCCTTGTTCTGACTGACGATATTGAGTTTTTCCACCATTTCTCCCCACAGTTGTAGTCAATTTTATTCCTGTGTATTCCATCTGTTGAGGCCCATGTGTAATTTCACCTTTTATGTTTTTTAAAAAGGTATTTGCAATAAATAAGTTATTAGTATTGCAAATTTTTACAATGCCATTTCCAGCAAGAATCTATCACCAAAGCCATAATTTAAATAATAGTAGCAATAATAGTGGCATTAACTAGTTTTACTTCTTGTTATTGTTAAATGTCGTCGAGTTAATTCCAACCCACAGCAACCCTGTATAGAGTTTTCTGAGGAGCAACTGGTGACTTTGCAGTCCAGCACATTAACCCACAGCACCACACCAGGATTCTGTTTTACTTGTAGACATATGGAATACATACAGCATTGTACTTCAAGATAGATCTTAAAATGCTCTTTTTGATGATGAGTACAACTCCATTCCTCTTCAATTTGTCATTCCCAGCATAGTAAATCATATGGATATCAGATTCAAAATGGCCAATACCAGTTCATTTTAGCTGACTAAATGCCTAGGATATTGATCTTTACGAGTTCCATTTCATTCTTAACAACTTCCAATTTTCCTAGGTTCATACTTTGTACATTCTGTGATCTGTTTATTACTGGATGTTTGCAGCTGTTTCTCTTTATTTTGACTTATGCTCACCAGCAAAATGAAGGCTTATTCCATTCGCATTCTCCTGGTCAACTCTACTTTGAGGAGGTAGTTCTTCCTCAGTCATAATTTGAGTGCTTTCCAACCTGAGTGGCTCATCTTCTGGCACTACATCTGAGAATATTCTGGTGTTCTTCATAATGTTTTCATCTTCTGGCAATATAGCTGATAATGCTCTGTTGCTATTTATAAGGTTTTCATTGGCTAAACATTCAGAAGCACTCTGCCTCTCCTTCTTCCTTGTCTGTCTTAATCCGAAAGCGCCACTCAAACCTGTCCACCAAAGGTGACTTTGCTAGTATTTAAAATACCAGTGGTATAGCTTCCAGCATCACAGCAACACACAGGACACCACAGTAGGACAAACTGACAGGCAAGTGGTAGAATCAAAGGATAAGTCCAGTTATTACAAGATACATCATCCATAAAATTGAAATTTATCATTTAAAATTATATTAATCCCTGCTTTGCTACCCTCAAAGGAATGTGTGAAACTAAAGTGAGATTGCCTATGTGACTGTACTTCTTTTATACCTGTATAAGACACACGGGAAGGTGAACAAAGGGTAAAGAGTTTGTCATAGTTTGAGACATGCTCTTCACGTTTATTTCTCTCCCCCTTAAAGACACAAAATACTTGAGAGGCCCTGTTCCTGAGCCACATGCTCTCATCCAGACCAATTAAACAATGGGTATTAGGGCAGTGGTTCTCAACCTGTAACGAGTACACAAATTGCTTAGCCATTTTGCTAAAACACAATTCAGGTTCCTTAGGTTTGGGATGTGGTTGAAGTTCTGCATTCCTAACAAATCCCCAGAGGATGCTCATGTTGTTAGTCCCAAAACCATCTTTTTTGAGTAACACAAGCACTAAGGGAGTGGCAGTCTCTGCTAACAAGTGAATGTGTCAGTTTTGCAGTGTCAAGTCTAAGTCTCAAGCATCATCAGTGGAAGGAGAGGCGTGGACGGAAATACAATCCACATTCCTGAAATGCACAAAGACCAGTTTAGCTCCACCTTTACCATCTCCTGCCAGAAGGCAAGAAGAACCACATAGCCTCTTGGGTGTGAAGAGAAAACAAACTACCCTTCTTCACCCCACTCCCTGACTTCAAGTCTTTCCCCTCTACAGTGAGTCAGGTTTACACCTAATGGAGAGAATGCCACAGCCATTAGTGGCTGCCCTTTGACCTTCAACAAGTTGCCCAGCTCTCAGGCTGGCTGCTACAAGAGGGAGGAACACAGTGACTATTTCAGCTGGGCAACTGGAGGGAGAGGAGGGGTGGATGTAAGTAAGAAAGAAAGGAGAAAATACTGGCAGCAGGAGAGGAAGCAGCTGAAGGCATTTTGGAGCTGCAGGTCACATGACCAGAGAGGTGCAATTTTAATAAGTCTCAAAGGAAGGGTGTTAGTGGGTGTGAACCTAGAAAGCAGGAGGCCAGAAGTTTAAAACACTCACTCTTGCCATTTTATTATTTCAAAAATACGAATAATACAGGAGGGAAAAAAAAATCCCACTTGTTACATGGGTTGGCAGGGCAAGAGGAAAAAACTGAAAAACTGCCTAAAAAAAAAAAAAGGGAATCATTAAAGGATGTGGGGGGGAGGACAGGGAGAGGTTTGTAAAAATTTTGTATTAAAAATGAAGACACATCTTCAAAAGTGACCAGGAAGTTGCTTATAGTGAGTCTATAGAGCTGCCACGATATTTTTAACCTGTAAGGAAACACCCTCGGAAACCCTGTACAGGGTCTCTATGGGTCGGAACCTACTCGATGGCACTTAACAACAACACAACAACAAAGGAAACTAAAGTCCCTTCAGCTTAGAATTTTAACTCCAATTAAGCCATCTTTAAATTTAAAGGCAAATTAACAATATCTCTAGCATACAGTGTTTCATTCTGCTGTGCATAAGGTCGCTATGAGTCCGTACCGACTCGATGGCACCTAACAACAATAGGTATATTGTAAAACTTCTTGGAAGATACACTCCATAAAAAAAGAAAGCAGTACAAGAAAATGCTCTGAGATTTATGTTAATGAAGAATAAACGAATAAATACCATGGAAAATACTTTCCTAAGTAAATTTAAAAAATGAAAAAACAAAACGAAAAACCCCAGAATCTTCAGAAATAGAGAACAAAATTAATAAAAAGGGAAAAAACTTAAAGAGATAAGCTTTTTTTTTTCCAGAATAAAGACAATTTTAAAAACTTCAACTGAAAACACTTATGTTGTTGTTACATGCTGTTAAGTCAATTCCTACTCATAGCAACCCTGTGTAGGGTTTCCAAGAAACTGCTGGAGAGCTTCAACTGCCAACCTTGCAGTCCAATGCATTAACCCACCATACCATACCAGGACTCCACAGAACATTACGAAACATGTGAAAATGGAGAGGTCCATACAGACACACATTATATGGATTTATAAAGTACCAAAATTGGCAGAAAAAAGAAATTTAAAACTTGCATAGCTAAATAATACATATGATAAACATTATAGAAATTAAAACAAAAACTTCATGAAGCTATTAAATAAACTTTGTTTCTAAAAACTGAATTAAAGCAATACTAGAAAAAAATGATAGTATCTACACACATAGGTAATTATGTACCTAAAATATGCAAGTGGTACAGTGGACTAAGTATTGGACTGGTCATCATAAAATTGGCAGCTCAAATCTAGCTGCTCCATAAGAAGAAGATGAGGCTACCTGTTTCTATGAAGATTTATAGTCTCCAAAACACTATGGAACAGTTCTGCTCTGTCCTACAGGGTCCCTGTGAGGAGAAATAGACTTGACACCAGTGAGTTAACATATATATGAAGTGCCTGAAAATTAGCAGGCAAAGGATTAGAAGCCCCTTACCCACCAAAATGGGGAAACCAGGTTATACACAATTTCAAGAATGTCTTACAAGTATGAGACAACCTTCCTAAAAATTAGGGAAATATATATTGACAGATAGTTATAAACAACTTTACACACACAGCACACAAAATGAGAAAAGTGAGTTAATAGTAAATGCTGAAGAAGAATTAGGGAAACAGATTCCTTCATAAATTGCTGGAGCAGTATTAAACTGGCACAGCCATTCTGGAAAGCACCCAGGCAGTACTTAGTGAAATTAAGTATTCATTTGGAGTCCCTAAGTCTTACAAAGTTAGTACACTTGGCGACTAACTAAAAAAAAAAAAAAAAAGCCGTAGGTTTGAGTTCACCCAGAGGCACCTCAGAAGAAAGACCTGGTGATCTACTTCTGAAAAATCAGAGTCAAACTGTCCCATGGGGTTTTCTAGGCTGTGTTCTTTATGGGAGCAGATTGCCAGGTCTTGCTCCTGAAGAGTGGCTGGGTGGGTTTGACCCACCCAACTTTCAGTTATTAACAAGTGCTTAGACATTAAGATACCAAGGTTCCTACTTTATGGCCTAGCAATTCCCCATGCCTGGTATACCTCCCTCCCCCACCAGAGAAACTAAGTCTCATCATTAGAGAGGGCTGTAAGTGAGTTGCGGGTGAGGGGGGCAGTAGGAGAAGGGAAGTGAAGATCAGGAATTAAAGTGGAAAGGAGAATAAAATAAAGTTAGATTCAGTACTTGCATAGTCAGCCAATAACAATGTGAGGAATGTGTTGAGCTCACTCTCTGATTCTGAAGCTCCATAAAATAAAAATCAGAAGGCATATGATGGTTGCACAGCATGGTTAATGTACATACAAAAATTTGTGAATTAGCCAGTGTCATATTATACACATGTTTGCAACAACGATAATTTTTTTAAAAAAACAATAATCATGCACAAGCACCCAGCTGAATACCACTTAGTACCTGATCCTGAGTTAAGACCTTTGTTGTTGTTATGTGCCGTGGAGTCGGTTCGAGTTAAGGCCTTAGTGATAGAAAATAAATCAGCAGTTTTTGGCAGGCTGCTTTGACCAAGGAAGTGAGTTGGGCAGTGGTCATGACCTTTCCTTTCCTGGACCCTCCAACAGTCTTACTGCCTGCACCTCTCCATTCATTTGGCCTAGTGGGAAAAGAAAAAGCCTCACCCTCTATGAATAAAGCCCTCCCAAGTCCTCAGTAATCTCCAGGCTTAGTTTATCCCAGAGCTACAAACCCTTTCCCACCCAAGCATCATTTCCTCCCATAGAACACTGAATACTCCCTGTCCAATTCACTCCAGAATCAAATGAGAGCCATGTGGACGTTTGTCACCTGCACCCACTCGGCCCTCATTACTGCCATGTGAGGGTACTCTGACCTATGTGTAGAGATGGGCTGGGGAATCAAGTAGAAGCAAGATACTGTGTTTCAGGAGAAAGAATGTATTTTAGCAGCCATAACTTGTGCACCCTGCTAGGTTATCAAACTCAGCCAATGGGTAAAGAAGCCCCACCTTCCACAGATAAGGACCAGAAACTGTGCCTTCTAGAAGTGACACAGTAATGCAGAGAAGGTAGTGCAAAGGTGAACTCTAAGAACCAGTGGCGTGACCAGGGGTGGATTTTTTTTTTTTAAGGAGCATGTTGCTGGCCCCTTTTTTCTTGCATATTGCAAGAAGCACCAAGCTTCAGTTTCAGGACCAAATTCTCAGTTTTTCTATTTCCTATAGATTCCTGCTCAACAGGTCTTGCCTCACCTGGTTCCCCTACTCAGACACACACACTGCCCCTTGTTTTCTCCATGCCTTCAGCCTACTGAGAATCAGGACCCTCAAACACTGAACTTCTCAAGACTTCACCCAGAGAACAAAATGGCCTAAATCCTTTCCAGCTTTCTTATCATTAACTATCAAATGGATGGCCAGTCAGCAACATTCATTAAGCTCAAACTGAGACTTTATGGGAAAAACCGTAGAAACAGAAGTTATAGTCATTGCCTTTAACGTGTTACGTGCAAGCCATCCTCCTCAGTACTTTCATACATGTCCCCTTCTTTTGCCTTTGTAATCACCCCCAAGAGTTTAAGCACCATTTTTCAGATGAGTAAATTGAGCCTCTCAGAGGTTGAGAAACTTGCCTAAAGTAATAGCTGGCAAGTGGCAAGTCCAGGACTTTGGACCCACAACATTTTCCTGACACCCTAGTTGCATTGAAGAGAATCCAACCAACTTGGAAATACAGAACACTCTATCCTGAAATAGCAGTCCCTGGGTGGTACTAACAGTTAAGCATTCAACTACTAACCAAAAGGTTGGCAGTTCAAACCCAACCAGAGATGCCTCCAAAGAAAGGCCTAATGATCTGTTTCCATAAGGTCAGAGCCATGAAAACCCACTGGAGCACAGTTCTCCTTTACACACACACACACCGAGTCTCCGTAAATCAGAAGTGACTCAGTGGCAACTGGCAGGTCCAGAAGTGCTCTGAATGAAACAGACTCAACAGATTTTCAAAATAGCATGTCAACAAGAATAAACACATGATAAAATAAAGTCCTAGATTGTTTTGAAGAGGAGACTTCAGAATATTTGTGGACAAATGAAATTAAAAGATAGTGGAATTTTTGTGCCACAGTTTTGAAACCCTCTACTATATTCTGGAAGGAGCTCTGGTAGCATAGTGATTATGAATCTGGCTACTAATCTCATAGGTCAACAGTTCAAAACTACTAGCTGTTCTGCGGGAGAAAGATGAGGCTTTCTGCTACCGTAAAGATTTACAGCCTCAGAAACCCTGTACAGGGTCGCTATGTGTCGGAACCGACTCCACGGCAATAACAACAACTAAATTCTGGACTCCTGGTGTGGCGCTGTGGGTTAACGCTCTGGACTGCAAAATCGGCTTGAACCACAAGGTCGGTTTAAACCACAAAGTCTGTGGTTTAAGTTCACCAGCTGCTCCTGGGAAACCCTATACAGGGTCGCTATGAGTCAGAACTGACTCGACATCACTTAACAACAACAGTCTTCATGGAAACAGATCACCAGGTTAATCTTTCACAAAGCCATTGGTGAGTTTGAACTGCCAACTTTTTGGAGTCCCGGTGTGGCAGTGTGGGTTAATGTGCTGGATTGCAAAGTCATTTGAGCTGTGATGTCAGTGGTTCAAGCTCACCAGCTGCTCCTCAGAAACCCTATACAGGATCGCTATGAGTCAGAATCAACTCAACAGCACTCTACTACAATAACAAAGTATATTCTGGTCTCTTTTGTGGAAAGGAAAGGTTCATCAGGGAAGAATGCTTAAAGGAAATAACACTGGAAATCTATTTTGAAAGAATAGAAGGTGATATAGGTTGACAAAGACAAGAAATAAAGTTGGAATAAGAATCTTCTCTTAAGGTTACTTGGAAATTTCTACTTCTGTGGAATGAGTTTTCTGCTCTGTCAAGCAGAGCAAGAAGAATCATGCTTCAGTATGGCAGGGTAGATTCAGGTCAGATATCACAAAAAGTATTTCTAGTGATGAGGTGGTTAAATAGCAAACTATTTCATTAAAGGATGTGGTAAAATTTGGATTCTTTTTTCCTCAGATGAATTTGCCTTATTCCTATTGGAGACAGGAGATGAAAATACATTAATTCTGGAAATCTTGTCTTAAAATGGTAATTCTGGGACTAGAAGATAAATGTATTTATTTTAGTCTCATAAACATCTTCACAGAGACCCATAGAACAACAAGTTATTGCATAACCCCAGACCATCCCAGAGAACTACTGCAAAGTCTCTTCTTACCTTTTTTCCCTGGTTCCCATACTCTAACAAGCATAAACCAGAAAGAGCCTGAGTCACCAGGTCACATGACTGAAAGTGCACATGAGGCCTCTCCACACTTGGCACAGCTGCATGAAACCAAAATTGCCTGTGCCCTGCAAGCCGAGGAGCAGTTACAGGTTTGTGTCAGGAAACATCCTGGGGCTGCCATCCAATCATTCGTGCTTAGTGAAAATTCAGTCTTGAAAGTGATTCATTCAAAGGTACTACGTCTGGTTGTAAGACCATTACGCATCCTTATTCATAAGTTACTCTTGTTCACAGTTGGGGTCTGCTGGATGCTATAGTTTCCTGCTTGCTGATGGGGAAACAGCTGCGCCATCACCACCAGGTTGTGGCCTCCTTTTCCATAAAGGAGGATACTTGCAACACCTCCTTCCCTGCTTTCTGGCTGCTGTCCAGGTTGCTTTTCCAAATGGAACAAGGAGACATTCCACCGCCACAAAATCACTAGCAGTGCTGTGGATTGCACTGCCCCTTCAGGGAAGCAGAAAAGACCATGAACAGGAAGTCCGCAAGATGAAACTTTTCTCTTCCTGCTAGTGATTTCTAATTTCCTAGGAATGATGAACTCAGAGACTATTCAAGTGATTCAGAACCTTAGCAGTTATCCAGGGAATCCCATCATTTTCCAGGAAAGGAAGCTGAAGTCCAGAAAGATGAAGTGATTTGCCCAGGGTCACACAACTGGTCAGTGCCCTTCACCAGGGAATGGACAAGCACATATCCAAGGTGAAGGAGGAAGAAACAGGCTGTTTGCCTTGTATGTTTCAAGTACTGGGGTTCATTCATGATAGATAAGTATAGTTTAACACATTTCTCCTTCCTCTTTGTGTTACAGCCACCACCAGCAAGCACATACATAAATTGCCTGCTTCTGGCACAGTGATTTCACACTTGTTACAAACTAAAAGGTTCAAACTCTGATCTGCTCCATGGGAGGAAGCCGTGGCAGTCTGCTTCTGTTAAGATTGCAGCCTTGGAAACACTATGGGCCAGTTCTACTCTATCCAATTTGGTTGCTATAAATCAGAATCAACTTGATGGCAATGGGCTTACAACTTCTAAAGGAGTCTTGGTGGTGCAGTGGTTAAGCATTCAACTGCTAACCTAAAGGTTAGGAGTTCAAACTTACCCAGTTGTTCAGTGGCAGAAAGGCCTGAAGATCTGCTCCCATAAAGATTTCAAAACCCAAAACCCATTGCCATAAAGTCAGTTCCGACTCACAGCAACCCCATATAGGATTTCCTAGACTATAAATCTTGATGTGAGCATACAGCCTCATCTTTCTCTCTTAGTGTACCTGATGAGTTTGAAAACCCAACCTTTCAGTTATCAGCCTCATGCTTAATTCACAGAGCCTAGAAAATCCTGTGGAACACTTCTACTTTGTCACCTGGAGTCAACTCAACAGTACCTAAAATCAATATGGTTACTAAGAAATCACTAAACCTTTCATTTCCATTAAACAAAACCCACTGTCATAGAGTAGATTCTGACCCAAAGCCACCCTGTAGGGCAGAGTAGAACTGTTCCATAGGATTCCCAAGGCTGTCCATCTTATAGGGACGGACAGTCTCATCTTTCTCCCAAGGAACAGCTGGTGGGTTTGAACCACTGACCTTTCAGTTAGCAGCCCAATGCTTAACACACCGAGCTACCAGGATCCTTTTATTTCTGTGTTGCTAAGTGCTGTTGATTTATAGCAACCCACTATAGATAGGGTTTCTGAGGAGCAACTGTACTGCTGAACCTGCAGTTAGCAGTCCAGTACTTATCCTATAGCGCAGAAGATAAAAAAAATATGTAGTCACTGTGAGTTCCATCTAAAAGAAATGGGACTGACTTTTTGACTTAAAGGAGAAGGTATCTACCCTTGGCAAACTCAGACTTGATGGCAAATATAGGGTTTTATCATCTTCATCTCCCAATTCTGAGAACCACCTCCACACTGCCAAAGTGAATCAGTGAAGTGCAGGCAATGTGGTATGGGTGAAAGAGTCTGGGTTTCCCAATCAAAAGGCCTCGTCAAGTTTCAGCTGCATGGCCTTGCTCAAGACAGTTAACAATTGAAATCTTTTTAAATTGGAGCCAACAATGCTATGGTGCCATGAGGATTAAATGAGATCATGTTTGAGGAAAGCCCTTTTAAAATTGTTTTGAGAGGAAATGTAAGGAATTTTCACTACTGTTGTCAAGTCGCCTACACCTGCCCATGCGGTACAAGGTTCACAGCCCAAAGGAAGGGTGTTGGCAACTGGACTGGGCCAGAGGCGGAGCTGGAGATTGGAAATGTGGTCTCTTCCACCTGTGTACACAGGAAAGTGCCTCTTCCCACAAGCCTCAGAGGGGCATGGCTGGGGCAGGTCGTAGCTAAAACCAGCTGTGAGCACAATCCCAGAATGCACTGTGGCTGCTGCTCTGTGTCAACCTCTAAAACTCCTGTTTTAATTTTTCTTCTCACCACACACCTAGCAGGCAGTTCACACTAGGGCAACAACTCATGCTTTTTTTTTTTTTACTCCTTGTCTGAATTTATTCAAATAGAGATTATTGGGAATGTGGATTACGATTCATAATCATGTCATTCAAGCACCCTAGTTTCCCCCTCCTACACCAATAAATTCAGTAATCTTGACAGGAAGGGGTAATGACACCTCACCTTCATTCTTCTCCATCTCAAAGACTTCATATCCCCCAATCTCAGAGGAGCGCCCTCTTTAACTCAAGGTTAACCACAGCCCTATGCACTGGTTCTCATTTTCACTCATTCTTCCCGAACGCTTATCCCTCGATAAGCATGACTGACCCCTCCTACTCCCCATTCCCCACCCAACAATCCCTTCAACTTCTTTCACAAATTTTTGTCCCCTGTTTATGAGCATGATTAAAAAGCAAACAAAGAAACAAACCAGCTGCCATCAAGTTGATTCTGACTCATAAAGACTGTGTTACACAGTAGAACTGTGCTTCATAGGACTTTCAAGGTTGATACCTTTCAGGAGTAGGTTGCCTTTGATTTTTCTTCCACTGCTTCACTCTATTTCAGACGTATTTCCACGTTTGCTTTTTTCACTGACATACTTTCTAAATACTTGGTCTATAAAGAAGAGCTCTTCTTTTCCTAAACTTGGTATTTTGTCCTAAATCATGCTTTATAGGAATTTAACTCTTAAAGGTCAACAATAAACTGTCTAGAAATCAGTGACTAATTTTCAATTCTCATTCTTCCTCAGAAATATCATGTTCCACTAAGTGACATTCTTGTTTTCTATGGTTTCCATGACAGCACACAATCCTACAATCCCCAACTTTCTACTTGCCCCCATATGTCCTTTGCCAACTCCTCTTCCTTCCACTGTCTCCTTGATGTAGACACGTGTTAAGATTTGGTTCGTAGGGTCTCTGCTATTATATTTATGCAATGTTCTCCTTGTTAATTGTTTGAATGGTTGACTGCATCGTTCTGAAAATGCATCTGAAATTGGTATATTCACATATGACTACGCTACACTACAAATGCCTGTTGGATGTCCTTCTCAAGGTCTTCATAGTGATTTCATACAACTAAAATTAAATTCATCATCTTCTTGGCTTTCCTGCCTCTCTTAATGGATCATATAACAGAAAAGTTTTAGAGTCATTCTTAACACCTTCTCCTCTTTCATCCCCATACCTAGTTAAGTCAGTTCTTCTTTCTAATAACTCTCATAATCATCTTTCCTCTTACCTTTTTTATTCCTATGAACTTCACCCTTCTTCATTTAGGTAATTAATTATTTTATTGATTCATTTTGCAAATATTTATTGAGTGCCTACCCTGTGACAGGTCTTTTGTTCAGAACTAGGTAAACAATAGAGACACAGACTCTATGCTCCAGTAATGGAATTTATAACCTGATAGAAGACACAGATATTGTTCAAGAAAACACTAATGAGTATATAACTACAAATTGAAATGAGTACTCTAAGAGAGATAATCATAATTAAGGGTTGAGACATGAAGTATATGTAGGAATTGCCTACACACAGAGGTATGCTGAGAAGAAGAAGAGTTCCCTAATGATGGAACAATTGATTTAAAGATTCTGTGGTCAAAAGGAATGTAGTAGACTGACTTTCGGGGCAAGATGGCAGAGTAGGCAAACACTCTAAGTCGACCATCTGCAACAAAGATAAGGGAGACTGAGTGAAACAAATATTGATGGTGATCTTGGAACCCTGAGCATCAGAAGATAGGACAGAGAGGTGAACTGTGAGAGAAGAAACAGGGGAGGATCATGGGCTGGCGTGGGGCAGCATGGCCATCTTGGAATTTTGTGAGGACTGTGGAAAATGGCCTGATGGCAGAGGATACCACCAGAGGTTGGTGGCAAGGAGTGCAGCTTTTCCTTGTTCCTAGACACAGCTTGTAACCTGGGGCATGGCTAGTCCCCATCCTCACCAACCTAGTAGTCAGTGGCAAGCTGTTTTTCTCAGCTTTTGCTCTGCCTGGGGTCAGATGCCGGGCATAGCATCCCTGCTTCTGGAGGTATGTGAACTGTCCCTGAACAAAACAGTGAACAGAAAATCATGTATGTTCACACATTCAGTCTCAACCACATCCACCAGGAGACAGGGGATGACTGCCTGAGAACACACTATTATGCAATCATCTATCAAGTATAAATATAACACCACAGTGTCTTAGAGAAAACAGACTGTTTCAGCTTACTTGAAGAAACAAGACAGAGTGCCTCAAACAAGTGACCAAAATACAGGATCAGATAATATAATACCAGAATTGGAATACTTGATAAGGAATTCAAAGGAATATGATTGAGGCACTTTCAATGGATTGACAGAATATACAGAAAACTGTAAATGAAATCAAGGAAAGCAGAAGACAAAAGTATAGAAGAATTTGAGAAACAAACTGAGAAAATGAATGAAAAAATAAGAACCACACAAAACAGCAATTAAAAGCCAGAAGATTAACACAAAGGCTTCAGAAATAGACAATACACTGAATGGGCAAAGAAGTAGAATTGAAGCAATGGAAGGTCAAATTACTGAGCTTAAAGAAAAATCCCTCCATATTCACCTGTTAGAGGAACACTCTGAATAAAGAACAAAAAAAAAAAAAATCTTTAAAAAACCTAAAATTTACATGGGACACTATTAAGAGGAATAACTTATATGTGTTTGGAATTCCAGAACAGGAAGTGACAAAAACTAAGCAAAAAAACAACAAAAATAAAATAGAAAATATTGTCCAACAGTTGTTGGAAGCAAACGTCCCTAAAATCATGAAAGCTGAGATGACAGTCATTCAAGAAGTTGAACAAACTCCAAACAGGATTGACCCCCAAAGAAAAACATCAAGACATATTATAATCAAACTTTTCAAAGCCAAAGACAAGGAAAGAATCATGAGAGCAGCTCAGGAAAAATGAAAAGTTACCTACAAAAGAGAACTAGTAAGACTAAGCTCTGATTACTCAGCAGAAACCATGCAGAAAATAAGACAATGGACTGACATATATAAAACTCTGAAAGAAACAAATTCCCAACCAAGAATCATATACCCCCAAAAGTTTCCATCAAATAAGGCAGTTAAATTAGGTCATTTTCAGATAAACAGAAATTTTAAAAAATTTGTAAAAACCAGACCAACCTTACAAAAAATACTAAAGGGAATTCTTTGGGCAGAGAACCAATGATTACAGACAGCAACCTGAGACTAGCATATATGACAATAGCACCTGGAACTCAACCCAGATATAGAAGTATTCAAAGTAAACCAGACCTACAAGACTGAAAATAGAGAACCAGAGATACAGTTGCACCAATAACAACAACAAAAGCTACAAACTAAAAAGAAGGAATAATGTAGTTACAGAACTTCCAAATGAAGAGGAAATCAAGTAGATTTCAAGAAACAAATAAAAATAAATCTAATTGTGACTCTAAAAACTAAACTAAGCCTTACTCTTAGCCCTAACCTAACCTTTATTTCTAGCACAAACCATAACCTTAACACTAAATGAAATCCTCGGTTGAATCTAGACCTAGCCATAGTCCTAACCCTAACCCAGACTCCTTACACCTACCCACCCACCTCAAAAACAAAATAAAAATGAACACACACACAAAGAATATTTTCCTGGGGGGTGGGGAGGAAGAAATGTAGAAAGTTCCAGGAACTGAGAAAGGTATCGAGGCTGGAGCTGAGAGGGATAGGGGCAAGATGAAGCTGGAAAAGATGAACGGGAACAAATCATGTCAGACTTACTCAGTCAAGAAAAGTTATCTTGTTGGACTCCATTCTAAGAACAATGCAGAGCTGATGAAGAGTTCATGCTGTTACCTATTTGACAGCAGCAATGGCCTGAGATTCTAGCTTTCCCTACTTCAGTTTGGGCTGCATGTCATCACCAAAATTTTAATGATAAAATTTACCAGCTTGTCTCTCCAGATTGACTTCTGAAGCCCATCGTATACAATTTGTACATCACAGTCAACTGATACATCCTTTGATCCCTTTGATATTTTGTGCTTTTGATATCCTGACTCTGTGTCTTTGTTCACGTCTTTAAACTTCCGCTACTTCAACTTCCCTCTACTTCTCTCTACATCATTTTTGCCCATCATTTAAAGGGTTATTTAAATTCAATCTTTACTGGAAATCATAAATATGTTGCCCACCCTAACAAGAAAATTACAACACTGACAGATATAAGAGAAGATCTGAATAAATGGAGAAATAAAGCATGTTCATAAATGGGAGATTCAATATTAAAAATACATAAATTCTTCCTAAATAAATCTAAAAGCTGAATAAAATTCCAATAGAATATTCATTTGATCCTAAAATTCATATGGAAATTAAAATGGTCAAAAAGTAGCCAAGACACTCCTGAAGTAGGGGGACAGGGTTTACACTACCAGAGATCAAGGCATATCATTAAGTATAATTATTAAAGTATGTTGGTAGGGTATGAGCAAATAAACCCATAAAACAGAACAGAGAGCAGAATATGAGATTCAGAAGCAGAAGTTCATATAAATTACAACTTACATAAGATACAAGTCAATTTAAAAATCATTAAGGAGGTAGGCACATTACACAGACCCTCTAAAATAAAAGTATGAGAAACCAAACGAAGCCGACACAGATAAAAATTCTGGAACCCTGAACTTCAGAGAAAAGAAGAGAAGTAGATTGAATGTTTGCTGGACAGAGAAGCTTAGCAGGGACAATGAGAGAGGGAGACTGACTGGTGAATGGCCCACCATACCCAACATGACCATCTTGAAGTTTTCTGAGCAAATCTGGTGACAGAGGTGTCCTGGCAGAGCAGATTCACACAGATGACAGGAAAGATGTGCTTCCTTCTTATTCCCCACACTATCCTGGTGATCAGAAGTGTGGCTAGCTTGCACTCTGATCCAGCTCCAGCATAAACTCTGCTCTCCAGGAGTTTACAGCCATGTAGTTGAGGGTCACACCAGTGTGAGTTGTGGGTCAGCTGTGCCCTTTGGATTTAGGTGGGCTTGGCTCCAGCCCAACAAAACCTAAAGAACCAACAAACCAGCATTAGTCTAGCAGAAACCCTCATAACCAGCCACCCTGCTCCCAGCTGCCTTGTGATCCTAACAGACACTAAAACCAGTTCCATCAAAGGCCTCCACAAAATGCTTTCAGACTGAATGCCCTGAATATAGATAACACCTGTTGTTGCTGTTAATTGCCATCGAGTTGGTTCCAACTCAGAGTGACCCTGTATAGGGTTTCCAAGGAGCAACTGAACACCTAGGCCTATACGACACCTAGGACCAGTAACACTGCTGTCACATCCCTCCTGTGCCCACCTCTTGAGCTCCTTGGCTAGAGTTTTCTCTTCTCCAAAGCCAACATCTATACAGGGGATTTTTTTGGTTTGGGTTTTGTTTCTTTCTTTCATTGTTTTATTGGCTTTATTTGTTTGTTCTTTATTATCCTTATTCTTCTCTTTCCATTTCCTTGAATTTTATCTTTTCTATCTCTACTTCTGTTTTCCCTCTACTTTTTTTTCCTTTTGAGCTTTCCTTAATAAACTCTACTGTCTTTCTCTTTTTATTTGCCCTCTCCCTAGTTTTTCTAAGTTTTATTATTAAAATTTCTTTCTTTCTTTTATTTTCTATTGTACTTTTCTCTTCCAAAGCTTCAGTTTCAGGTCCCTATTTTTCACTTAGCATATTCTTTTTTTTTCCTGGTTGCTCCCTGCATCTAGTTCTTTTTTTCTCCTTTATTATTTTCTTTTTTCATTGTTTGCTGTTTGTTTATTGTTTTGTTTTCGTGTGTGTTTGTGTGTGTTGAGAGGCATGTTCTCCTCTTTCTCACTCAATAGCAGACAGTACCCATGCACATACAGCCCAGCTACAACCTTACCCTCTGCATCTCTATTCTCTGGGCAAGGGCCAATGCCAACTCCTGTGCCACCTGATCAACTATAAACATCGGCCAACACCAGCCAAACCCACTCTAAATTGAAGTACACAAATGATGAAAGAACAGTGTGCATGCTTCTGTTCTCTAACTATACCCACAGGAGACAATTGGTGAGAGCCTAAGAACACATTAGCATGCAATCATCAACTAAATACAAATACAGCACCATAATGTCTCAGAGACAACAGACAATTTTAGCTTACATGAAGAAACAAATGACCAAGATGCAGAGCCAGAAAATTATTCTGAAGAAAAAAGGTAATGGAATTAATTGAAAAGAATGATATTAGGTACTGTCAAAAGATTGATAGATAGATCGAGAAAAGCAAGGAGAACACAGAAAAATTCTTTAGGATAATTCATAACATAGAAATAAACGCAATTTTTGAAACAATGCCAAAAAAAAACCCAAAACCCTGCAACTATAAATCCAGATGATTAATACAAAAATTTTAGAAATGGACAATATATTGGAAAGGCAAAGAAGTAGATCTGAAGCAATGGAACGATGGAACCCTGGATTAGTGAGCTTGCAGATTAATGTTATTAGTATGCTAGAAGAACAATCAGGAAAAAAGAATAAAAATATTCAAAGAAGTCCTACAAGTTATGTGGGACACTATGAAGAAGAATAACTTAGGGGTGATCAGAATTCCAGATTAATAAACGACAATAAAAAGCTCAGAGAAAACTGTTGAAGAGTTGTTGGCAGGAAACATCTCTAACATCATGAAAGATGAAAAGATAAGTATATAAAAAGTGGAATGAGCCTCAGACAGGATCAATTACAAAAGAAAATCACCAAGACATATCATAATCAAACTTTCCAAAATCAAAGACCGGGAAAGATCCTGAGAGCAGCTTAGGAAAAATGAAAAACTATCTACAAAGGAGAACCAATAAGACTAAGCTTTGATTTCTCCGCAGAAGACTTACAAGCAAGAAGGCAGTGTGATGACATAGCCAAAACTCTGAAAAAAAAAACTGTCAACCAAGAATCATATACCCAGCAAAGCTGTCCCTTGATTATAACAATGAAATTAGGACATTTCCTGATAAACAGAAATTAAAGGAATTTGTAATGACCACACCAACTTTACAAAAAATACTAAAAGGTGTCCTTTGGACTGAGAACCAACAACAGCAATCTGAGATTAACACACATAACAACACCACCCAGAACTAAAAGCAGGCATAGATTTATAAAGTAATACAAACCTACAAGACTGAAAATAGAAAACCAGAGATATAAATTTATAATGAAGTCAACTACAAAGCAAAAAGAGGGAATAGTGTAGATACAGAAGTTTCAAGTAGAGAGGAAGTCAAGTAGATTTCAAGATAAAACAGGCTGTTTTAAATGGGGGGAAATATTTAATAAATTATAGAGTAACCTCAAAGAAAATTAATACACTTTCACATCAAAATAAAAAAGAGGAAAATCAGAAAGATTTAGCAAAGTAACACCACAGAAATGAAAAGAAAACTCAAGCAAAATGAACTCAGTGCAAAAAATTACATGGAACAAATAGACCAGCAGCACACAAAAACCCCACAGCAAATGACAGCAAGCAATTCATACTTTTTGATAATTATATTGAATGTAAATTGACTAAATGCACCAGTCAAGAGACACAGAGTAAGATAATGGATAATGAAACAGGATCCTTCAATACATTGTCTTCAAGAGACACATAAAAAAAAAAAAAAAAATGGAGACAGCCTGAATGCCCATCAGTAGAAGAGTACTTAAACAAACTTTGGTCCATAAACACAATGAAATATTACGCAACGTTGAAGAACCTTGATGAATCTGTAAAACACCTCATCACATGGCTGCACATGGAATACATTATGCTGAGTGAAATTAGCCAGTCACAAAAGGGCAAATATTTTATGAGACCACTGTTGTAAAAAGTTAAGAACATGTTTTCTTGATGAGGAGTTTTTTTTTTTTGGCAGGGGGTTGGGGAGGCATTATTTACAGGCTGCAGAGCAGGTACATGTTAGCATAGGTTACAGGTCAGGCAATATACAAGAAGGAGGTTGACAGAGGAAAGATGAAGGTAGCGGGAGACACAGAGAGAAATGCAAGAATTAAAGTGAATAGAGGTAAATACTGTTAACTGATGGTACGTGGAGGGGATTGCAAACATTGTAATGAAGCAAATATATGATTTGTTGAATTATAACTGATGATCTGCTCTGTAAACCTTCACTTAATTCACAATAAAAAGTTTTTTTAATTAATGAAAGAAGCCATATTTAATAAATAGTCCTAAGACAACTGATTATCACAAAATTAGATACCACCACTTCCACCTGTCACAAACCGAATTTCAAATGACTTAAGACATAAATTTGAGAAGACAACTTCACAATGTTTAGAAAAATTGGGGAGACTATAGAAGACCCCCAGCGAGATGGATTGGGCAGTATGGCAGCATCGATGGGCTCACACGTGGCACCAATTGTGAAGTTGGCCCAGGAGCAGGCAGTGTTTCATTCTGTTGTACATAGGGTCACTGTGAATCGGTACTGACTCAATGCAGCTAACAACAACAACATTTATGATCTCAAAACAAATATTTTTAAAATTATCATATGAAAATACTGATAAATCTGATGAATTACTTTCAATTCTGTACTAGTAAATATTCCCCAAAAAAGTGAAAAGACAAAAGACAAGTCACAGATTGAAAGACTATACTTTTAATGCATATAATCAACAAGGGATTAATATCCAGAAAATATGAAATAGATGTGTAATTCAATATGGAAGATGAAATAGCTCAATAGAAAAAAATGGTTAAAACAAACTAGCAAATTTCCAGGAGAAACACAAATTACCAAACACTTATGAATACATGATCCACCTCACTAGAAACTAGGAAGCTTTTTTAAAAAAAATTTAAGTTTGTTAATACCAAATCCTCAAGGATTTAAAGAAACAAGAACTCACATAAACTGCTGGTGAGAATGCAAATTGATACAACCCACTATGAATAGAAATCTAGCAATATGTAGTAAAATTAAGGATGAATATTCATTAAACCCAGCCATACTCCTTCTACCTTCGAAAAGCACAGGCAAACAAGGCTTGTTACAAATTTTTTTTTTTTTGCAAGATTATTTGTAATAACAAAAATTACCTAATTATCCACTAGTAGAAGAATGAGTGTGGTTGTTGTTTTTAAATGCCATCAAATCAGTTCCCACTCATAGCGACCCTGCTAGGGTTTCTGAGGAGCAGCTGGTGGGTTTGAACTGCCAAGCTTGTGGTTGGCAGTCCAGTGCTGATCCTGCAGTGCCACACCAGGAATCCAGAAGAATGAGTACTTACAGTGAAATACCTAGAGCATCAAAGTGTACAGATAACTCTCAAAATTTTTATTTTGACCAAAAAAGAGAGAGTGAGAAGATTGTTGTTATTGTTGTTAGGTGCCATCGAGTCAGTTCAGACTCTCAGGGACCTATGCACAACAGACAAAAAACTGGCCAGTCCTGCACCATCCTCAAAATTATTATACTTGAGCCCTTGGTTGATGTCAATACATCTAGTTGTACATCTTCCTGTTTGCCAATGACCCTCCACTTTACCAAGCATAATGTCCTTCTCCACGAGCTGTTCCCTCCTGATAATATGTCTGAAGTATGAGAGGTGAAGTCTCACCAACCTTGCTTCTAAAGAGCATTCTGTCTGTACTACTTCTAACACAGATGCATTTGTTCTTCTGGTAGTCCCTAGTACTTTGAATATTCTTCTTCAACACCATAATTCAAATGCATCAATTCTTCTGCAGTCTTCCTTAATTCTTTGTCCAATTTTCACATGCACATGATGCCATTGAAAATACCATGGCTTAGGTCAGGCACATCATAGTCCTCAAACTGTTATCTTTGCTCTTGAACACTTTAAAGAGGTTTTGTACAGAAGATTTGCTTAATGCAATATATCCTTCAACTCATTGACTGCTGCTTCCAAAATACTGACAGTTAATCCAACCAAAATGAAGTCTTTCACAATTTCAATCTTTCCTCCATTTATCATGATCTTACTTATTGGTCCAGCTGTGAGGATTTTTGTTTTCTTTACATTAAGGTGCAATCCATACTGAAAATTGTGGGTTTTGATATTCCTCAGAATTTTAAGTCCTCTTTGCTTCCAGCAAGCAAGGTTGTATCATCTGCATATCACAGGATGTTAATAAGTCTTTGTCTAATCCTGATGCCATGCTCTGCTTCATATAACCCAGGTTCTCTGATTACTTGTTCAGCATACAGATTGAATACGTAGGGTGAAAGAATACAACCTTGGAGCACACATTTCCTGATTTTAAACCCTTCCATGTCCCCTTGTTTCGTCCTAAAGACTGCTGCCCCTTTGTCTACATATAGGTTCCTCTTGAGCACAATTAGGTGTTCTGGAGTACACATTCTTTGCAATGTTTTCCATGGCTTGTCATGATCCACCCAATTGAAAGCCTTTGTATACTCAATAAATCACAAGTAAACACCTTTCTGGACTTCTGGTGTCACGCTGTAGTATCAGCACAGGGCTGTGAACTGTAAGGTTGGCAATTCAAATCCACCAGTTGCTCCTTGGAAACCCTATACAGGGTCCCTATGAGTCAGAACCGACTCAATAGCACTTAACAACAGCAACAAGCATCTTTCTGGTATTGTTTGCCTTCAGTCAACATCCATCTGATATCAGCAATGATATTCCTAGTTCTATATCCTCTTCTGAATCCAGCTTGAGTTTCTGGCAGCTCTCTGTTAATGTACTTGTATGCAACCATTTTCAATTATCTTCTTCAAAATTTTACTTGCATGAGATATTAATGATTTTGTTTGATGATTTCCCCATTCTGTTGGGTCACCTCTCTTTGGAATGGGCATAAATAAATATGGATCTCTTCCAATTGGTTGGCCAGGTAGCTGTCTTCCAAATTTCATGGCATAGTTGACTGAGCTCCTCCAGTGCTGCATTCAGTTTGTTGAAAGATTTCAATTTGTATTCCATCACTTCCTGGAGCCTTGATTTTTGGCAATACTTTCAGTTCAGCTTGGATTTCTTCCTTCAGTAACATCGGTTCTTGATCGTATGCTACCTCTTGAAATGGTTAAACATTGACTATATCTTTTTGGTACAGTGACTGTGAATTCCTTCCATCTTCTTTTAATGTTTTCTGCATCGTTCAATATTTTGCCACTTAACCCTTCGATATTGCAAGTCAAGAAACTTGAGAAATGCTGGGCGTGGGCTTCCCATTTGGTTTTCTAACTCTGGGTCTTTGCACATTTCATTATAATACTTGACTTTGTCTTCTCCAGCTGCCCTTTAAAATTTTCTGTTCAGCTCTTTTTCTTCCTCATTTCTTCCATTCGCTTCAGCTTCACTGCGTTGAAGGGCAAGTTTCATAGTTTCTTCTGACATTCGTCTTGATCTTTTCTTTCTTTCCTGACCTTCTAATGATTTCTTTTTTTCTTTCTTACTATATGATATTCTTAATGTCTTCCCACAGTTCTTATAGTCTTAAGTCATCAGTGTCTAATGCATCAAACCTGTTCTTGAGATGGTCTCTAAAATCAGGTGGGATATGTCCAAGGTCATATTTTGACTATTGAGGAGTTTTTTTCGGGGGTGAGTCTTTTCAGTTTTTTTTAATTTTCTTAAACTTCAGACTGAAAGTGCATATGAGCAATTGATGATCTGTTCAACAGTCTGCTCTGGGCCTTGTTTTGACTGGTGACATTGAACTTTTCCACCATCTCTTCCCACAGATGTAGTCAATTTGATCCCTGTGTATTCCATCTGGTGAGGTCCATAATCACCTTTTATGTTGTTTTTAAAAAAGTATCTGCAATGAATAAGTCATTAGTCTTGCAAAATTCTATCATGTGATCTCCAGCATCATTTCCATCACATAGGCCTTACTTTCTAACTACTGATCCTTATTTGTTTCCAACCTTCACATTCCAACCACCAGCAAGATCAATACATCTTGATTGCATATTTGATCAACTTCAGATCAAAGAATTTAGTGGAAATTTTTAGTTTCATCATCACTGACTTCAGTGGTTGGTGCATAAATTTGAATAATAGTGGTATTAACTGGTTTTCTTTGTAGGTGTATAGATATTATTCTATCACGGACAACATTGTACTTGAAGACAGGTCTTGCAGTATTCTTTTTGATGATAAATGCTACACCATTCCCTTTGAATTTGTTGTTCCTGACACAGTAAACCATACAATCATCAGAAAAAAAGTGATCAATACCAGTCCATTTCAGCTCACTAATGCCTAGGATATCGATCTTTATGTGTTCCATTTCATTTTTGACAACTTCCAATTTTCCTAGATTTGTAGTTCATACATTTCATGTTCTAATTATTAATGTATGTTCATAGTTGTTTCTCCTTATTGTGAGATGTACCCAATTCATGTCATCATAGTTGATTCTACTTTGAGGGGGCAGTTCTTACCCAGTCATATTTTTAATACCTTTCAACCTGAGGTGCTCACCTTCTGTCACTTTATCTAAAAATATTCTGGTGCCATTCATACTGTTTTCATCTTCCAGCACAATATCTGACAAGTTTCTGCTGCTCTTCAGAAGGTTTTCGTTGGCTAACCATTCAGAAGTAGTCTGCCTCTCCTTCTTCCTAGACTGTCTTTGTCTGGAAGCTCCCTGAAACTTGTCCACCATAGGTAACCTTGCTGATATTTAAAATACTGGTGGCATAGCTTCTAGCATCACAGCAACACACAAGCCACCACAGCATGACAAACTGACAGATGAGTGGTGTGACATATAGAGTATGACACCATTTATATAAATTTTAAAGATCTGAAAGACAATACTTTCCATAATTTATGACATATAAATTTTTGATGGTGGTGGAGGTTGTGTGCCATGGAGTTGGTTCTGACTCATAACAACCCTGTATAAGATTTCTAAGGCTGTAAATCTTTACCTGAGCAGAAAGCCTCATGTTTCTCCCACAGAGTAGCTGGTAGATTTGAACTGCTGACCTTGCTGTTTACAGCCCAACTGGTAACCTACTATGCTATCAGAATTAATCTTCTTAACTAATTATTATAATAAAATTATAATAGGAGTCCTGTTGGCACAATGGCTAAAGCACTTGGCTGCTAAGTGAAAGATTAGCCATTGGAACCCACCAGCCAATCTGTCAAAAGAATAATGAGGCTATCTGTTTCCATAAAGATTTACAGCCTTGGAAACACTGTGGGGCAGGTTTACTGTCTCTTATAAGGAGCTCTGGTAGCATAGTGGTTACGAATCGGGCTGCTAACCTCACAGTCAGCAGTTTGAAACTACCAGCTGTTCCACAGGAGAAAGATGAGATTTTCTGCTCCCATAAAGATTACAGCCTCGGAAACCCTGTACGGGGTCACTATGAGTCAAACCCGACTCCACGGCACATAACAACAACAACATTGGGTCACTACAAGTTGGAATGTACTCGACAGCTGTGGGTATTACAAAACTATAAAAGCATGAATGAGAATGCCAATCAGAATCAGAAGGAAGTGACTCCTCTGGTGGAGGTTGTTGTTGTTTTAAGTGACATCAAGTCAGTTTTGATTCATCACCCTGTATAGGGTTTCCAAGGAGCGGATGGTGGGTTTGAACCACCAACCCTGTGGTTAGCAGTCCAGTGCTGATCCTACAGCGCCATACCAGCACTAGTAGAAGAGAAGGGGAGTGGCGATGAGAGTTTGAGGCGAGTCCTAAGAGATTGACTTTTGTAATGTTTTGTCAAATAATGCAATTTAAAAATTTTAAAAACTGGTAGTGAGTATAGGGAATTCATTGTATATACATATGTATTAGAGTCCTGGTGTGGTGCTATAGGATAAGCACTGGACTGCTAACCACACGGTTGGTGGTACAAACTCACACTTCTTGTAAATCCTCTATATCAACAGCACTTACAACAATACAATATTCACTATACATACATGTGTTTTCTATTCATTTCTGTATGCTTGAGATTTTTAATAAGAAGCAAAGTCTAAATTTTTATAAATATGATACACAAAAGGTTAATACCCTTCTATATAAAACCTCAAGCAAATAAAGTACAAAAAATCCACTTTAGATAAAACATAGCATGAACAGAGAATTCAAAATAATACAGTGCAAACAGTTCATAGAAATTTTAACTTAGTAATCAAAAACTTTTTCAAATAAAATATGCACATATTAGATTAGTAAAAATATTTTTCTTGGTAATATTCAATTGACAAAGGTATGATTCCATGCGCATTCATATATTTTGCTAGTTAGAGTACAAATTATTACAAATATTCAAAAAAGTATTTGGCAATATGTGTGAAAATGTATAATTCTTGACCTTGTAAATACACCTCTAGGTATCTGTCAAAAACAAATATTATAAAGATTCATTTTCCAGTTTATTGTCTCATTATTTATAACAACAAAAAGGAAATACATGTTATTGTTGTTAAGTACCATTGAGTAAGTTACAACTCATAGGGACCCTGTATAAGATTTCCAAGGATCGGCTGATGGATTTGAACCACCAACCTTGAGGTTAGTAGTCCATTACTTATCCTACAATGCCACACCAGTGCTCCAAGAAAAACCATAAACATTCAATAATAAGGGAATTATTAAATAAATTATAGAGTTAGCTTATCCATAAAATGAACTATTGTGCAGTTAGAATGTGTATAAGCAAGCCTTAAAGATGTTGAGTAATATCATATTTTATATAAATAATGTGCACATTATGTTTTTTCCACACAGCATAGCCCCTCACATTACTTTTATAAGCATGCTAAAGTAATGTTTTTACATGTTGATGATTTCAATGTCATTTTTTTTCCATCCAAGGGAAATAATGTGAAGTCTTCATCTTGGTGCCTGCCAAGGTTTGGTTCTCAGCAGCAGGCCTTCACCCAAACTACCATCAAATTCCTAAAGCAGCCCCTCTTATAGCTGGATTCCTTCTCTGCTCTGCAAACAGCTTTCTTCAATGCAGGAAAATAGCACTTTTTCTGTCTTGGAAAAAGCTTGCCAGAGTGGTCATCCCCAGGCCAGGATGTTGTGACATGTGTGGGTTGGGCCACACAGGCTACTTTGATGGGTGAAGCTAACTTGCCAAGCCACACACACACACACATCTCACACCACGGAGCAGGCATGAGATCCACAGGTTCAGAAGGATCATGCGTCCTTCACTCAGATGAGACGGGTCTGATTGAGGCCAGGCAGGGCCAGTGGCTTTGCACTGTGAGACCAAGGCATACGCAGACAATGACCCCCATCTTGCCATGAAACCAGCCTGTACTCAGGCTGTGGCAGCCCTGCATGCAGCCCTCTGGTAGACCCTGTGATCTGGCAGAGTGATTACATCATTACCAGGTCACAACCAATCCCAGAGCAAATGCAGTTTCAATAGTTTATTTTATGATTACTGAGATACTACCAAACTTCATCCATATGTCTTGACCATGGATTATATGAACCTTAATTACACAAATAGGCTCAGAAGTAACATTTTTGGACTATTGAGTGAAGGTGAATGGGGCCAAAA